>NC_064639.1:344849250-345155788 GCF_023864345.2 Schistocerca serialis cubense
CCATCACATTCTCCGGATCTGAATACACATGCAGCTCCTTTTTGTGGAGCTGTATTAAAGACAAGATGTACAGCAATAACCCTAAAACCCTTGGTGAGCTGAAAACTGCCACTTAGGAGTTCATCGACAGTATCGATGTTCCGACACTTCAGCGGGTCATACTGAATTTCTCTATTCGTCTACACCACATCATCGCCATGATGACAGCCATATTGAACATGTCATAGCCTACATCCGAGTAATCCGAATATCTGTAGTGACGTTTATATGTCGAGTGGAGTGTGTAATCACCTTAGTTTGTACCTAATTTAGGTTTTTTTTCATGTAGTTCAATACTTATCACCCCGTATGTATATGAATGTGACAGTGTGAATGGATATGTGTGTAAGACGCGATTACAGTACGTCGAATGTTGTTAAACGGAATTTAACCAAGGAAAAAAGGGGTCAAACGGCATATTAAAAAGGGCAGGCTACTGACATGAGCGCCAAATATGAGCATTCATGATGCACTTACGCGGGATCACAACTTATCAATGCTCTACTACAATATTTTCTCGGCATAAACTTCATAGTGGCATATTTAAGTCTGTTGTATACATAAGAGTCGTATCCTGAGGATATAGATTAAGTTAGTTACAATGAAATATTACAGGTACATTCAAACAAGAAATATTGATAACTTATAGCCGGCCGGTGTGGCCGTGCGGTTCTAGGAGCTACAGTCTGGAACCGCGCGACCGCTACGGTCGCAGGTTCGAATCCTGCCTCGAGCATGGATGTGTGTGATGTCCTTAGGTTAGTTAGGTTTAAGTAGTTATAAGTTCTAGGGGACTGATGACCTTAGAAGTTAAGTCCCATAGTGCCCAGAGACATTTGAACCATTAGTTCAGCAAACACTAATTATTTTCACAAAGATACAAAGAAGTGTGCCCAAAGAATTTACTCAATTATTCTATGGCATATAGACGATGGACTTCAGCAGCAGATAAAAAAAATACTTCTTTCCATTTCCTGTCAGTATTCCTTATAGATCAGGAGACGCATCCATAGTAGACTTGAGAGAGGAGGGGCTAAGCGTAGCTATGTATGCTCCTGCTCGTGTAAGAAGAATTCTTGAATTTTACCGGCACTTGGGTCCGAGGAAATATGAGGACAGTGGTTTATGCATATCATCAAACTGTATAAATTGTACCATATATGTACCAGACGTGTCGGCAACACGTACATACAGGCTTATGTATGATTAATTTAAATCAAATGATGTTATAGTGAGTGAAGCTGCTGGTGCTTACAATGATCCACATGTTTTCGGTTAGTTTGTAGCGGCGAGGGACGCTGACGTAGCTACAAGGGACCACATAAGGTGAAAACATTTCTGGACTTACCTGAAATCTAGTGAGGTTTAGACGTGATGCTGAATGTATGTCGGCTGGGTGGCCGAGCGGTTCTAGGCGCTACAGTCTGGAACCGCGCGACCGCTACGGTCGCAGGTTCGAATCCTGCCTCGGGCATGGATGTGTGTGATGTCCTTAGGTTAGTTAGGTTTAAGTAGTTCTAGGTTCTAGGGGACTGATGACCTCAGATGTTAAGTCCCATTGTGCTCAGAGCCATTTGAACCAAACTGACACACAATATTTTTAGCGCAACGCAATCTGACTTCCAATAATCCCTACAAAAGAATGGTCCTGACTAACAATAACCTATACCTTTCATAAATCACTTACCTCACAAAAATCTTCGTTACTCGAACTACTGCAATACAGCGAGCGCCAATACTGCCAGCTAAATAAAAGATTCTAACTACTGAAGGCACTAACTACTGATAGGCATAGTTAGAAAATGAAAGATTTTCATAGAGAACAAACAATGTATTTACCTTAAAAATGTTCAAAAGTCATCATATATATCTATCAATTCATGACAACCACCTTTACAACTTTCCTTCTTCTGGCGGACACAAGTCCAGATCGTCCGCTTATAACCTCTCAATACTCTGGCATCTCTCTCTCCACATCCACCACTGCTGGCGGCTCACCTCCAACTGCCCAACGCTACGTGCTGTTCACATCCAGCTGCCCGACATTACAATAGCGAATATTCCAACAATGCCAACCAGCCACAGACTGCACCCAGCACAGTCAGTGATCTGCATACAGAGCGCTACGTGGCGTTATCAACATAAAAATCTAAACAGTCTACTTACAAGTTTTGTAAGCGCTTAGGGCGATTTGTGGTGATGAGGACAAAAGATTTTTCTGGAGCCTCCCCGAAGAGAACACACCCCCTTAAAAAAAAAGTTTCTACTTCAAATCACATGGTAGAAAAATGACCAATACTAACACACACCATGTTATTAGATGAAAATATCCAACGAAATAAGCAGCTGCTACAGCTCGGGCGACCCCATAGCTCTGTATCCCCAGCATGGTCTCCAAGAAACCATTCTTCTCAATAAAAATGCTGTTAGGGTGTAGTGAACTATAGGGTGGGGCAATTAAAAGTGGCCTGGAGAAGTGGATACGACTTGACGCGAATTTGTGGCAGCATAACGAAGGAGAAATAGACCCTACAGTTACTTCCAGTAGGATGGAGCAGCTGCCCACACAGCCGGCCGAACGTTGGAGCACGTTTACAGTATCTTCACGCCTGCCAGAGATGTCAGCAGAGGTTAGCCTGGCAGCGGCCCTAACTGGCCACCCAGGTCATCTGATCTGTCAGTGTGCGATTATTTTCTGTGAGGAGCCTTGAAATCTAAGGTGTACCGCAACAATCGCCATAGTCTTCAAGAACTGCAGCAGAGCATTTCTAGTGATACTGCACCAGTTTCATCAGTCCAGCTTCGATCTGGCTTCAGAAATTACTGACCAGAGTCCAAAAGTGCCAAGAGATGAATGGTGTTCGCTTTCAACATCTACTATAATAAGGTTAGTGCTGTATTTCCTTCCCCCTTCTGTACCCTGAAACCATGTTCTTCGGGCTGCTGATTAACTAATAATTACTGATTATTTTGAGAATAATAATTACGGTAGAAATTTTCTCGTGCCGCATAAGAGGCGCTACGATAGTGAGTTCGCTCGCGAGCGTGTGTCTCAGGTAATTTACTCAGAGCGACGCACAATCCAAACAGTTAGGCTTATGTTTTTTCATATACACGAAAAATAATTAGATGATTAGGAATTGTTAGGTGACTAGGTCATTATCATTAGATGATAGTTCTTCGAGCCTGGAAGTTATTTACCTCCTCTTCTTCTTTGAAGACAATGTTACGGCGTCCAACTTGCTCATCTTAGATTTCTTGCTTCTCCGATGATATGTTACTTTGTATCTGTTACAAGACTGGTGGTCGCGCGGTTCCAGACAGGAGCGCCTAGAACCGCTCGGCTACTCAGGCCGGCCTGTGTGTCAGTTTAGTGATGATTAGAATAAGTAAAGAGAAAACTGTTTGAGTACATTGAGTTTTTCTCAGTTGTTTGAAAATCAAATAACGTAGAAGTTTACCAGCACAGTCATTCATAATTTTGCAAGAGGATGTTTCAAACTCTCAATCCGGGTCAACAACGTACGCCAGCATCCCCTAACTTCGTTATACAGCGCTTCTCTTGATAATAGTTGATGTTTTAGGAGGTGGTAGTATAGACTAATAACTCCCTACATATCACTCACATACGGATTGTGAGGACTAGATCAGAACAACTACAGAGCTAACAGAGGAGGAGGGCGAGGAGGGGGAGGAGGAGATTAGTGTTCAACATCCCGTCGACAACGAAGCTGTTACAGACGGACCTACGGAGGCATTCAAACAATCATTCATTCCCTTCTCCATACGTGAGTGGAACAGAAGAAACCCTGATAACTGGTACAATCCGACGTACCCTCTGCCACGCACTTCGCAGTGGTTTGCCGAGAATGGATGTAGATGTAGATATAGGTATTACTGATAGTGAGTCTAGTGAAGGCAGGGAAGTGATCGATCGTTTCTGGCATGCCATAGTGTAAGAACTGACAGTTGTTGTGTAGTAGTATTAATTGTCTACTAAAGATAATATCGGTGCTATAGATAAAGTGAACGGTTGCGACCATGATGCCAAGAACCATTTGTTATGGAAAACCACATTTGTAAACGTGATGGGAACGAAAATGATGGCCGAAGCTATTTGCCGCCGAGTAGAGTAGGTACTGGCTGAAGTATCGCCAAGGATGGTCACATTACTATAAAGTGGTGTTAGGCGTTATTGGATTAATGAACCAGAAAGTGACACATGTGACTGTAATCAAGGAGAGCAGATATAAATAGTTTTGAACACGCTTCTGTGGCAAGACTTACAGAAAAAAAAAGAAAAAAAAAAACAAAAACAAAAAAAACATAACTCCGCTTAAAATACTTGATCTGCTCTTTAGCGCAGATCAGCTCCTCACTCTCCTACAATATTAACCTAACTGCGTTGCAACATCTCAGCTAGGCCACGACCTGATGCTGTCATCTGCGGCAAAAAGGACATCTTTAGAAGAAATCAGGCAGGAGTCTTTTGGAGAAATTTTGTGATGTGTGACGGGTTAGCATGTGTGCAACCGCAACCCTCGTGTGTACGGTTTGACAGTTACAATTAGATACCGGGGCACAAGGGGAATGTTTTCAGGCAACTTGTTTTCAGGCAACTCTAGATAACTGTTCTTGTGAGACGATATGGTAACATTCCCAGTCAGCTCACTCTTTATCATACCGGTACACGTATTTACAGTCAAGGGCTCTTGAAAATGTGTCTCTACAAAAACATGGGTTTTCGTCACACCGTCGATGTGAGTCACGAGTGTTATTGAAACCATCACGAGTGAAGTGGCCTAATCAGTGAACAGCACATTTATCCATTACTCGGCCATTTGCAAGCAGCCAACGAAAAAATTATAATCTGCTACACTCATCAGCCTCATCTACTTCTCGAGGGTGTTGAATGCGCTGTAAAAGACAGGTTAGAGGCCGTACATACATGGCGTCCGCCATATTCTTGTATATGGAACACATTACCCACACACTGTTCATTTGCGCGTTCGGATGACATATGACTGTTGGGCACTGCACAAATCTCACGCAATTTAGTGAAAACAAGGATATACACTGTAGAATTCGGAACTTTGCGGTTAGTAAATACGCGTAGGTTATTTGTACAGTACAGTAGAAATGTCTAAGAAATCACAATCACAGGTGAAGAATTCAAATATGTAAACTCAAGCACAACTTCAGCTTTACGAATGACAAATGATAAAAAAACCATAGCAATTGGACTGAGAGCACACGAAACTTATCTCTGTAAACAGCTGCACTTACGTAAACAATAAAAACTGGACACATGATATATCGAATGTTTTATTCGAATGAGTCCATACTACAACTTCCTAAGAGATTTGCTATTTCTCCTGAAACTCCCTGTATATTCCTGTTCCCGCAGTCGGTATACAAACATTCCAGTAAAATCCTGTTAGAACATACATCAACAATACCTACAGCTCCAACATTAACGCTCATTTACTCACTAAGCGACGTGACCGGTTCGGCAGAAAGATTTCTACGTGGATTAATAATGTAATATAACCTTTAGTAACATACGGGAAGTCAAGAATTGTTGTTGCTGTGGTCTTCAGTTCGAAGATAGCTTTGATGCAGCTCTTCTTGCTTCTCCATCCTGTGCGAGCCTTTTCATCTCCGAATTACTATTGCAACCTGTATCCCTATAAATCTGCTTACTGTATTCATCTCTTTGTCTTCTTCTACAATTTTTACCTCCCCCCCCCCCCCCCCCACACACACACACTTCCCTCCAGTACTAAACTGGTGATCCCTTGATGTCTATAACGTGTCCCACCAACTGAGCCCTTGTTTTGGTCAAGTTGTGCCACAAATTTTGCTACAAATTTTTTGTCTCCGCAATTCTATTCAGTATTTCCTCATCAGTTACGTAATCTACCCATCAAATTTTCAACATTCTTCAGTATCAACACATTTCGATAGGTGCTATTTTCTTTTTGTCTAAACTGTTTATCGTCCATGACAGAGCGAGTGTGCGCATTGGTTAAGACACTGGACTCGCAATAGGGAGGACGACGGTTCAAACATGCGTCCGGCCATCCTGGTTTTGGTTTTCCGTGATTTCCCTAAATCGCTTCAGGCAAATGCCGGGATGGTTCCTTTGAAATGTCACGACAGACTTCCTTCCGCATCCTCCCTAATCCGATGAGATCGACGACCGCGCTGGTTGGTCCCCTCCCCCTACTCAACCAACCATCCAACCAACCGTCCATGTTACACTTCCATACACGGCTACACACCGGGCAAATATTTTCAGAAAAGACTTTCTTGCACTTAAATCTATATTCGATGTTAACAAATTTCTCTTCTTTAGAAATGTTTTTCTTGGCATTGCCAGTGTAGATTTTATATCTTCTCTCTTTCCACAGCCATCAGTTATTTTGCTGTCCCAATAGAAAAATTAATCTACTACTTTAAGTGTCCGATTTGCTAATGTAATTCCCTTAGTATCACCTGACTTAATTCGACTACATTCCACTGTTCTTGTTTTGCTTTTGTAAATGTTCATCTTATATCGTCCTTTCAAGACACTGTTCATTCCGGTCAACTGGTCTTACAAGCTCTTTGCTGTCTCTGACAGAATGACACTGTCATCGGCAAAACTTGAAGTTTTGATTTCTTTTCCCTGAACTTGCAATTCCTTCTCAACATTTTTCTTTGGTTCCCTTTACTGTTTGTTCGATATACAGATTGAATAACATCGAGGATAGGCTACTTCCTTCTCAACCACTGTTTCATTTTCATTTTCTCGATTCTTAATACTGCCATCTGATTTCTGTGCAAGTTGAAAATAGCCTTTCGCTCCCTGCATTTTACTCGTGCTGCCTTCAGAATTTCAAAGGCAGCATCGCAGCCAACACTGTCTAAAGCTTGCTCTAAGGCTACAAATGCTTAAACATAGGTTTGCCTTTTCTTAACCTGTCTTATAAGATACGTCATGAGGTCAGTATTGCCTCGGGTGTTCCAACTTTTCTCCGAGGTCGGCGTCTAACAATTTTTCCGTTTGTAAGTAGGCTGTTTAGGTTTTTATGTTGGTAACGTCACGTAGCGCTCTGTGAAAATCGCTGACTGTGCTGTGTTCAGTCTCTGGCTGGTTGGCATAGTTGGAATATTCGCTATTGTAGTGTTGGGCAGTTGGATGGGAACAGCGCGTAGCGTTGTGCAGTTGGAGGTGAGCCGCCAGCAGTGGTGGATGTGGGGAGAGAGATGGCAGAGTTTGGAGCGGACGATTTGGACGTGTGTCCGTCAGAAAAAGGAAATTTGTTTAATTGGATATCACAAAATTTTATATATATATATATATATATATATATATATATATATATAGGGTAAGTCACCTAACATTACCGCTGGATATATTTCGTAAACCACATCAAATATTGACGAATCGATTCCACAGACCGAACGTGAGGAGAGGGGCTAGTGTAATTGGTTAATACAAACCATAAAAAAATGCACGGAAGTATGTTCTTTAACATAAACCTACGTTTTTTCAAAATGGAACCCCGTTAGTTTTGTTAGCACATCTGAACATATAAACCCATACGTAATCAGTGCCGTTTGTTGCATTGTAAAATGTTAATTGCATGCGGGGATATTGTAACCTAAAGTTGACGCTTGAGTACCACTCCTCCGCTGTTCGATCGTGTGTATCGGAGAGCACCGATTTACGTAGGGATCCAAAGGGAACGGTGATGGACCTTAGGTACAGAAGAGACTGGAACAGCACATTACTTCCACATGCTAACACCTTTTTATTGGTCTTTTTCACTGACGCACATGTACATTACCATGAGGGGTGAGGTACACGTACACACGTGGTTCCCTTTTTCAATTACGGAGTGGAATAGAGTGTGTCCCGACATGTCAGGCCAATAGATGTTCAATGTGGTGGCCATCATTTGCTGCACACAATTGCAGTCTCTGGCGTAATGAATGTCGTATACGCCGCAGTACATCTGGTGTAATGTCGCCGCAGGCTGCCACAATACGTTGTTTCATATCAAAAATGGTTCAAATGGCTCTGAGCACTATGGGACTCAACATCTTAGGTCATAAGTCCCCTAGAACTTAGAACTACTTAAACCTAACTAACCTAAGGACATCACACACACCAATGCCCGAGGCAGGATTCGAACCTGCGACCGTGGCAGTCCCGCGGTTCCGGACTGCAGCGCCAGAACCGCTAGACCACCGCGGCCGGCCGTTGTTTCATATCCTCTGGGGTTGTAGGCACATCACGGTACACATTCTCCTTTAAGGTACCCCACAGAAAGAAGTCCAGAGGTGTAAGACCAGGAGAACAGGCTGGCCAATTTATGCGTCCTCCACGTCCTATGAAACGCCCGTCGAACATCCTGTCAAGGGTCAGCCTAGTGTTAATTGCGGAATGTGCAGGTGCACCATAATGCTGATACCACATACGCCGACGCGTTTCCAGTGGGACATTTTCGAGCAACGTTGGCAAATCATTCTGTAGAAACGCGATGTATGTTGCAGCTGTTTGGGCCCCTGCAATGAAGTGAGGACCAATGAGGTGGTCGCGAATGATTCCGCACCATACATTTACAGTCCACGGTCGCTGTCGCTCTACCTGTCTGAGTCAGCGAGGACTGTCGACGGACCAGTAATGTATGTTCCGTAGATTCACTGCCCCGTGGTTTGTGAAACCCGCTTCATCGGTAAACAGGTAGAACTGCAACCCATTCTCTGTTAATGCCCATTGACAGAATTGCACTCGATGATTAAAGTCTTCACCATGTAATTGCTGATGTAGCGACACATGAAACGGGTGAAAGCGGTGACGATGCAGTACGCGCATGACACTACTTTGACTCAGTCCACCGGCTCTCGCAATGTCCCGTGTACTCATGTGTGGGTTGATGGCAACAGCAGCTAACACACCAACTGCACCCGCTTCTCCTGCGACGGGCCTGTTACGGACCCGTTTGCGTGCTACGACCATACCTGTTGCATACAGCTGGCGGTAGATGTTTTGCAATGTGTGGCACGTCGGATGCTCTCTGTCCGGGTACCGTTCTGCATACACCCTGCAGGCTTCAGCTGCATTTCGTCGACACTCGCCATAGATGAGTATCATCTCCGCCTTTTCAGAGTTCGAATACACCATGGTCACAGTTCCTACAAGACTACACTATCACAGACGTCTGGTAACACGGTGTACTACAGTTGGTCTGCGTGCGGAGACGAATGCAGAATAACAATTGCAGCAAGCGCTACATGCGGACACTATGACAGCTAGACCAAACCACATCAGTGCACTACAGCCACACTCGTAAACACGGTCGTCGTCGTAAACATGTCCGTGCAGATGCTGCTCGCCGACCGTGGCCCGTATTTGTTACAACACGCAACTGAACGTCGGAGGTTTCAATCGTCAACTTTAGGCTACTATATCTCCGGATGTAATTAACATTTTACAGTGCAACAAACGGCACTAATTACGTATTTGTTTATATGTTCAGATGTGCTAACAAAACTAATGTGGTTCCATTTAAAAAAACGTAGGTTTGTGTTAAAAACATACTTCCGTGCATTTTTGTATGGTTTGTATTAACCAATTACACTAGCCCCTCTCCTCACGTTCGGTCTGTGGAATCGATTCGTCAGTATTTGATGTGGTTTACGAAATATATCCAGCGGTAATGTTAGGTGACTCACCCTATATCTATATATATATATATATATATATATATATATATATATATATATATAATGACTTTTGAACGCTATTAAGGTAAATACATTGTTCTCTGTCAAAATCTTTCATTTGCTAACTATGCCTATCAGTAGTTAGTGCCTTCAGTAGTTAGAATCTTTTATTTATGCCTATCAGTAGTTAGAATCTTTTATTTAGCTGGCAGTACTGGCGCTCGCTGTATTGCAGTAGTTCGAGTAATGAAGATCTTTGTGAGGTAAGCGATTCATGAAAGGTATAGGTTATTGTTAGTCAGGGCCATTCTTTTGTAGGTATTTTTGAAAGTCAACGTAGAAGTTTACTGGCACAGTCATTCATAATTCTTCTAAGGGGACATTTCACGTTCTTCTGTAAAGAATTGGTGTCAGTATTTTGCAACCATGACGTATTAAACTGATAGTTCGGTAATTTCCAAACCTGCCAGCAACTACTTTCTTTGGAATTGCGACTACTATATTCTTCTGAGGGAATTTCGCATGTCTCATACATCTTACACATCGGATGGAAAGGTTTTAAAATTAAGAACAGTTAAGCTTATAAAACACTAGCAACATGAACAGTATGTGATCAGTAACGATTATCAGCGGATAATTTATTCTAGTACATAAATAAATCATCGGCAGAATTTGTCTTTAATTCGCAACTAACTAAACCACTTAACGCAATTAGCAAAAAGCGTTAAGCACTTCGTAGATTTAGGTTTTTGTTCTTCATATCCAAAAGTGGTAGGATCCATTCAGTAAATCTTATTGGGTTTCTTGCCGTGTCAGTCCACAGTATGTCAACAAATTTCGAAAGGCATCTTCTCTGCTTCTATGTGCGGATCCCAGATTCGCTAGAAGATGGAAGTAGATAACACACCTTCCAAAACGTTGCGAATTCACAGCAGACTGACGCATCAAGAAAGCGGAAAGTATTTCGTTACATCATACAGCACGGGAAATTTTTTTGCGTAAACATCTATTCAGTTAACACTATCATCCTACAGTCCGATTGCTTAGAGTATAACACTAACTAGCAAATGTATTAGGGATAGCTGCTGGAAAGAGAATGCTTCTACAATTCGTGCCTAGAATAATTCGGCGTGTCACGTGGATGGTATGTCTTGTTTTAAAACAAAAAAGATTTTAGGACCCTACTTTAAATCGTTATTAATTGTTAAATTATTAACTTAGATATTAAAATGGAAAGGAATGTAGCACTACTTTCAGGAATGGAATGTCAGGAAGGTATTCTGTGTGGATACTTCCGTGTAATACAGAATTATTCAAGGTAAAGCTGCTTCTTTCTAATTGAAAAGCAGTGCAATTGTAGAATGTTATAAAGTAAACTGATGATTTTTTTCTAAGCTTCGAAGAGAGGTGAGATATTACTACAGATTTCCTTTTCTTAGTAAACTGTTGAATATTGAATTCTTCGATGGAAATGCAGAAGGGAACTGACACGCTAGAAGTTACGAAGCAAATAACTATTTCAATGTTACCGAAATTTATGCTTGAGTTTTTTAAGTGACATAAATTATGAAATTATGTGGATTTATGCAACATGATTGCTTTGGTATAGAGAGAGAGACTTGATGGAAGGCAGGATAACGAAGAGGTTTTCCTGTTCACTGCACTTCCTTGCATTATAGCTGCATCTTTTTGTCTCTTATGCACCAATAACACACCTGCACCGAGGTTTGATGATACCTTAGCTGTACATCGAAGTTGAAGGCATCACATATTTGGCGTCTGTGTTGTGACCACTGGAAAATAAGCAGTGCGTCCATGGAAAGAAATTAAAGAAGAGGAGGGACGGGTCGAGATAATGGCACAGAGTTCGATAGGAATCAACTATTGCTGAGGTAGTTGTTCTTGCCACTACATTCGTGCAGTATATGCTGTTTCTGTCGCTTCTGCCCTTGTTGTTGTAATGATGGTTGTAGGCCACAGCCTATGAGTAGTTGCTGCCACTGCCATGATAGTTTTGCTGCTGCCACCCTGGGTGTTTCAGCTGTTGTTGCTGCTACTGCTGCCACCTCCTGGCTGCCGCCACCACTTTGGTTGCTGCTGCTGCTGTCACCTCTGGCTGGCATCACACCTTTGGATGCTGCTGCTCCTGCGTCCTGCAGCTGCCACAAATTCGGTTGCTTCTCCTGCTGTTGCCGCCCCCTAGCCGCTGGTACTGCCTTGGTTGCTGCTGTCGCCCCCAGCTGCCACAACAGCGGTTGCTGCTACAGCTGCTGCTTCCGGCTGTTGTCACCACTGCGGTTTCTGCTGCTGACGCCAACCTTAGTAGCAGCTGCCGGTGCTGCTGCTGTACCTGGCTACTGCCCCTGCTGTGGTTTCTGTTGCTGGCGCCTGTTGCCACGACTTCGACTGCTGCTGCTGCTGCTGCCGTCCCTCGCCACCAGCGCTCCTGCAGTTCCTTTTCTTGCCACCTCCTGCCACCACTGCAACTGATGGTGCTGGCCCTGACCATCACTGCTGCTGCAGTTCCTTCTGCTGTCACCTTGTAGCACTGAAGTGGTTACTGCTGCAGCTGCTGTCACCCCCTGGCTGTGTTCAGTGTGACTGCTCCTGCTGCTATTGCCACCACTGCTGTAGCTGCTACTACTGCTGTCTTGCAGCCTCAATTACAGCATGCAGGAGCAGTGTGAGGCAACCCAAATGGACTAGTTAGTTGTACTGAAAATAGATGGACAACATAACAGTAGCTTAACAGAGTTGTTGCTGTGCAGTGTACATTAGTGACGAATGGGAGAGCATGAACTCTCAATCTTTGAATTAGTGTAGTGACTTAATATTTTGCTGTCACAATGTAGAGAAGTGGTGATGAAGTTGCACCAAGTAATCATCTGAGGGTACTGTACACATAGTTGAGAGCTGTGTGGTCGATTAGGAACTAATCAGCAGTTTAATCAGCACTCTACATGAGAAAATGATTTCCGTACAAGGTGAACTGTGAAATGAGGTTTTGGGAAATGTGAGTTTAGTATTGGATAAAAAGGATGTGAACAGTGTTCAATAAGTAATTCTAAAAGCCAGTTGATTTTATTCAGGATTTCTGGACACCATATTATTTTCTACTCTTTTGGCTACGAAACCCTATTTTTCAGCACAATCTTCGTTTAATATGATGACCTTAGGCCACATTACTGGGGGGGGGGGGGGGGGGGCTGTATGCCCACGTAGTACCACTTCACTGGTCGACGTCAGAGCCGATGTCTTGCTCCAACAATAATCTCCCCATCATCTATGTACAGCTTCCCACTGAGCGCGTCCTTCATTGGGCCAAATTGATGGAAGAAAGAAGGTGCGAGATGTGGGCTGTAGGGGGGACGAGGAAGAGGTGACCATTGATGTTTTGTGAACTCCTCTTGGTGTGTGAGGCCTTGCATTCTAAAGGAGAAGGAGAAGTTCGTTTGCATTTTTGTGGCGATGAACATGCTGAAGTCGTTTCTTCAATTTTCTAAGAGTACCACATACACTTTAGAGTTGAGAATATTAGGGAGAATATAAAGCTGAATAACACGTTCAGAGTCCCAGAAAGCACTCACCATGACTTAACCACTGATGGTGCAGCTTCTAACCTTTTCTTCAGAGGAGAGGTGGTGTGGCACTACTCCATGGATTGCCGTTTTGTTTCCGGTTCAAAGTGATGAATCCAAATTTAATTTCCTGGACGAGGTTTTATAAAAAAGTCACGATCAGCTTCAAAAGGGGCAAGGAATTACTCACAGATGGTGCTTCTTTTCTCTTTGTGATCTTCTGATATTCGGCTAGGAACTTACTGGGCACAAACCTTTGAGTACCCCAACTGGTGGTCGAGTGTACCAGCACTACCAACAGAGATGTCCAGTTGTGTAGCGAGGTGTTTGATTTTGATCCGTCGATCATTGCGATGAGAGTAATTTTATAAAAATATAGGGGCAGAAATGGGAAGATTTCATGATACCCCACAACAAATTCCGCATTTTTCCGATCGAAACTAACTGAGAAAAAAATGAGATACATTATTATGGAACGCCCTTCGTAATATAGACTAGGCTGGTATCTCACATCGAGGAGTGTAGATCTGCAAAAGAGAGAATCAAGAGTTAAAGCTCTGATTTATGTAGTGGAAACGTGGAAGGGCCACTTGAGCTACAGTCTCAGTGGGGATGGACCTGAGTTAGCTGGATCAGTACTTTATAGTGGGGTCAAACGCCATGTGAATAATCCGTAGCCTGGTAGGAAGCGGAAAGTTGAAGAGGAAGGTAGAGCGGTAGTAAGAATAGACTGGGAACAAATAAGGTTGGTGAAACGCCCGCTAAACCCGCTGGGCAGAACGGGTAATAGGATTGTGGAAAGGGCCAAGGGTTGAGGTTAGCTTCTGCTTATAATTGTCATTTACAGTAATTTGGCAGCTCTTTCACGGCTGAAGGCCTCCAACAAGAAATCTTAACACGATAAAAATCCAATTAAGATAGCAGTAAAATAATTCAAGAAACATACGCAAAGTGCAATGCAGTTGGCTGAGGGCCACAATTGATTTACAGAATTTTAGAATATGTTATCATAGACCTTTAAAGGCAGAAGGTCAGCATGTTTAATAACAAGAAATCTTAAAGAATCAACAAGATAAAAATCCAAGTAAGATAAAAATAAAATAATTTAAAGAAACAACATACGCAAGGTGCAATACCAGTGGCTGAGGGCCACAATCAGACTTCGAAATTTCAAAATATATTATCATAATCTTTAAAGGCAGAAGGCCGCAGTACTTAAGCTTGAAAGATACATCCAAAAATTAATTTTGCAAAATTTTAAGAAACAAACAATAACCATAAACCTAAAATTTAAAATACCTGACAACAGATAATTAGACACCGGTGGCACTCAGAAGGCCTCCAGGGAGGTCGGTCTGCCCTCGCTCACTGAGGTGAGACAGGTGGTGAGCCCAACCATATTTGATCCGTCGGAACCCAACCAGGGGGCAGCCACGGACAGATCGACACAACAACTTGCTTCCCATCAATCAGTATATGAGAAACCCAACCGGCAATGTTACAAACGTGATAATCCACAGTGGAGTACGTATTACCTGTCAAAATTACACACCATGTTGGACAGCGACAACAGGTGAGGAAAGGACGCTGCCTAAAATTGCGTTAGTGGCCAGGGCAGGTAATCGGAACACTAACGGCCACTAGGCAGCAAATTCCGCTGGTACACTTGAATTTGAAACACAGTAATAGTTAACTCGCTCAAAAGAACACTGCTTGAATTTACTTCTGTGCCCATGGGAGGTAACCAGAACACTAACGGCCACAAGACAGAAAATTCCACTGCTGCACTCAAATCGTAGTCGACCAAAATAGTTAATTGCACCGCATGGCGGCTAAATCTCACCAGTAGAACCCCTCGGTGTTGCTCACCGGGAAACCTCCCCAACAGCAAACCACCGAAGCGAACCACCACAACATGAATAGACGTGGCTTGGGTAGTTGAAACCATTACTCAACTTTGACGTTCTGAGTAGGCGAACCACGAAGCTCGTAGCGATCGGACAGCTCCACCCACGCTCCGACACTGCGCAGGGACTGCCAGCGGCCCCAAGCCGACTGCATCGCGCGGAGAATTTTCCTCGTCCCAAACAACCAACCGACTCACTCCATACCCCCTTGCCGGAAACTGTATGCACCAAACCAAAGATGGTACACGCCGCAAATATCGATACACATCGCTGCTGCCACACGTAGAAGGAAGAAGAACCACGACGTAACCGCGACAAGGGCGGAAAACCAAACACAGATAGGCAGCGAAGTTCACGAAAACGCATAGTTGGGAGAGAGCATGGCTCACTTAGGAACGGCTGTCTCAGTCTTAAGCGGATGTCTTTTGGGAGAGAGTACCGGGAGCAGGCTTGCTCTCAACGCGAAAGGTTGGTTGGTTGGTTGATTTGGGGGAGCGAACCAAACAGCGAGGTCACAAGTCCAATTGGATTAGGGAAGGATGGGGAAGGAAGTCGGCCATGACCTTTCAAAGGAACCACCCCGGCATTTGCCTGAAGTCATTTAGGGAAATCATAGAAAACCTAAATCAGAATGGCGGGACGCTGGTTTGAACCGTCGTCCCCACGAATGCGCGTCCAGTGTGCTAAGCTGAGAAGGGGAAATACGCAGAGACTGAGGAGAATGTGATGATGATGGTGATGGCCGATGCCCACTTGGTTGGAGTGTTGGAAGGTAGCCACTGATTTCCTGACAACAATCGACTTGGGTCACAAACCTGTTAGGGGAAGAAATAGAAATATCGATAGTGAAGAATCCTCTGCCAGATCATGAGTGGTAGGTGGAATTAAGATTTCGGAATAATGTCGATACATCTGATCGGTTCCAGAAGTTTATTGGAAACTGGGACATAAACTATGTAACTTTTTTGAAAGTGTTTGAAGGATTTTTGCCTACTTTCTTGGGTGATAAACGAAAAGTTCTCTTTCTCGTCGGATATTTAAGAGTGGAAGCCTCCGAATGCATGGTACTGAACATAAATGATTTTGAGACTTGAAGTGAATATCGTAGTGCATTTAAGGAACGAAATTTCTGGGAAGGAGAGCTTCAAAACGTAGTATTAGCTTTGACAGGCCGAAAACCGTGTAACAAGAAGTCGGGAAGTTATCGAAGGAATTTCGAGTGACATTTGAACAAAACCAATTTTCTAAATGAACCTGTTGTGGAGGACACTTGATTAAGGTTTTATAAAGGCGCATACCTCTCAAAGTTAGGGGATGGTTGGTAGGTAAGGACTGGAAGTCAGTGAAGGCCCTGCTGAACCACCTAGGGCAGCTACATTTGATTAATTGTGTCGAGAAGATGTAAGAACGCAAAATAGTGCACAGGATAATGGGAATTATAGTTGAAATTGCCACAGGGGGTCGGTCTACTGGCCCCCCGCCAAAGTGAGGCCCACGGGTGAACGCAGGACCAGAATATAAAGAAAAAAGGGACAGTAATCCAAAAATGACAACCAACAACTGTGAGTGTAGTAATAACCGAGGATATGTATATATGTGTAAGAACAGTTCTCCTATATCAAGAAAGGATCCTCAGCGAGCAAGTACTCGAAGAATCAGATGGTATTAGACTGGTCCTATCAAGACTTTTATTAGTAGACAAATTGACAGAAGATAGCGAATTTTACTTCAGATACAGGTAGTGAGCGAGCGTGATAAATCGGTCATTGTTTAATGAAATCAAAGCTACCCCACACTGCCGCTATCCAGGGTGAATATTATTGATATTAATGGAACATAGTTTTCCTTGGGTAATAATAACTTCTCCCAGTGTTTTTTTTGCTGATGGGGGGGGGGGGGGGGGGGGGCGGGGGATTTTTCGGACGTTGTTTTTATGAGAACACTGGACCAAGATTTGGGATTTGGGACAACAGTTAATCTTATATGTGGATCATATACCCATTGCCTCCAAAACATGGGAGGAGCGTATTCAAATTTTGCAACTAATGAGAAGCAGTTTCCAAGAAAAAGAGGCGACAGTTAATTTAAGTACGTGCGAATTTCGTAGCAAAGAAATCAAGTTTCGAGGCCAGGTTGAGTCTGGAAACAGGGTTAAAACTGACCCTTGTAAGTTAGAAACGATAGAGAAGTGACCATATCGACAAAATAAAAAACAACTAAAGTCCTTTCTGGGGATGGTGAACTTGTATCTAATGAATATTGGAAGACTGAATTGGGTAGATCAAGATTTGATGGTACTTTCGTACACTGAAAGAGGAGTTGGGGCAAGAAGGAGTATGGGATTTTTGATAAGATCAAAAGAGAGTCAGTGAATGCAAACTTCTTACATCATCTGAATTTTCAAGATACTTTTAAAACTGTGACTGATGCGTCCGAATGTGGCATAGCCTCTGAGATGTTTCTGGAAGTGTGGGGGATCTGGTTTCCGACATCAGGGTATTGCACCAGCTTGGGATCCATTACTCAGTAACTGGGAAGGACTACAGACTGAACTGGCCGAACAGACTGAAATCTGGGATTCTAATCAGTATGTAATGAATGAGAAAACTTTAAGAATTCTGTTCCTGAGAACAGAAGACGCGTGTGTCGTGGGAAGAAACTTAGTGATAGCTATAACTCATAAGCAGGGAATCAGAGTATTGTAGAGGTTATACAGATTGGGAAGGTGCCACAGGAGCAGAGGATCATTGGGTTATAAACGTGGAAATGTTACTTTGGATGAAGGATATGACTGCTATTCGGTGGTGGATCTGTGTTCCGCAACACATAGCGAGGTATTGGTAAAGTAGATGTTTGAATGCTGTGGCCATTTTGGGATCAGAAAGTCTTTAGTGCGTCCAAACTGGTTTTATCATGCTAAGAATATGAGCCAGCTGGTTTATATGAATGTTCACGGGTTCTAGGATGTTGAAGGATTCCTTCCTGGCATTAAAATCTCGAAGGTAAGAAAGGCAGTCGCAGAAATTGGAAAGAAATACATAGGTACATAGGAGGTAACTGCGAAGAAACCATGGGTAACAGAAGAAATACTTCAGTTGATGGACGAACGAAGGAACTACAAAAATGTTCATGGAAACTCAGGAATACAGAAATACAAGTCGCTGAGGAATGAAATAAATAGTAAGTGCAGAGAAGCTAAAATGAAATGGCTACATGAAAAATGTGAAGAAATCGAAAAGGAAAAGATTGTCGGAAGGATGGACTCAGCGTACAGGAAAGTCAAAACAATCTTCGATGACATTAAAAGCAAGGGTGGAAGCATTAAGAGCGCAAAGGGAATTCCGCTGTTAAATGTAGAGAAGGGAGCGAATAGGTGGAAAGAGTATATTGAAGGTCTCTATGAGGGGTAAGATTTGTCTGAGGTGATAGAAGAAGAAACAGGATTCGAAGAGATAGGGAATCCAATAATAGAATCAGAATTTAAGAGAACTTGGGAAGACTTAATCTCAAATAGGGCAGAAGGGATAGATAAAATTCCATAAGAATGTCTAACATCATTCGAGAAAGTGGCAATACACCGATTATTCAAATTGGAGTGTAGAATGTAAGAGTCTAGCCACATACTACCTGCTTTTCGAAAAAATATCATCCACACAGTTCAGAAGGCTGCCGAAGCTGACAAGTGTGAAAATTATGGCACATTCAGCTTAACAGCTCATGCATCCAAGTTGCTGACAAAAATAATATACAGAAGAGGAAAAAGAAAATTGAGGATGTGCTAGGTGACAATTACCTGGCATTAGAAAAGGTAAAGGAACCAGAGAGGCAATTCTGACATTGCGGTTGATAATGGAAGCAACACCAAAGAAAAATCAAGACACGTTCATAGGATTTGTCGACCTGGAAAAAGGCTTCGACAATGCAAAATGGTTCAAGGTGTTCGACATTTTGAGAAAATCAGAGGTAAACTATAGTGAGAGATGGGTAATATACAATATGTAAAGAGTCAAGAGGGAATAATAAGAGTGGACGAACAAGAACGAAGTATTGTTATTAAGACAGAGACGTAGCCTTTCTCCTCTACTGTTCAACTTGTACATCGAAAAAGCAATGATGAGAATAAAAGAAAGGTTCCGGAGTGGAATTAAAATGCAAGGTGAAAAGATATCAATGATACGATTCGCTGATAGCATTGCTATCGTGAGTGAAGGTGAAGGAAAATTAAATGATCTGCTGAATGGAATGAATAGTCTAACGAGTACAGAATATGGACGGAGAATATGTCGAAAAAAGACGAAAGTAATGAGAAGTAGAAGAAACGAGAAAAGAGAGAAATTTAACATCTTTACTGATAGTCGTGAAGAATAGGAAGTTGAGAAATTCTGCTACCTAGGGAGGAAAATAACCAATGGCGGAACTACACCTTCTAGTTGCTTCTCTATATAGTCACCGCTTTGACCTTGATGTTTGTGTTAGTATTGTACTAAATTTCCAAAATCCTCGTTATAGAAGGCAGCCGCTAGTGCTTGTTGACACTTCCCTACGCTGGTCTTCAGTTCGTTGTCTGTGCCGACATGTTGTCTTCATAGGCAGCGGCTCTTATAAGTAGAGACGTACATTAGAGGGACCCAAATAATGTAGGTTGATTCTTACAAAGAAGAAGACAGCAATTAATAGTGGCTGGTTGCTGTCTTCTTCTTTCTAAGAATCAACCTACATTAATTGTACACAGTCACCGGCTCACCATGTCAGTTTTAGACAAAATAGCAAGAGGGAGCCAAATCTGGGGTGGTAAAACATTTCCCATCGTATATGCAGCAGGGGTGTCGTCATTGCCCCTGCAATATGCGGCCGAGAATTTTCGTGAAGAAGGAAATGCATGACAGTTACGTTATGTGGTGTTGCATGAAATCAGGCGAAACCTCTCAGTGGGCACCTATATCTGCTGGGAGACACAATTGCTCTAAACATCTTTACATGTTCACTACGTGCTCAAAATTTTCGTGAAGAAGGAAATGCATGACAGTTACGTTATGTGGTGTTGCATGAAATCAGGCGAAACCTCTCAGTGGGCACCCATATCTGCTGGGAGACACAATTGCTCTAAACATCTTTACATGTTCACTACGTGCTCAAAACAGAAAAGAGTGACGTGACTCAACCGACAGGCATACTGGAGACACTGTCAACACATCAGTGCAAAGCTTCATCCGATTTTCACTATCGTCTCCATTTCACGACTTATCAAAACTTACTTTCCAAAGAGCTATCATAAAAGGAAGTGTCTCTTGAATGAGTCCACTTACGAATAAAATGCGATTTCTTTACACGTTAGACTATTATCAAAACGACTAGTACTCCTGTAAATAACGCAAGCTAACATTTTTGGGTAAAACATTTCCATCAGAGACTTAAGTGGCGGAAGTCGACTTCAACTTTGTGTTGTCATTACAAATCACCTCATTTTACCTCCATGAATGAAACACTGTTATTTGACTGGGTGATTTTGGGGAAGGGGACCAAACAGCGAGGTCACCCACCCCATCGGATTAGGGAGGGAAAGGGAAGGAAGTCGGCCGTACCCTGTCGAAGGAACCATCCCGCCATTTGCCAGAAGGGATTTAGGGAAATCACGGAAACCCCAAATCAGGATGGACGGACGCGAGATAGAACCAGCTTCCTACCGAATGCGAGTCCAGTGTGCTAACCACTGCGCCACCTCACTTGATATTAAACGCTGTCTTTGGTTCGCTTTTCCCACAACATTATCTGTGTAATCATTCCAGTTTACGTTGATGACAGTTCTAATCACTAAGAATGGAGGTGAATTGACTGACTTTAGATTTTCGTGATTTACCATGAAATAGAAATTTAACAGATTTCTTTTAGTACTGTTTTGGATGACCTCACAATTTTCATATTTACATCCAGTGTTGCACCATATCTGACGGCTTTACAAGGCGGTAAATGTCAGCATCATCCAAAAACCTTGCAGGCGGGCTGCTGAGATTGTCGTTGATTAGGAACAGCAAAGGGTCTATACCACTTCCTCGGGGAGCGTGAGATGTCACTTTTGCGACACTCGATGACTTTCCGTTAATTACCACGAACAGTGACGAATTCAGTAGCACAACAGAGACGATATACTCTACAGGTACGCAATTTTTATAGAAGTCTGTTGTGAAAAACGGTGTCAAAAGCCTTCCGGTAATCTAGAAACATAGTATCAGTTTGAGATACACTGTTGATAACACTCATCACTTAGATCTAGGTGTGTTTCACAAGGACGACAATTTCTGAATCAGTCCTGATTATTAGGCAATATATCGTATTGTTCGAGGTAATTCATAATGTTCGAACACAGCATGTACTCAAAAACCTTGCTGCAAATCTACGTCAGTGATTTAGCTCTGTAGTTCAGTGCATTACTGCTTTTTCCGGTCTTAAGTGTTGGTGTAACAAGTGAAACTTTCGCGTCTGTTGTCGAATGAGCTGTTGTGTCTGATTGATGAGTAAGAGTATGGAGGTATTGAAGAAGAAGATTCAAGAGGAACTGTAACATTTAGTAACCAGTAATGTTGAAGCAACCATCCTGGATCGGTAAATAAAGTGCGCTCACGTCATGGTATGAAAAACACTCCGAAACAACACAGAACTACACTACTGGCCATTAAAATTGCTACACCACGAAGATGACGTGCTACAGGCGTGAAATTTAACCGACAGGAAGAAGATGCTGTGATACGTAAATGATTTGCTTTTCAGAGCATTCACACAAGGTTGGCGCCGGTGGCGACACCTACAACGTACTGACATGAGGAAAGTTTCCAACCGATTTATCATACACAAACTGCAGTTGACCGGCGCTGTGATACCTCGTGTAAGGAGGAGAAATGCGTACCATCACGTTTCCGACTTTGATAAAGGTCGGATTGTAGCCTATCGCGAATGCGGTTTATCGTATCGCCCATAGCTGCTCGCGCTGGTCGAGATCCATTGACTGTTAGCAGAATACAGAATCGGTGGGTTCAGGAGGGTAATACGGAACGCCGTGCTGGATCCCAACGCCCTCGTATCACTAGCAGTCGAGATGACAGGCATCTAATCCGCATGGCTGTAACGGATCGTGCAGCCACGTCTCGATCCCTGAGTCAACAGATGGGGACGTTTGCAAGTCAACAACCATCTGCACGAAGAGTTCGACGACGTTTGCAGCAGCATGAACTATCAGCTCGGAGACCATGGCTGCGGTTACCATTGACGCTGCATCACATACAGGAGCGCCTGCGATGGCGTATTCAACGACGAACCTGGGTGCACGAATGGCAAAACGTCATTTTTTCGGATGAATCCAGGTTCTGTTTACAGCATCATGATGGTCGCATCCATATTTGGCGACTTCGCGGTGAACGAACATTGGAAGCGTGTATTCGTCATCACCATACTGGTGTATCACCCGGCGTGATGGTATGGTACGCGGTCGCCCTACCTTTCCAGCACGTTCATCCGTCACGTTCCCAGTCCGTTGAAATTTTTCAAACAGATCCTTTATTGTATCGCTTATCGGTCCTTTGGTTACATTAAACCTCCGTTGAAAACTTCGTCTTGTTGCGACAACACTGTGTTCTAGGCGGTGGAATTCCAACACCAGAAAAATCCTCTGTTCTAAGGAATAAACCATGTTGTCTACAGCACACTTGCACGTTGTGAACAGCACACGCTTACAGCAGAAAGACGACGTACAGAATGGCGCACCCACAGACTGCGTTGTCTTCTATATCTTTCACATCACTTGCAGCGCCATCTGTTGTTGAAAATTGTAACTACTGTAATTTCGAAAGTTTGTCTGCCTGAAAATGTACTGTTGTCCCAAGCATATTGCAACAAACGGTGTATTTCTATCGCTGCTCGTTTAGTTTTTATTGCCGTTTCAAATATACCGGTCATTTTTGAAACACCCTGTAGCTTTACGTATCAGCTTCACGATGACATGCCCATCATTTCATTAATTTTACAGTAATTGTGATATTTGCATTTAAGTAAGACTGCATGAAATTCGAAAAAGTGTGGAATTGAAAAATAGGGGTTTCTGCGATTATGTGTTTGGTGTATATTGCATAATATATTGCTGTGTATGAAACTTAGCTACCATATTGAACTTTTCTTTAGACTTTGGTGGAGGTCTCTACCCATCATCAATCCGGAGAAAAATGATCACACGCAGCGCATCCATTTACGTTTACACACGCCATCAATACAGCTAGAATGAAATATCCATAACTTTCCTCATATCTCATAAACAGTTTGAGATATCTAAAGGAAATTTTGGAAAAAGATTTAGTACCTGGGGATACAGATCGTGAATACAGGAGAGTGGCTGGTCAAATATTTACCAAAGAAGATCACCATTTAGCCATATGTTTTGAGAAGTAATTTTATTTAGACAACCGATGTCGGCATCTCGTTAATGCCATATTCATGCCCCTATGCACTCCATGCTTAGACAGTCAGATCATTCGATACTTGCATAACACTGGAGCCACCAGCCTCTGGATTCCGTGAATTCATTTTTAAAGAGTAATTCGACAATTGATGAACACCTTATGGACATGAAACAGTGTCGAATAGACATCAAAACTGTCATGAAAATTGTCAAATGCAGCAAAACAGTCTCTCACAAAAACTAATAATTGAAGAAAACTATAAATTATAAAAATCATAACTGAAGGAAATTAAATAATAAATGAATACAAAATTGTTAAGGCTTTAGTGGCCACTTGTTGACAAACTGACTGTTGGTTTCTGTCTCGGGTTTTACGGCCGACGTTTGTTTGATGATTTTTCTGATGATTCGCCATCACAAGTGGCTGGCATTGTCAAAGCATCACAGCACCGGAAATAACCACCGAAAAACCCTTGTACGTTAGCGGGCCAGGTACTTATAATTTAAGGCCGGAGCTCATCTCCAGTCCATCACTAGCAGTGGAGTGTGAAGCTTTGATAATGCCAGCCACTCGCGCAGGCGAAACTTAAGAAAAACCATCGAACAAACATCGGCCAAAGAATCCGAGACAGAAACCAACAGGCAGTATGTCAGTAAATGAACACACATTTTTCTGCACAGGAACTTTGTGCTCTTCCCTCAAAGAACTATCAGACAACACAAAGCGATAAAAACTCCGAACACCCTCTTTCCACGCACGTATACGCAGGCACGCACGCACGCACACACACACACACACACACACACACACACACACACGCACGCACACACACAAACAATCTTCCAAGAAGAATTAGTTAATGTTAGGCACCACAATAACATTCCCAGTCGTAAAATTTCGAAGAAAATAACTGTTACATATTAAGTTCTGTAGGACCATAGCTAACAACTGTGAAGGAAAACAACTGCAAAAGAAACATATAAATCCAGAAAAACCATGTGGTTACAAGGTATGTATACAAAACTTCGTCTGTTTTTCAAATTTGTAAATATTGTCTTAAAAACTAAAATTTATTGTGCATAGACATTAAAGAGCTTTTTTCCTGTGTTATAGAAAGATAATAAAGACCTACTGATGATGATGAAAATACAGTGAAACATACCTGAAAGATTAAAAAAAATAACCGTGCTGATTTACTAAAGGTGGACCTCTCCAAAAAAGAAATCTAACAAATGCAAGGTGACTGTATGTTTTTTTGGATGCTCAGAACACAGGTAAGGGAGTAGAAGAGCTCCACTTAAGATTTACAAAACATAATCGTAGACATCATTTTGGTTCAGCACTTCCCCTCCAGCGCTCAGATGCACTCACCAGCTGCCCACAACCCCCACTACTACTGCTCTCACCACGCTTTCCCTGCCAATTACGCATCTATCGGCCACACTACTCTGTGTGCCCTCTACTGTGCTGATTCCAATGATTCTATACAACCGGTAGGCACATGTAAACCATTTCACCGTCCTCAGTGGAGGATGACATGACTGGCTGGTACCACTTGTACACTGTCTACAGCGTTCCAATGTGGCTGGCGTATTATTTTAAAGGGTGACTGAGATTTTCCGAAATGATCTTATATTGGACGTTTTGGTATTCGCATTTGCCTGTCATATTCAGGATCGTACGTGCTTCATGACTACTAATGCTATCATCACTCCAACGTGTTCTTTCTTTCATTTCGATCATGTCTTCTTCGATGTAGAGATGGAACAATAGGGGCGAAACACTACATTCCTGTCTTAAACCCTTTTTAATCTGAGTACTTCGTTTTGGTCGTCCACTCTTACTTTCCCCTCTAAGTTCTTGTACATATTGTATATTACCTGTCTCTCCCTATGGCTTACTTCTATTTTTCTCAGAATTTCGTCGTCTTGTACCATTTGACACTGTCGAACGACTTTTCCGGTTGACAAATCCTATAAATGTGTCTTGATGTTTCTTTACTCTTGTTTCCATTATCAACCGCAACGTCAGAATTGCTTCTCTGGCGCCTTTGCCTTTCCTAAAGTCAAACGTTCTTGTTGGCAACTTGGATGCATGAGCTATTAAGCTGATTGTGCGATGATTGTTACACTTGTCAGCTCTTCCAGTCTTCGGAATTGTGTGGATGATATTTTTCCGAAAGTCAGATGGTATTGAGCCGTGCGCGGCTTGCAGTCATGCCGTTTATCGCTCGTCATCTTGTTTTTGTGGTACTGTCGCCTCGTTTTTTTTTCTTTTAATTCTCTTTACTGGCGTCACTATGTTGCTGGTTTGCTTGCCCATGGGTGGCAGCAGCAGAACTTACTGATAAGTGCACTGTCGTACCATCTCTGGAGCGACCGCTAGTATTTCCAGGTCGTCGTCTGTCGAGAGTTCAGTCCGGACGCACCTTCAGTGAAGTCGGGGACGGAACGCCAATGAGGTGCGGACAGCCAGTGCTCGCCGACCGCTGGCGACACACATGAGATGTCCGACGGCAGGAGATTGGAGAGGGACGGCCGTTGGTAGGTCGTTAGGTTGGTCGTCTCATCAGGCGATGTGTATTTGGTCTTTTTACTGTTTCTGGGCCTTGTCACTTGATCATCTTGCCGGACGTGGGTCGGTTCCTTCCTTGGGCAGAGATATCGTGGCCAATGGGCAAGAGTTACCTCTGCATGGATGGGTCCGAGCCAGGGTGCCCGGGTCGCAGTGTCTCCGAGTTCCGAACGGACATGGAGTGAAGTCAGGTTGGAGCTGCAGTCAGCTTCGGACAGCCAAGATTCGCGCGACCGTCGCCGTCACACGTAACTTGAGTGGGAACGACCTCAGTTGGTCGTTCGGTTGGTCGTCTCATCTGATGCCGTGTACTTGGTCGCTGATCACTTGTGGAAACTCCCTATGTGTCGAATTGATTCGTCGTTGTTGTTCCACAATGATTGCTTTTACGATTGTTGGAGTTCTTGTGCAAGTTTGTTTATGTCGAATTGTGTGTAGATTCTGCGATTTCCACTGAGAAGATGAATGCTGTCTGCGTACTGGAATAGGCAGTTGGTCGGTTGCGACAGAGGGAATTGATTAGGTTGTTGGTTGCTTCTTCAGCCGTCCCGATTGTTTAGTGTTTCGCTTGGCTGCCTGTCTCCCCTAAAGTGTGGTTAGAGTTTCCTCCCTTGTAACTCTTCTGAGCGTCACTGTTTGTTGTTTGTGATTAGTATTTTATTTACTCACAGGTACTGTAACAGGCCTTCAGCCGTGTATTAATATTGTTTGTTTTATGTTTAGTGTATGGCCTTCAGCAGAACTTCATGACAACTATTTTAAGATTAGGCCTTCAGCCGTGTTTTTATTTAAAATTCTTGTTGCTCAGTATTTAGGCCTTCAGCCGCGTTTGTTTCAGAACTGTGACTTAATATGTAAATCATTGTCTGTAAGGTTTCTCTTTAATTATCTTGAATTCTTGAAACGGCCTTCAGCCGTGTTCTGTAAGTGAATATCTTAAGGTTGTCTTTAATTATTCTTGAGTAATTGTTTGGGCCTTCAGCCGACAAGATACTTCAAGTTTTCTTAAGATGCTTTTCTGTTGTGCTGTGTGAAAGCTTATCTTTAAAGCCTCTATTTTATTATGTAAAGAAAATGTTCTTTATTGGGCTTTCAGTCGAAGAATTAACTTGAATTTTCTTTAATATGGTCTTTAGCCGGCATTTTTTAATACTTCGCTTTTAAAGAATTTCCGTAGCTGATCTGAAACATTATTCCGGCCTTTAGCCGAGAAGATATTATAATTTTACTTAAGTAAGGCCTTCAGCCGTGCTCTAAATCCTGGTATTTTAAAAGCAATCATTTAAGCTTATTATCGAGAAGTTACTTGGGCCCTCAGCCGTGAACTGATCTTTGTTGTTTTAAAGAGAAAACTGTGCATTGGTTTGAGGAATAAAGTTGTGTGTGTTCTTATATAACTAACGGTAATAGACCTTGGCCCCTTCCCACAACCAGACCAGCTCTGTCCTGCGAAACCAGATTTCAGGTATGTCGCCATTCTACGCACCGACGTGAATAGTCTTTTTTTTTTTTTTTTTTTTTTTTCCACGTCCCCCAATGATTTTAGAAATTCTGATGGAATGTTACCTATCCTTTGTCCCTTATTTGATCTTAAGTCTTCCAAAGCTCCTTTAAATTCTGATTCTAATACTGGATCCCCTACCTCTTCTAAATCGTCTCCTGTTTATTCTTCTATCACAATCAGACAAATCTTCCGCCTCAGAGAGGCCTCCAGTGTACTCATTCCACCTATCTGCCCTCTCTTCTGCATTTAACAGTGGGTACGCCTTACAATCGAGAATCTGATTTCGGAAGCTCTGTCTGACTTTGGTGTATCTAACTGAAATGTTCCATTATCTCACGGCTTTTCCGAGTATACATCCGGCTCTATTCGCTGTTACGAGCTGAAATTTATAATTTTTACGAACAATTTTCTTGGAGAACATCGGTTTCTTTGTTACTTATTTGTGAACATAAACAGTCACAACAGCAACTGCAGTTAGCGTTCGTAGAGTTGCAGTGCCTGCTCCGTTCACTGTCATGGTCTACCAGCATGGTGTAAGGTCTGGAGATTGTGTAAAACAGACCGAAACTGGTAACCTCATAAAAAAATTATTACTGTTGTGACCGTTCATGTTCATTTTTGAGCTCAAATTTGTTACAGACCTCAATTAGTTCTTCCCCCCTCTCATTGCCTGTCCTAAGCCAATATTCTCTTGTAACCTTTTCTTCTACTACTTCTCTTACAACTGCGTTCCAGTCCACCATGACTATTAGATTTTCACCTCCATTTACGCATTGTACTACCCTTTCCATATCCTCATATACTTTCTCTATCTCTTCACCTTCAGATTGCGACGTCGGCTTATATACCTGAACTACCGTTGTCAGTGTTGGTTTGCTGTCAATTCTGATAAGAACAACCCTATCACTGAACTGTTCACTGTAACGCACTCTCTGTCCTACCATCCTCTCCATAACGAATCCTCTCACTTTATACCATTTTCTGCTGCTGTCGTTATTACCCTATAATCATCTGACCAGTACTCCTTGTCTTCTTTCCATTTCAATTCACTAACCCCTACTATATCTAGCTTGAGACTTTGCATTTCCTTCGTCAGATTTTATAGCTTCCCTTCATCGTACAAGATTCTGACATTCCACGACTGCCGGCCGGTGTGGCCGTGTGGTTCTAGGCACTTCAGTCTGGAACCGCGTGACCGCTACGGTCGCAGGTTCGAATCCTGCCTCGGGCATGGGTGTGTGTGATGTCCTTAGGTTAGTTAGGTTTAATTAGTTCTAAGTTCTAGGCGACTGATGACCTCAGAAGTTAAGTCGCATAGTGCTCGGAGCCATTTGAACCATTTTTGAACCATTCCACGACTCGTAGAACGTTTATCTTTCCGTTTGTTATCCAATCTTTTCCTCATTGTCACCTCCCCATTGGCAATCCCCTCCCTGAGATCCGAATAGTGGACTATTCCGGAATCTTTTGCGAATGACTCATGACATTTTTTCAGTTACAGGCCACATGTGCTTGGATACACCTTATGTGTCTTTAATGCAGTGGTTTATTGCCTTCTGCATCCTCATGCCGTCGATCATTGCTTATTCTACCGCCTTTAGGGGTAGTTTCCCACACCAAGGACAAGAGAGTGCCTTGAACCTCTGTCCAATCCTCTGCCATCCTTGACAAGGACGTTGGCTGAATGAAGGAGGTTTCCGGCCAGCATTGCTAATTATTAATCAAAATTTAAGCTGTGTGGGGTTCTAACCCAAGACTGATGAGGTTTTGATTACTAATCAAAGACGCTATCCTCAGACCACGTGTTGTCTTACACCAGTGACTTATGGGTGGTCTACAAGGCGCTTGCACGACTGATTCTTCAGTATTGTTCTTCAATTTGGGATCCTTGCTAGATGGGACCGATGGAAGAGACAGAGAAGATCCATCGAAGATGGTGCGTTTCGACAGTAGAGACTCTTCCGGGTTGTTGGGCTCTGTGGCAGGCGACAGTCAAGCTCGTATCCCACAGCTGTCTGGGGTGTCTCCAGACGCGTCTTCTCAGGTCACTGGGGATCTGTTCGAAGCGAGGCTCATCACTGAAGATAATTCTACTCCAGCCAATGAGATTCCAGGCTGAAGACGTTTCTGGAGACGCACTCCCGGCAGTGGGATACCAGCGCTATGTTGCCGTTCATGGCAGTCGATCCTGGGCTTACGTTTCAGCAAGATAAACGTCCGCCCGCACACAGCGAGAGTTTATACTGCTTGTCTTCGAGCTTTCCAGACTCTACCGTGGCAGAAAGGTCGTCGGATCTGTCCCTAATTGAGTACATTTGGAACACTATTGGCAGGGACCTGCAATCATGTCGGAATTTTGACAACCTAATGCTCCAATTGGACATAATTTGGCACGATATTCCTCAGTAGAACATATAACAACTCTGTCATTCAATGCCAAGCTGACTTGATTGTATAGGGGCCAGAGGTGGGCCAACTCGTTATTGACGTGCTCACTTAGTGAAGCCTTTCCTCTTGAATAAATCATCCACTTTTTCTGAATCTTTAATCGCTTGTTCATCTGTAGAAGTATGTCACATCTTTTGAGTTTCGTTTCATTTGGATAAGTACTTGGTGGTGCGTGTTTTTTTTTATCTTGCAGTTTCTTTGATAGTGTTTGTGAAGGAGAATTAACTGCTGACATTTTTGCGACATCGACAACTCGTTTAACCAGAATATTATTTCATGTCTACTTTACACAATTTACAAACACTCGAGGGTATGTAACTTAAACCATAGGCCTTAAAATTATGGTATTCACTTTTATAGTTAACTAATAGAGTACCTGGCGTTGTCTGGGTATGTAGATATTACAGTCTTCTATTAGTTCCCCTCCTTCTTTCCCCTCTGCCTCTGTTCATTTCCTCCTCCACCTCTCTATCCATCTACTCCTACTCCCTCTCTCTTTCCGTCTGGCTTCCTCCTTCTGTCCATCTGCTCCTTCCGCTCTATGCTCCCTCTCCCTCTCCCGGTATGCTATGCCAATATCCTCTTCCTCTCTATCTCCTCCTCACGGCCTCTACATTCTCCTCCTCTCTCTTCCATTACGTCCTCTTCCCTTCCCTCCATTGCCCCTGCCCTACCTCTAACCCTGGTAAACAGTATGTGTACAAAGTTTGGCTGAAATCGATCCTGGGATTTAGCAGGCAGTTTTTGCCCTTGGATTTGCCCGTTGTACATATGTCAGGTATATTTCACACATATCTAATGTATTTACCACCTGTTTCTACACTTACCTCGGTTGTTCTTCTCTAGCGAATTTCGCCCTGCAGTTTCGTTTTTGAGCAGCTCAGTATTTATAACGTCGTATCTCCTGAACTACGTGATATAATTTTGCTCGGACATTCACTGCTGTATGTGAATAGCGCGTGCAAAATGAATCGCGAATAAATCTTGTAGTAAAGAAGTATTAAATAGAAACGTCATGGTGGATGTGGCAGTTTTAATGCATGAACAGCAAAAATGCAGTAACATTCTTGTCATCATTTTGCGGGCGCTGTCAGTGAGAAAAACTTTTGTAAAGGTTTCGAAGTATATGTAAAGACTGAAGTCAATAAGTGCTTTCATTCTCTAATACTGGATGAATAAAGTCTGTGTATTAACGCGTCATGCGCTACACTTCTTCTTAACCCCCACAAATGTGTACCACGTTTGATTGAAATCGGAGGTTTAGAAAGGCGTGAAATGTACATACATACGTACATTTTTATAAGATTATGGATTACACAGCACTGGTCGGTAAGACTGGTCCATTACCTGTGATGCCTAATGCGACTCGCAAGTGCATATTCATAAGGATATTTTTAAAATATATTAAAATTCGCAGAGACTGGTATTCATACTAGAGACATTTACCATTGCACTTAACGCCCATACAGTATCCGAAGGATTGGGAATTTTGTTTATGTGCCTGGTCATGGAACGTTTGAAATGATTGAGAAAGTCCTGCAGTAGAAGCGACTAACAGTCCGTGTGACAGCAACAATCATAAACAGAAACAGATAACATGTCTCTTGCATCGTGAAATCATGAATATACGAAGATAAGATTTAGGAAGAAATTCTTTTGGTCTGAGAGTTCGATCGTTTGTGTAACTGCAAAAGGCAAATAATCGTCGACGTGGAGGCGGTAGGAACATAATAAGAGTTTGGCTTGTTCCGGTTAGAGGTCGTATTCTGAAACCTTCGTCCGGCTTGATAACCAGTTCACAGTAGCAACTATACAAGTCGCATCGTTTGACGTGGAATTGGAATCATGTGGCAAATTTGTATGTTTCTGGAACGCAAAAGTTTTATTAATGATAAAAGTCACAGAAGGCGATAGGGAAGATTGTGTATTACGTTCTGATCTGGGGGCGATCTACAGATTGTAATGTTTGAAAAAAATACATCAGATTCGAGATCGCATTTAAATACTTATTTTAAATAGACTGATTTAAATGCGATCTTGGCTCCGAAGTAGTTCTTCACTTATTACAATAGGAAAGAATGTGCGACCAGTCGAAGATAGAAACAGGCACTATTATTTTTTAGTGTGCCACCAATATTAACATGAAGCTGTTTCTGAAACATTAGCTAAGTTCTGTGGTACTAATTGCTCTGTTAGACCTGAGGGAACTTCTTCGTTTTGTGTCTTACTCTGCCTTCCTTCTGCATCACTTATTACGCCAGGTGGCGTGGGAAGATGACTCGCTGGATGGAAGACGAGAGATCATCCCAAACCGCTGCGTACGCTCTCTGGGAAAGAAATATATGCAACGTCATAACTGTCACAGCGTTTTTAAACAGGTGCTCAACATTATTCTGCTTTTTTTTTTAATTTGCCTTCTGAGTGGATTTCATACAGCCATCACGTGCATAAGATAAGACGGTGGTCGGAAAACACTTGATACTTATCGCACAAGGGATGTATATATACTCCTCCGGCACTGTTGTCCAAACTATATCCGTCAGTTGACTGAGAAAAAGGTAAGGTTGACATCGCTGCTGCACTTGTACAGTATTCACTTTAATTCACTGCTATCGCCGGATATACAGTGGGGTGCAGAACCTCACAACGAAAGTAGCTGTCGCATGGTGTATCTAGTAACGTAGGTCGATGAAACTTGGACCGTCCGTAGAGAGAACTACTACATTATAGTACAGAAGGTAACTGAAAGAAATGAGCAATGAGACGAACATAAATGACTCATTTATACAAACACAATAATTACACCACGATTCATGATGCTCCGTAGGACATCACAGAAGGTGGGACTTGGTTCTCTGTCGGGCGGCAGTGCATGGCCTGCAACGTGTTACCATGCTGACCACAAGACCAGAAAGGAGTTCTTGTCGTAGGACGTTCCATTTCTGCACCAGGGCGGTTGGATGGTCGTTAGAGCATGCGGACGTGCTGCTACACGTCTCTCCAACGCTATCCATACGTGCTCGATGGGATTTAAGTCGGGTGGAGGGGGGGGGGGGGGGGGCGAGCAGGCCAGTCCATTCGTTGAATATGCTCTCGTTCCAAGAGCTCATCCAACTGCGCTGTTCGATGATGCAGTAGCCGGCCGTGGTGGCCGAGCGGTTCTAGGCGCTACAGTCTGGAACTGCGCGACCGCTACGGTCGCAGGTTCGAATCCTCTCTCGGGCATGGATGTGTGTGATGTCCTTAAGTTAGTTAGGTTTAAGTAGTTCTACGTTCTAGGGGACTGATGACCTCAGAAGTTAAGTCCCATAGTGCTCAGAGCCATTTGAACCATTTTTGATGATGCGGTAGCTCGTTGTCATCCATGAGAGTTTCTCATGGTCGAATGCACCCCTGAAAAGACGCACTTGGGGAGAGAATGCAGTGTCACAGTAACGTTGACAGGTGAGTGTATAGTGTTCAAAAGTTTGGAGGTCCCTACACGCATGAACCATATCGCTCCACATACCGTAGCATCTGGTTCACCAAAACGATCATGTTCGACAATGCTGAACATAGCCCTCATATGGCGACAGGTGGGAACACGTAATGCAGCCAAGTATGTTGTTGAGAGTAATGGATTGGCCTGTCCATTGCCCCAACTGAAATCCCATCGAGTACATGTGGGATGCGTTGGGCAGGCGTGCACCAGCGACCATCCAGCGTTGGAGGAATGGAACGCCCTGCCACAAGAACTCCTTACCAACATTGTGGACGGGAGGGGAACACGTTGTAAGCCCGCACGGCCGTCCGTGGTGAACGCACACCCTTTAAGAACCATGTCCCGCCTTTTGTAATGTTCAGGGAACCATCTTGAATAGCGGTGACTACAAAGTGTTTTTTTTTTTTTTTTTTTAATGGAGCTTTCATTTCTGTTGCCTCATTGTGCATTTCTTTCAGTTAATTTTCTGTACTGTACTATACTATAGCATTTCTTACCATGAATGGATCAAGTTTCATCGAGCTATGTTACTTGCCATTGACACATCATGTGAAAGTTACTTCCTTCCTTAAGTCTGCACACCAGTGAAGTTGAAAGCTCATAGATGTTAATGTTGTTTCCTACTATTAAGTTTCCGTTCTAGGATAACATTTTTGAGCGTTTCTATTTTGAACAGCTATCCACACTATATATATGTATATTCTGAATTGTCAAAACAGACTACAGTATAAAATTTGCAGTGCTGAGATGGCTACACAGGCACGTTCCAGAAGACAATAAATAAGAAAAAAGAAAAATCGCCACTCGGGACAAACCTAAGCGTTTGACTAACGGGTGTCACGTAGCAATTTAAGCGTTCGACTGCCTACTGTGAATAAGATCGCTGCAGAACTGAATGTTGGCTGTCAGAAAACCATTCCCATTGGGACTTTATGGTGACAAATGAACCGCTTAGTTTTTGAGCAGTCGACACCGCCTCGACTCCTTTGGCTTCCCATGAGGTCTGTCCACTCTCCGTGCACTGGATGATGTTAACAACCATGTTGCTGCTCTCTGATCGGATATAACAAAAATTCTGGGCCAAGAAACACATTCATCGAATGTGGGAAAAACTTTGGTAAATGGTTGACGATCCAGGACACAGCACGTCGAAAAGAAATGACAGCAGGAGGAGAATCATAGGTATAACATACACCATATCGGCGAGTTCGGCAATAATGGAAATGTGTGGCTAAAGATATTGAAAAGGATGTAAGGATAACTGATCATTTTATACCACGTAATTTGATATCAAACGTACAGCTCGGCTTTGGAAGTCATGTAACAACTGAAAATGCTATATCCTCTTTTCTCTGTGAGGTACTGGATGCGTTAAACAAAAGCTTTCGAACGCTAGGCATATTTTTCGATTTAACTAAGGCGTTTGATTGTGTTGGTCACAAATATTGCTCCAGAAGTTGGAATTGGTTCACCTCTTACTTTAACAACAGACAGCAAAAGGTCATTATTAAAAGATCATTATTCTCAGTGCTGAGAATGGCTGTGACGTGGGTTCTGAGTCGGGTACGGTCAAATGGGGGTGCCCCAGGTGTCAGTGTTGGGGCCACTCCTGTTCCTTATTTATATAAATGATATGCTAGTATTACTAGTAGCTCTAAAATATTTCTGTTTGCTGATGACATTAGTTTGGTAGTAAAAGATGTTGTTTACAACATTGGCTCGGTTTCAAATAGCGCAGTTCATGACATAAGATCATGGCTTGTAGAAAATAAACTAACACTAAAGTTCAGTGAGATTCATTTCTTTACAGTTTCTAACACACAATTCAACAAAACCCGACATTTTGATTTCACAGAATGGGCATATGATTAGTGAAACTGAACAGTTCCAATTTCTGCGTGTTCAGATAGATAGTGAACTGTCATCAAAAGCCCACGTTCAGGATCTTGTACAAAGACTTAATTTTTACGATTCCAACGTTATCTGAAGTAAGTGATTGTTCGTTACGAAAATTAGTCTAATTTGCTTATTTTTATTAACTTATGTCGTATGGTATTATATTTTGGGTAAATTTTGCCATTCTAAAAGGATATTGTTGCCTCAGAACGGACGTGGTGTAAGTTGGCGAACCTCATGTCGACCCCTGTTCACTAGTTTGGGTATTTTGAAAATGGGCTCTCAATATATCTATTCTTTACTGTCGTTTCTTGTTAACAATATCAGCTTATTCCCAAGAGTAAGCAGATTTCACTCAGTTAATACTCAGAAGAAACCCAACCTGAATTTGGGTCGGACTTCCTTTTAACTCTTGTGCAGAAAGGGATGCAGTATACTGCTACATCCATTTTCAATAAGCTGTCACAAGAATTAAAAAAATTGTTAGCATATCGAAACTGGGTTCCCTCGTTCACTCCTATTCTGTTGAGGAGTTCCTTGAAAAATAAGCTGATTCTTACTGTGATGAACCTTTTGCATTTCCTTTATGTTTTCGTCTTCTTTAAAGGCAAAGAGAGAAGATGAAGCGGTAGCCCATCATAGAGCCTATGCCTACCGTCATGTATTTTTTGACTTTCAGTTGTTAAAAAACGGAGGATTTTTTCTGGTACCAGTAGGCGGAAGGAAGGATTCGCGCTCAGCTAGTGAACGAGGGAGAAGCACGCCATTTTTAGCGAGTAATTGTAGACCGCCATTTTGGGGTCGCTATGAATTAAGTGAGGAGTATGTATTTCATATGTGTACCGTTTAGAAAAATACAGTATTGTTTTATTAACAGAAAGGTCGTGTGAGTTGTTATTTCAAATAGTACAATAATTACAAGAACTGAAGCCCACCTGTGTACTTTGGAAAATTACGAAGATCCGATAAGCTTAATGGGAACACGGTCAAGACTTCAAAGGTGAACACGGCGACCAAACGTAGCATTATAAAGAATGGTAAGCACAAATCTACAGCGGAGAAAGAAACTACTTCGCCCTGCAAAATAATATGAACTAATACGAACTTATTTCCAGGCATAGCTCAGCTTATTGTGCTTGTCATTCATGCCGAAAAATTAATCTCATTGATTCAATACATTTTAAAAAGCCACGCATTTCAACATTTTATCATCTGTTCCATTATTTTATTATATTATATTACGTTGTACTGTTGATTGCGTTTACGTAAGCTTATGGCTTGACTTCTGGGTTCATTAACATATTATTTTTATCTGTTATTACTCTTATGTTGAAATTTCATGTACTAACAAGCTCCACGACCTTGGAAATTTTCTCGTCCGTTTAATCCTACGGAACGTGACGTGTAAATATATAAAATAAGAAAAAAACGAGCTCGTGAACAATCAGAGAGTTACCTTATCCTCCACTCAGATACATTCCCACTGTGAGACGTTCGTAATCGGTTTGGTACAACAGCAACACTCAACTTTTCAATTGCACGATTTGATGGCTGAAAAGCACATAAGAATGATGTTTGGAGCAAAGGGGTTAGGTGAACTAGATAGAAACTAGAAGCTACGACCGAAGACCGATTTACGGATTTTACATAATATCAGTTAGTAATGAAAGTTGCTATGTTTGCAGGTTACAACCTTCACGAGAATGAGGACGTCTGCTTACATTGCTGTGCTGGCGCTGCTGTTGGGCAGTGTGACGACTGCCGACGAGCATGACCGCAGTCACCTAGTCGAAAAGCTGCTGCGCCTCGGCTCTGGACAACTTGCTGCAAAGCTGCTACCAGGCCTTAAACTCACTCACGTCGGTGCTGTTAGACCCATTTCCGGTGACGACGTGGAAGTCAGCAGACTCTCCTTCTCACTGGATTCTACAACCCAAGAGTGAGTGCAACTTGGCGTTTGCCTAAAGGGTCCTAAAATTTCACTAGACATTACTTGGCGTTCGATAAACTGCTAATGTAGTCATGTAATCTTTCTAACCCTTTGACTACTGTTGACGTGTTAACTAGCCATCCTTCACCAGTGTCCAGGTGCTAAGGAAGTGTTTAAATGCGACCCTTTCATTTTCCTTAAGCGCTACTGACATGTTTTCGCGTCCATTTCCTCAGATACACTAACTGCTGCAGACGAATTTCTTCCATATCCCAGTGAATAAAAAAAATCGCGTATATATCACACTACATATTTGTCTGTTTGCATGCTATCATTTGCAGAAGAAATCGGTTCGATATTTTGAGCCATTTAGGAAATATGACGATTGTTACGAACACATAATTCCCTAGAATGAGATTTTCACGCTGCAGCGGAGTGTGCGGTCACATGCAACTTCCTGGCAGATTAAAACTGTTTGCCGAACCGAGACTCGAACTCGGGACCCTTGCCTTTCGCGGGCAAGTGCTCCACCATCTGAGCTACCCAAGCACGACTCACGCCCCGTACTCATAGCTTTACTTCCGCAAGTACCTCGTCCCCTATTTTCCAAACTTCACAGAAGATCTTCTGCGATGGTACAGCACTCGTGGCTGCCGCGTCGCGGTCGCGAAGTGGGCCGAGGCAGTACCAGACAAGTTTTACAGTCTGACGATAACTCAAGGATTTGTAGTTTCAGCTTGTCGATGTCCACTATGGACAAACGGTAGTTACTGTTATTCTGAAGAAGGTTTGGTTATCCCTACTGAGACCTTGGTAAATTCTAGGTAGACGGTGCAACTGAGGCTGTTGATTATTAAAATTAAAATTAATATTTATACAGTTGCTAACAGGGCCGCGAAATGTTGAAGATATTCTCTGTTTACTATTCTCTGTTTACTATCCTCTGTTTACTATTCTTGCCAGCTGCACAGTGAAATTGTGCTGCAGCGTCACACAATCATCCATCGGCCACCATAGTTTACAGTTTTCCATTTTTCGTCGATACCTGTACAAATATCGATTTGCAACCAGTCTGTACAACTCCTTCGTGGTGCGTCGGTTTTTTTGTGTGTATAATGACATGCATGTCTGGTAGAACAGACACTGTGACGATTCACAGCTGCACGAAATATTTCGAAATTTATTCGCTGACTTTGAATCCCTAATATCAGTCGTATTAGGTACAGACCTATTACATAATATTGGCATACGAAAATCTGTGCCAGTCCGGGTCTCGAAATTGGATGTCCCATTAAACACGAGTGGTATCCTAAACCAGGTCGTCTGTCTACGCACGTTCCCTAGTCAGACCCAGAGCTCCATACGCCACACTCTACATCCTTATAACGTAATCAAAGTAATTTTACAAGCATTAGGTGATGAATTTGGTGGGCTACTATAGAAGGATGTTGACAGTGTGAAGGATGTAGATCTGTGTCGGTCCGCTAACAGTAAGTAGAAAAGCCTGTTTCGATTCCGGGTCTGCCATAAATTTTCATATGTCTGTATTGGAAAGCAGATCTACATCTAATACAGCCTATGCCAGGAATTCGCAGTCAGCGAATATACTTCAAAATATATTGAAATCAAAGATCTATACCTACTTGGAAAACAAATATTTTGCACTGAAATTGGGGAGCAATGTTGCACTGATATTGGTTATCTCGTATAAATTATTACTAAAATATCAATTTAAAATGTTCTAAGATGAACACCATCTCGTGTTTAGAAGTTTAGAAATAAACATGCGATTGAAATAATCAGGAGAGGGAGAGAGAGAGAGAGAGAGAGAGAGAGAGAGAGAGAGAGAGAGAGAGAGAGAGAGAGAGAAAATGTGACAGTGGGACATTATGATGTCTTACCTAGCCTGCTGGCGGTAATATTTTCAGAGCTGCTGCTGGCTGCAGGCCAGTGATTTACTCTTTGCAGACAGTATATATCTTGGCTGCTTCAGAAAATTCACAAAACCTCTGCTGAGTATCGTTCTGTGCAAACAATAGTGAACAGACGATTATAATCTACAACTGAAAGATAATTACACTCCTGGAAATGGAAAAAAGAACACATTGACACCGGTGTGTCAGACCCACCATACTTGCTCCGGACACTGCGAGAGGGCTGTACAAGCAATGATCACACGCACGGCACAGCGGACACACCAGGAACCGCGGTGTTGGCCGTCGAATGGCGCTAGCTGCGCAGCATTTGTGCACCGCCGCCGTCAGTGTCAGCCAGTTTGCCGTGGCATACGGAGCTCCACCGCAGTTTTTAACACTGGTAGCATGCCGTGACAGCGTGGACGTGAACCGTATGTGCAGTTGACGGACTTTGAGCGAGGGCGTATAGTGGGCATGCGGGAGGCCGGGTGGACGTACCGCCGAATTGCTCAACACGTGGGGCGTGAGGTCTCCACAGAACATCGATGTTGTCGCCAGTGGTCGGCGGAAGGTGCACGTGCCCGTCGACCTGGGACCGGACCGCAGCGACGCACGGATGCACGCCAAGACCGTAGGATCCTACGCAGTGCCGTAGGGGACCGCACCGCCACTTCCCAGCAAATTAGGGACACTGTTGCTCCTGGGGTATCGGCGAGGACCATTCGCAACCGTCTCCATGAAGCTGGGCTACGGTCCCGCACACTGTCAGGCCGTCTTCCGCTCACGCCCCAACATCGTGCAGCCCGCCTCTAGTGGTGTCGCGACAGGCGTGAATGGAGGGACGAATGGAGACGTGTCGTCTTCAGCGATGAGAGTCGCTTCTGCCTTGGTGCCAATGATGGTCGTATGCGTGTTTGGCGCCGTGCAGGTGAGCGCCACAATCAGGACTGCATACGACCGAGGCACACAGGGCCAACACCCGGCATCATGGTGTGGGGAGCGATCTCCTACACTGGCCATACACCACTGGTGATCGTCGAGGGGACACTGAATAGTGCACGGTACATCCAAACCGTCATCGAACCCATCGTTCTACCATTCCTAGACCGGCAAGGGAACTGGCTGTTCCAACAGGACAATGCACGTCCGCATGTATCCCGTGCCACCCAACGTGCTCTAGAAGGTGTAAGTCAACTACCCTGGCCAGCAAGATCTCCGGATCTGTCCCCCATTGAGCATGTTTGGGACTGGATGAAGCGTCGTCTCACGCGGTCTGCACGTCCAGCACGAACGCTGGTCCAACTGAGGCGCCAGGTGGAAATGGCATGGCAAGCCGTTCCACAGGACTACATCCAGCATCTCTACGATCGTCTCCATGGGAGAATAGCAGCCTGCATTGCTGCGAAAGGTGGATATACACTGTACTAGTGCCGACATTGTGCATGCTCTGTTGCCTGTGTCTATGTGCCTGTGGTTCTGTCAGTGTGATCATGTGATGTATCTGACCCCAGGAATGTGTCAATAAAGTTTCCCCTTCCTGGGACAATGAATTCACGGTGTTCTTATTTCAATTTCCAGGAGTGTAGATTTAAGAGCTGTTCGGCTTAAGGACGGGTAAAGGAACAGGAGATGCTATTCGACTCTAAGGAATAACTGATAGGTCTTCTGATACCCAGGAAAATATAGGCATGATTGTCCAGTTTTTATTGACTTTGTATAAATTTTTCATAGATTACGGTGGGTTAAGCTTTTAGGTGTTCTGAAGCAAATTAGTTTACTGAAAATGATATGGAGTAATAAACAATCTGTTCATGACACAACAGGTAAAACTAAGGATAGAAGAATCGATGACAGAAGGAAAGGATCTGGGAAAAGAGTTAGACAAGGCTGTTGTCTTTCACCTACTCAGTTTAATGTCTGTTTAAATGATTCAGCTGAAAACCTCTTTCAACAACAGAGTGGTGTGATAATGGAAGGAAGGATAATCGAATGCATAAGATTTCTTATGATATCGTGTTACAAAGTACAAATGAAAAAGTCATTTAACAATAATTTGTGAAAGGAACTGAAAGCGTGGAATGTGGGATAACGATAAATGTGCAAAAGACTAACGCAAGGGTTTATGCAAGGCAACTAAGGACAACAGAAATGAAAATTTGTGATGAGTTAGTGGAACACGTTGACAGCTTCAGGTACCAAGGATGCAAAATGACTAGTAGTATGACGCATAATTAAGAAACAAAGATCATTTAAGAAAAGATCAGTAAAATGTCTTGTATGTGGTGTGGCGTGGTATCGTCTCGAAAAAAGAGATGTGGATTTGAAGGAGAAATGGACAGATAAAATAAATAATGAACTTGTGTTACACCTAATGAATACGAATAGACAAATGTTGGAAACAACTAATAGGAGGAAAAGGAAGTGGCTAGCTCACTGGATGATAAGAGACTGCGTAGTAAATGATACATTAGGTACATTTGCATGGACGAGGGGCACTGGAGTGACTCAGAGGATGACTGGGGCTTAAATCCCTATTCAGCAGTCCTAATATCCATAATATGGTGACTGGGAAGACAGCCAGATATGGAAGAAAATACTAGATAATAAACGACATCAAGTTAAGTGAATCATACACAGTTTCGAAAAGGATGGCGAAAAACTGAGAGGGCTAGAGAATGCTGAACTTGCAGTGATGGACCCCACCGTATTGGCAGATCGCATCATCGCCATTATAATCATCAGTCTGCTTAAGTGTTCCTGTACTTTGGCCAAACAGTTATATTGAAATCTGCACGTCAATGGGTGTCGCATTACAGCTTGTTGCCTTAAAGGAGCTACCAGTATTAAATGGTTTAATGCGAGTTTTCATAATCCTAGTTGAGACATTGTCCCTATCTGAATCAGGAACCAAGAACGGAAGGAAGATACTCATCTTGTCCCGTCGATAACGGGGGCATTAGCTACGGGCCCAGGCTGGGATTCGTCGAAGGTGTGAACGAAACTCTCCGCGTCTTTTCAGTGCAACCAATTTTTAGTGCAACCATCCTGCAAATTGCATGAAAAGATTTAAGAAAATTACGGATATTTGGATTGCCTGATAGGAATTTTTACCTCACTTGTTCCGTAAACGACTCTAGGGCCTCAACGACTCCATCACCTTTCTCGAATCATGTTCCCATGTCCAGCATCGGACATCTCAGTTCGTGCAAACCGCACCATAGCTCATTTGCCCAACGTGCATGGTTCTTTCATAACCCAATGAAAGTGAAACATTGCGAAGATGACGCTGTAGTGATCCGTTCACTGTAGCGGCGATGGACGGTAACAAAAACCATATGCATGACATAAGTCTAGGAGCTTCTACATTAAATTTGAAGTTAAGCCAATGATGTCTTTCGTTTATTTCGGAGAAAGCATGTTACCTCTCACGGATGACACTACGAAACATCCATCAACTACTTTTATCATCACAATTCATCCTAATGTCTTCTGAGTAGTATACCTCGTACATGGTGGTACAAGGAAGCGGTAAATTCTGAAGTAATAAGCACAAAGGCAAAGAACATTAATTTAGAAGTTTTATCATTGAAAATAACCTGTGAAATACAGGCTATGAAGTATTGCTAAAAAAAAGGCTTTGCAAAGTCCTACAAGATACCTGTTCAAACTTTTGCCCTCTTGGGATGAAATTCTGAAATTTTGAAAGACAATTCGAATCGCTTCCATTGGTGCTCCTCCAGTCTTAGTTCTCACCTCAGCGATTATCGTTGGGCTAGTGGTATAACCTTCCCTTTGCTTTTGAACATGTTCAGCTGCAAAAGTCTCTATCATATCTATTTTTCCTTCAGACGTTACTTCGTTGTATTCCCTCTGTCACCCGCAAGGAGTAATCACACTAGTCTCCAACCTTTATCCAGTGCATTCGTCGTTCATGTAACTGACGAGAATTTCCATGTTCCCAGTCCCGAAAAATCGGTTTCTTTACGTGCCTAGTTATACAAAAAGGAGTCTCATCCATGAAAAGATTGTCGACAAAATTGGGGCGGTCATTAATTATTACCATAATTTTTCACTGAAGTGTTGTATTCAGATGGTTTCAGTTCCTGTACAACTTGAATTTTATGGGGGTTAACCTCCGGATCAATGCAGAGTACCATAGGCCATTGTTCGGCTTAGATTTAACATAGCCACCTTCTTCCTTATACATTGCCGAGTGCTCTCTCTGATTGACGCCCGAAATGTTTTTAACTTTTCCTGGGTTTCGTACCATACTTTGACCTCTTGGTGAAGTCCTTTTTGTAGCTGTACGTATCTTCTAGGAATTATCAATCCATTTATTGATGACGTGGCGAGATGGAAAGCGCCCATGCCCTCCTGAATTGTAACGAAGTCGGAATTGCCCAAGAGCAGCAGTCAGACTGTCGCCATTCTTGTGAAATACTTTCACGCAAATGCACGTTGTGATACTGGTTCACGACTATTAAACGGCAAGTACTTTGCCGCATAGAGATGCCGCTTCCATCTTTCTACCAACTCATCAGGGCTGCCACAACTACTTTCAAGGTTTCCCAGTACCACACTGCATACAGGTAGGTATGCCACCCCACTATATCATCCCCCATGAGCAGGCTTTTATCAAGTCCTCACCGAACATGAACAGTTATAGTTTGTCCGTCCGCTAGGTTGAAATAAACCGTTAGCACCAGTCTTTTGGATTTGATCTCAGTGAAAGATATGTACATTTGGCAGGCTGACTTCACAGTGACTGTCTCATCAAATGTAGGCTTTCACTGTAGAGATATTTTTTTTCCAGTGACGAGTATTTTACTTATGATACCCCTACGCTGTGTTTTAGTGTGGAAGGAGTCCTGAGTGACCTTACCATCTCTGGAATCTCATCGCTTAAAGTGAAGAGAACTGGTAGAACCATCGAAGTTAGCGGAGACATCACTATGGAAGGAAACTACGAGCTGGCCGGCACTGTGAGAGAGGGCCGTCTGGACGGGGCAGGAGCAATCAGGTGAGTCAATTATCACTTCTTCTCTGGCCCATAATCTACTTGCCGAGTAAATCTAAGAATGTAACAAGCAGACGAGGCTGGTGAGGCAATGGCGCGCACCTCATCATCCAGTTCGATTCGTAGTTGTCGAAGATACTTACATTAGTATTTTGCCAGTAAGAACACTAGATATGTTATGATATCCATCAGACTGTGTGACAATTTTTCGAGTTAAATTTTATATCTTTCTCCTGTGCATAACGGAATGAAAACATGTAACACAGTTGAGTCTGACTTGTCTTTAAAACTGGAACGATAATCTCTTCGTATCCCTTGACGTCCTCCACGCTCTAATCCATATCTAATACAGCATCACAGAAATGGTACTTCACTGCACAGGAGCCATCACAGTTAATCCCCTCACATAGTTAGAAACTTACAAATCAACGCAGAGAAAACAAACTGACTTAGTACTTAATTTTGTCATACGAAAACTCACTACGTTTGTATTCGAAATACATTTACGCATGCAGTGGACGAGCATGTTATCAAGTTCATTTCCTTGAACTTTGCCAAGAGGCAAAGCCTACGGAATTCCACCGTAGCCAGAATAAAAAAAAAATAAAATAAAAAATAAAAAAAAACATGCATAAATGTTTTGACCAGTGGTCATAGCAAATGCATACTTGAGTGAACTCAGATCATACTACTTTGAAAGAGGCCAATATTAAGAGAACACATTTGATAAGAATGCAAATTTGCTGCATCATTTTCATGTATTTTATGTCACACCCTATACCAGGAGTTTTCCACAAGAACGTACAAGCTTCTCTATGTCAGTAAGCCGATTTGATGAACCGTGTCCACTTAAATGTGGAAACCAATGGATTAGGAATGTTTCACGAAACATACGAATGCATTTTAATAAAGCGAGCCGTCTCACGCCTTCTGTGTCAACGAAGAATATTAAGTGTCTGTGATATCGAAAACTGTAGACGTATGAACTTCGAAAAGACATAAAAATAGGTTTCTCAGTCAGTTGTTTGTTGTTAGCGGTTATTTCCTGAAAATCTGTAGACTCTTTTAATTTAAAAAAAATCGTCATTCTGCTTTGGACTCTACATGGCACTTAAGGTTTGCGTTTTATCGGCATAGCTTCACTCTTGTGGTGTTACTGTTTCAGCATAAATGCGCCTGGTTTTCAAGCCTCAGCTACTGCAGATACCACAGCGATTGACGACACCACAGCTAACGTCAACTCTGTGCAGTTATCAGTGTCTGCACCATCTGTTACGGTTAGTATTAGTTGTAAATAAGTGTTTCTCAGTTCATTGCACTGAGAAAAACTGACGTCTGTTTTACTTAAGGATGGAACTATCATTTTGAATAATAACAGATACTAATCCTTCGATCAAATACGTATCTTTATGCTAGCTTTATCATTACGACTTAAAACCGTTGAATGATAGAATTCGCATCACTTCAAGATTTATTATAAAATATCTTATCAACTGAGTATCCGAGTAGTGCAGGAGACTAGAGGATATATCTGCAAAACACTTCACATGTCTTTTTTCGCTTTCCGTAAATCCATATCACCTAATGTGTTCATTTATTTCAGTATATTGAGAATACTGACTTTGTCCCTTCGCTCCAGGATACAGATATTCGAGCGACAACTCCAGATCTGTCTTAACTCCCTCTCCGGTTGTATCCTCTGCTGCTGATATGCCCAGCCGCGGTTTTCTCTTTTGTGCCAACCAGTTAATCTCAGAGTAGCACTTAGACAAAAATATCCGTGCTTATTTGTTGTCTATGTTCCAATCTTTGTCTTCCACTACAGTGTTTACCTGTTGGAGGTTACACCGAGAGGTCTCAACACTTCTCATATCATCTTGTCACTTCTTATTGTCAGCGTCTGCCACACACTCCCGTCCTTGCGATTTCTGTGTCATTTATTATCTTATCAGGTCACTAAATTTTAGGAATCTTTCAGCAACACAACATTTTTAACACCTCCTCTTCTTTCCAGGTGTTCTCAGAGTCCATAGTTCACTTCATTACAATGCTGTGCTCCAAACGTACATTCTCCTAGATTCGTTGCTCAAATTAAGAAGTATGTTTAATACTAGAAGGTTTGTTTTAGCGACTAATGTCATATTTACTTGTGCTGGTCTACTGCTTACACCCGCCCTACTTCTTGCGTAATGTTTTATTTTACTTCGATGGTAGCAGAAGTCCTTCGTCTACTTCTTAGTCTTCAGCTGTGATGTTAAGTTTATTCCTAATCTCTTACCTGTTATTCCATTTTATTTCGTCTTTCTTTGATTTACCCTCAGTCCACAGTCACTACTTATTAGACTGTTCATCTCATTTAAAACGTCCTGTAAATCCTTCTCACTCTCACTGAGGATAACTAAAACAACTACTGTTACCACTGATGTACTTTCATCTTAAATGTTAATCTCATGTCTTTTGGTTTCGTCTTTGCTTGATGTACTTTCATCTTAAATGTTAATCTCACGTCTTTTGGTTTCGTCTTTGCTTCTTCTACGTGCTGTTTGGACAACAGAGAAGAAAGAGTAATTCCTTGCCTTACACCCTTTTTTAACCAACACGTTCTCCCTTGGTCTTCCGTTCTCACTATTCCCTTTTGGTTCTTATACACATTTCATATTACCCTCTACCCATGTAACTTATTCCTACTTTTCCGAGAACTTCGAACAACTAGCACCTTTTTAAGTTTCGGACCGCTTTTAAAATGGCAAATCCAATGAAGGTGTCTTTTCTAAAGTCTTGCCTCCATTATCAATCACAGCTGTCTCTTTTGTGCCTTCACTTCTGCCTTGTTTCTTCGCCAGTCTCTGAAAGCTCTGTCAAAGTATGATAATACACTACTGGCCATTAAAATTGCTACACTAAGAAGAAATGCAGATGATAAACGGGTATTCATTGGACAAATATATTATACTAGAACTGACATGTGATTACATTTTCACACAGTTTGGGTGCATAGATCCCGAGAAATCAGTACCTAGAACAACCACCTCTGGCCATAGTAACGGCCTTGATACGCCTAGGGATTGAGTCAAACAGAGCTTGGATGGCGTGTACAGGTACAGCTGCCCATGCAGCTTCAACACGATACCACAGTATATCAAGAGTAGTGATTGGCGTATTGTGACGAGCCAGTTGCTCGGCCACCACTGACCAGACGTTTTCAATTGGTGAGAGATCTGGAGAATGTGCTGGCCAGGGAAGCAGTCTAACATTTTTTGTTTCCAGAAAGGCCCGTACAGGACCTGCAACATGCGGTCGTGCATTATCCTGCTGAAATGTAGGATTTTGCAGGGATCGAATGAAGGGTAGAGCCACGGGTAGTAACACATCTGAAATGTAACGTCCACTGTTCAATGCGAACAAGAGGTGACCGAGACATGTAACCAATGGCACCCCATACCATCACGCCGGGTGATACGCAAGTATGGCGATGATGAGTACACGCTTCCAGTGTGCGTTCACCGTGATGTCGCCAAACACGGATGCGACCATCATGATGCTGTAAACAGAACCTGGATTCATCCGAAGCAATGACGTTTTGCCATTCGTGCAGCCGCACGGGATTAGCCGAGCGGTCTTGGGCGCTGCAGTCATGGACTGTGCGGCTGGTCCCGGCGGAGGTTCGAGTCCTCCCTCTTGTATGGGTGTGTGTGTTTGTCCCTGGGATAATTTAGGTTAAGTAGTGTGTAAGCTTAGGGACTGATGACCTTAGCAGTTAAGTCCCATAAGATTTCACACACATTTCATTTCCATTCGTGCACCCAGGTTAGTCGTTGAGTACACTATCGCAGGCGCCCCTGCGCCCCTGTCTGTGATGCAGTGTCAAGGGTAACCGCAGCCATGGTCTCCGAGCTGATAGTCCATGCTGCTGCAAACATCGTCGAACTGTTCGTGCAGATGGTTGCTGTCTTGTAAACGTCCACATCTGTCGACTCAGGGATCGAGACGTGGCTGCACGATCCGTTACAGCCATGCGGATAAGATGCCTATCATCTCGACTGCTAGTGATACGAGGTCGATGGATTCCAGCACGGCGTTCACGTTTTACCCTCCTGAACCCACCGATTTCATATTCTACTAACAGTCATTGGATCTCGACCAACGCGAGCAACAATGTCGCGATACGGTGAACCACAATCGCGATGGGCTACAATCCGACCTTTATCAAGGTCGGAAACGTGATGGTATGCATTTCTTTTCCTTACACGAGGCATCACAACAACGTTTCACCAGGCAATGCCGGTCAACTGCTGTTTGTGTATGAGAAATCGGTTGGAAACTTTCCTCATGTCAGCACGTTGTAGTTGTCGCCACCAGCGCCAACCTTGTGTGAATTCTCTGAAAAGCTAATCATTTGCATATCACAGCATCTTCTCCCTGTCGGTTAAATTTCGCGTCTGTAGCACGTCATCTTCGTGGTGTAGCAATTTTAATGGCCGGTAGTGTATGTTCCCTATGTCACTGAAATCGACTTCTATTTCTTCTTTTGTCACGACAGCACACAGTTCTTGTCCCTCATAGAGGGCGTCGGTGTGTGCCTACCCATTCCATCCATCCGCCCTCTCCTCTCTGTTAAACAGTAGAAATGTTGAGACCGTTGCATTTAATGTAAACGATAGTTTCTTGATTTTCGTGCGTGCTCAGGCTTTTTTTCTACTGTCATTGCTCTTGCTAGTTCTTTACATTTTTCGAGCAGCCGTTTACACTGCCCAGTCACAAGAATATGAGCACCAATCAAAAGCCTGAACAACCACATTTTGCAGACAGACGAGAGACGTGCAGGAAGAGAGCCAGTGACGTTCTAGACGGTACGGACTGGGATGTGGAGCGATGCGCGACTACAGTGCCATGGCGAGCTGCGCCCGGTTTCTCGTCTGATGATCCATGCCAAGAAGAACCTGATCGACGTGGTTCCGTAAATTCTCGATTGGGTTTCTATCCCGGGAGTCTGGTAGCCAGCAAAGTTCTTTGAACTCATCGTGGTGCTCTTCGAACTAAACATGTAAAATGCGATCTGTGAAACACGTTGAGTCGTCCTGCTGATAGACGCCATCGTGCCAGGAAGAACGAATTTGACATGGTCTCCAAGGATAAATGCATACTTGTGTTGCTCCATTGCGCCTTCCAGAATGAAGAGTTCACTCAGAGAATGCGGTTGTAGTTGATGGTAAGTTCCTATGGGACCAAAGTGCTGAGGTCATCGGTCGCTAGGCTTACACACTACTTAACCTAACTTAAACTAACTTACGCTGAGGACAACACACACACACACCCATGCCTGAGGGAGGACTCGAACCACCGACGGGGGGAGCCGCGCGAACTGTAGTAATTCTCTTAGTCCGCGCGGCAACCCCATGCGGCCCAGGTAGTGCCACGAAAACACTCCCCTGACCATCACGCTGCCCTTCCAGCTTGGATCCTTTACTTCCAGACGTTTTATGACGTACAGCCCAATAGCCATCTGTCCGATGGAGCATGAACAATGAGTCATCTGAAAAGGCCACCAGTCACCACTTAGTGGACGTCCAGTTTCGGTACTGGGCACAAATTCCAGCCTTGGTCGCCGATGAACACAAGTCGTCGTGGGTGCATGAATGAAGCTGCTGCTGTGAAGGCTCATATGCAGCAAAGTTCGCTGAACATTCTTTGAGGAGACACTGTAGCCCCTTGGTTCATCTTGGTGGTCAGCCCCTCAACAGTTGCACATCTATTCGCCCGCACACATCTCTGCAGTCGTCGTACAGCCCTGTCAACCAACGGCCGTGTACATCGTAGTTGCCTCGGCACCAGTCTTGGATCCCACTATTTTCCATTTTCCCATGTATGTACACTTAAACCACGGTGGCACCCGAACAGTTTACAGACTTCCGCTTCATAACACTTCCACCATTGGTCCAACAGCCAACGATAATGCCCGATTGGACATCAAATCAAAGGCGGTGGTCACATTAATGTGGAAGGACCTTGCGGTTTTAAATCCCCTACACCTCGTGTTTACGCTTATATTGCTGTACTTATTTTTTCCAGTATGTTTTTGTATTTTCTTCTATGTATCAACTGGTTTTGTCTATTACACAAGATTTCTTTGCTGTTACAATCCTTGAACTTGTCTATGATTCCCATTTTAAGTGATGTCCATTCCTCTTCAACTGTACTGCCGAATTTAGTATTTACGTATTATCGCAGTATCCGTAGCATAAGAGAACTTGAAGTGCACATCCTCATTATTCAGTATCCGACAACATTGTACACTGATTATTTGTCACTGTTCTCTCTTAACCTCCAGCCAAATTGTGATCCGAATGTACATGTGCCTCTACATACGCTTAACAAAATAATATCTGACTTAGCATTCGATGCCTCACCATGCTATCCCAGAGACGAACACCTCCAAACTTCAGGCACTAGTCACAGTAACGGTCAAATTCGTCTGGCAGAAATATCACAATAGAGTAATACTTTGAATATGGTGAGCAATCAAAGTACAGCCATTTATACATCATAATGGATGCCAGCTTCCGCTAATTTCTGTCGCCCACTACAGATCATTGAACGTCATGCCTAATACCTCTTTGCTTGCATTCCTGTATCACGTCCCACCACTTATTTATGTTTACTGTCCTCCTCAAATTACTGGATATCCAAATTTCTGTATCCACGAAATTCTAGAAACTGAAATCTGTCATTTTCCCCAATACAGTTGGACTATTATTGCGCCTGTTACGACATACATGCCCTTCCTTTGATAATCCCTTACCTTTCAATGAACAACAGTTCCTACCTCATCTTGTCTTGCCATTCGTATAGTACAACCTCCGTAACACCTTCATCAAGATTTTTGTCTCGAATCTCTTGTGACTTGTTTCCAGGTATCCAGTCGCTATGATCATTCTATTTTTGTGGTTAACAGAAAACACACGTTACTACACTTGTTTAGCATATCTGGTTCGCTTCATAAGTTTTCACCAAGACAATACAAAATATTATTATATGTAATTCCTTTCCTTTAAATTATTTCGGGATCTAAAGAATTGTACATCACATTCTTTCTGCTAACGTCTACAACTGTCAACATGACTGTTGAAGTATGCTGTCGGGCGTTAAGACACTAAAACAGTCAGTTTGAAAAGTCACTTCTGCCTTATGAAAATGATTGGATTTTATGCGGTTTTCCCTAAGCTTATCTTACATCTGCTATTTCCATATTAAGGAATTACCTTCATGAATTGATTGCACATTATTCTTTCTGCTCTGCTGAAAACTGGGGTTGATGTATTTGCCTATGGATAGCGTCTTTGATTTGTAATCAAAACTTCCTCGGTCCCGGGTTCGAAATCCGGCACCGATTAAATTTTGATTAATAATCAGCAGTGGCGGCCGAAGACTTCCGGCCTTATCAAAGAGCCGGGGGAGTGGACGGAGGTTCGGGGCACTCTCTTGTCCTTGGGGGTGGCAAACTGCCCCTAAAGCCGGAAGAATCAGCGAAGAACAGCGGCATGAGGATGAAGAAGGCAATAGAAACCACTGTATTAAAGACACATAACGTGTATCCACAAAAAATGTGGCCTCTAATCGAAAAAAGTGTTGTGATGATCTCTCCATTGGCAAACGGTACCGGAATAGTTCCCCATTCGGATCTTCGAGAGGGGACTGCCGAGGGGGAGGTGCCCATGAGAAATGATTGAATAATCAACGAAAGGATAACGTTCTACGAGTCGGGTCGTGGAATGTCAGAAGCTTATACGTGGTAGGGAAGCTACAAAATCTGAAAAGGGAAATGCAAAGGCTCACTCTACATATAGTAGGGGCCAGTGAAGTGAAATGGAAAGAAGACAGGGATTTATGGTGAGATGAGTATAGGGAAATGTCAATAGCAGCAGAAAATGGTCTAACGGGAATAGGATTCGTTATAAATAGAAAGTCCGGGCAAAGAGTGTGTTACAGCGAACAGTTCAGTGATAGGGTTGTTCTTCTCAGAATCTACAGCAAACACCGACAACGATACTTCAAGTATGCACTCCAACATCGCAAGCTGAAGACGAAGAAAAAGAAAGTGTGAGGATACTGAAACGGTAATGAAGTAAACAAAGCGATATGAAAATGTAATAATCATGGGGGACTTTAATGCAGTTGTAGGGGAAGGAGAAGAAAAGATTACAAGAGAAAGGTGGGCTTAAGACAAGTAATGAGTGAGGAGAAAGACTAATTGTGTTCTGTAATAAATAGCAATTACCTGCAGCGAATACTGTATTCAGACATCACAAGAAGTCAGACAGAGATTCTGAAATCCGGTACTGTATTGTAACGCTCTCGCTCTTTACGCAATTGGATAGTGCCTGACTATCTCTAGGTTATGCAAGTTAAGTGCTTTGCACTATTCCTGAGCTTCCTAATGTGTATTTTAGGTGGTCCTATTGTTTGTGTTGGTCCTATTGTGTGTTGAGTATTTTATGGTGGCTAATATACATCAGTGTGGCAGTTTTTCACTGCCTTACCACGTCGGGCCATCTCGTTGTGCCCCTTCTGTGGGGTTTGTTCCCGAGATTCGAGACAAGCCTATTTTCGGACTGCTGTGACTTTTCGTAGAAAAGTCGAGTCGTCTGTCTAACTCTATCCTTAATTGTCTGTACTCCTGTGATATTATGTAGCTATTCACGTCGGTGTGTAGAATGTATGAGTCTGGCGACATACCATCTGAGTTTCGGAAAAATATCGTCCACACAATTCTGAAGACTGCAAGAGCTGACATGTGCTAGAATTATCAACTTAACAGTTCATGCATACAGCTCATGAAGGTGCTGAAAGAATAATATACAGAAAAATGGGAAAAAATTTTAATGTGCTAGATTACGATCAGTTTGGCATTAGAAAAGATAAAGGAACCAGAGAGGTAATTCTGACGATAACGATACGGTTGATAATGGAAGCAAGACTAACGAAAAATCAAGACACGTTCAGAAGATTTGTCGACCTGGAAAAAGTATGCGACAGTGTAAAGTGGTTCAAAGTGTTCGACATTCTGAGAAAAATAGGAGTAAGGTTTCGGGAGCGACGGGTAGTATACAACATGTAAAGAGCCAAGAGGGAATGTTAAGAGTGGACAACCAATAACGAAGTGTTCTGACTAAAAAGGGTGTAAGGTATGTAGTTTTACCCTGTACAGCTCAACGTGTACAAGGAAGAAGCAATGATGTAAATGAAAGAAAGGTTCAGGAGTGGAAATAAAATTCAAGGTGAAAGGACGTCAATGATACGTTTCACTGATGACATTGCTATCCTGATTGAAACTGAAGAAGAATTACATGATATGCCGAATGGAATGACGACCTAGTGAGTACAGAATATGGATTGAGAGTAAATCGAAAAAAGACGAAAGTAATGAGAAGTAGCACAAATTAGAATAGCGAAAAACTTAGGATAGGTGGCCACGAAGTAGATGAAGTTAAGTACTTCTGCTACCTAGGCAGCAAAGTAACTAATGACGGACGGAGCAAGCGTCACATCAAAAGCAGGCTGTCACTGGCAAAAATGACATTTCTGCCCCAGAGAAGTCTACTAGTATCAAACATAGGCCTCAATTTGGGGAAGAAATTTCTGAGAATATTCGTTTGGAGCACAGCATTGTATGGTAGTGAAACATGGACTATGGTGAAACAAGAAAAAAAGAGAATCGAAGCATTTGAGATGTGGTGCTACAGGCGAATGTCGAAAAGTAGATGGACTGATAAAGTAAGCAATGAGGAGGTTCTGCTTAGAATCGTAGAGGAAGGGAATATGTGAAAAACACTGAACAGGTGAAGGAACAGGAGGATAATACATCTGTTAAGACACCAGGGAGTGACTTCCATGGTACTAGAGGGAGCTGTAGAGGACAAAAATTGTAGACGAAGACAGCAAATAATTGAGAACGTAGGTCGCAAGTGCTACTCTGAGATGAACAGATTGGCGCTGGAGAGGAATTCGTGGAGGATCACATCAAACCAGCCACAAGACTGTGAACCGCCCCCCCCCCAAAAAAAAAAAAAAAAAAACTTCTCCTTTGATCGAACTCTGTGGAAGTTCTTTAGCCATGTGACCTCCTATTCAGAAATGTTTGCTATTGATATGAGGCTGAGAATTTTCCTATAGCCTTAAATGAGTTGACTTATATTATCTGTATTTCCGTATCTGTTGGGAAACGTTACTAGCCACAGGTAACTGCGAAGGGATTACTAATGCACAAACCATTTTAAGAAATTATCTTTTTTTATCTGCTTGGTATGTACGTTAATAAGACCGTTAGAAGACAAATACGTACCGAAATATTCCCATTTCCATTATTTCCCGAACGTTTAATATAGGTTTTGGTGTTTCGTTGTTGAAAGCTATTTTTGTCAATTTTTTTCAGATAACTTACGAGAACCTCGTACTGGACAGCTCAGGTGTAGAAGAATTTCTGAAAGACCTTTTGGAACATTAAAACAATGAAAAAGGTAATCAAACTACTGCTGATGCAATACTTTCCACAATGTCTAATATCTAAATTTTGTATAGACACCTTCACCTTAATGAGAACAATGAATAACAGTGATACAAGGAGAGTAGATTCTTCTATTTGGATCATTTTTTAAATAAATGTTGAGTTTATAGTAATAGAGCAACTCATGTCTTGTTTATGTAGGTGGACAAACGATGCAGATTATTTATTTGTTTCACAATTTCTCTAGGTTACTGTGCAAAGTGCTACTGGCTGATCAAAAAGAGGAATAGCAGAAGAAGGTTTCCCATCAGAATTTGGAAAAATTCTACACTGGTGGTGGATTGGTGTTCAAAATCAGGTTCATACCTCAGACTTCATACCGTGGCTGTAATTTCAATTGCATGTTGTAAGAAAATAAAAATAAAGATTTAGCAAGTAAATGATTATGAGTGCATTTCACAAGACTTTTCTTACAAATTACAGACTTACATAACAATTAATATTACGAAATTGCTAATGAAATGCTGAATAGGGGTATTGCAAGACAACGTGAGCCCACAGGAGAACAGTAGCAGGCTTTCCGTTTATTTATCAATCGGCATTAATTTGAAATTCAAACATTAGCTATTCACTTGGGTTTGCCCCAAGAAAATGTGGGCGAAGGAAGACTGCTGCTACCAACGAAAGTGCAGAAGTAATGGTTTCTCAGTCTGTTGCAATAAAGCCGTATTATAGGCTTCGTCCAAAATAGAGATGTTGCTTTTAAACAAAGAAGCAGTCTGCGTATTCTTCATACACAAAAAATATATGTTCCATGCATGTCTGCGTCAAGAACTACAAGGTAGTGATTTTCAGCGTCGTGTTGAGTACTATTTGTGGGTTATCCAGCAAGATATTAATTTTGTGTTGGAAGTATTGATTACTGATGAGGCCACTTTCAGAAATCAAGGTAACGTAAATTTAAGAAACGTGCACTACTGATCAGCGGTAAACAATCACCGACTTAATCAAGTGTTTAAGCAACGGGAGTGAAGTGTGAAGGGGTGATATACCATAATCGGACAGCACATGATTGGTCCTTATTTCGTTGACGGTTCCACTGTTATTAGAAAATGTCCAATTGGAAATCGTCAAGTGATGTGGCTCTACCATCATGGATGTCTGTGTCCTCCCCATAATTTTTTAGTAACAACAGATGTATTAAATCGTTCATTTCCAAACCGGTCCGTGAGAAGCAGTCCTATTAAGAGGTAGCCAGCACGATAGGCGTACCTGGTGTCGTTAGCTAGTAGTTCACATGGACGATCCAATGATTGTGGAGAATATGATAGGGCAAATTACTGCTGCGTGTTACAGTTTACATCGAATATATTGACAACAGTGAGTTGATAAGTGATACACGAAGTAAGATACTATTGTCATGCAACTGGCTCCCAATTTGAAAGTAATTTTTTAAAAAATCACCAGTTTTTGTTCTCAATCTTTGGTCTTATTCATGTTGTCTATTATTCTAATGTAACTTTCGCCACACTAGTCACTGCCAAGTAACATAGCTCGATAATACTTGACCACTCGCAGAAAGAACTGCTTAAAGTATAGTGCAGAATTTCACTGAAAGAAATATGCAATGACACGAAGAGAAATGGCACTTTTATTCAAAGACAATAATTACACTTAGGTCATCTGGACATTACAAAAAAAGATGAGACATTGTTCTTAATAGGGTGTATGATCAAAGAGACAGCAATACATGCTATGGAGCATACTCCCACGCTGGTGACGCAGTTAGTAAGGAGTTTTTGTGGTCAGTATGATTGACAGCTGCTGCTGGTGACTGTCGATGTGCTGCAATATGTTTTCCCGACACATTCCACATGTGACTGATGGGATTCAAGTCTGGAAAATATGCAGGCTATAATATAATAAAATAATGGAATAAATGATAACAAAATGTTGAAATGCGTGGCTTTTAAAAATGTATTGAATTAATGAGATTAATTTTTCGGCCTGAATGACAAGCAGAATAAGCTGAGCTATGCCTGCAAATTAGTTCCCATTAGTTCATATTATTTTGGAGGGGGGGAAGTGGTTTCTTTCTCCGCTGTAGATTTGTGCTTACCCTTCTTTTGTAATGCTACGTTTGGTCGCCGTGTTCACCTTCGAAGTCTTGACCGTGTTCCCATTGAGCTTATCGGATCTTCGTAATATTCCAAAGTACACAGGTGGGCTTCAGTTCCTGTAATTATCGTACTATTTGAAATAATAACTCACTCAACCTTTCTGTTAATAAAACAATACTGTATTTTTCCAAACGGTGCACATATGAAACACATACTCCTCACTTATTCATAGCGACCCCAAAGTAGCGGTCTACAATTACTCGCTAAAAATGGCGTGCTTCTCCCTCGTTCACTAGCTGAGCGCGAATCCTTCTTTCCCACTACTGATACAAGAAAAACTCCTCTGTTTTTTAACAACTGAAAATCTAAAATACCTAATGGTAGGCATAGGCTCTATGATGGGCTAACGCTTCATCTTTTCTCTTAGCCTTTAAAGAAGACGAAAACATACAATAAATGCAAAAGGTTTATCACAAGGCCAATACATCCGCCAGATAGATTCTCTTTCAAGAGCTCGTTCATCTGCGCTGGTTAATGCAGTCGTACATTTTCATCAATAAAAATGAAGTCAGGGCCGAATGCATCCCTAAAAAGAGTTACGTGGGGAAGAAGTACAGTGCCACAACAATGTCGACCAGTGGGCGTACCATATAAAAAGATTTGAAACTCAGTACAGCCATGCAACTTTATGCCTGCCTACAGCAAGATACCTGGTCAGACAGAAGAGAGTCGCAGGCGGTTTTCATCACGAGAACGTCAATATATGATGTAACAGCAGAGACGGTGCGAAAGAGATAACGGTGTTATTTAGTGTAAGACATTGGGAACGTTAACTACAGCCATGGTATGGACTTGTTGATTTTCGTTTGCGGGGCTGCACTGTGAACATGTATTTATTGGCAAAATACACGTTATTCAAGAGATTTTAGTAAAGTGATACTATGCCACTCAGATTTATCCCCACGTGGTAATCCATTGTTGTGCGTAAAACTGTGACAATCTACTAATCAACCCAGAAAATCCCATTTCGTGGTACGTCCTATAACATTTAAAGCAGTTTTATCGATGGAACAGCGATGGGAAGAACAGTTGTAGTTATTTACATTTTGTGATTAATTTGTTCGTTTATAACGTTGGTAGTCGCCTTCTTTGCATCTTCATGCTGCCTCAAAAGTATCTGCTGGTCCCGGCGTGCCTGAGATTAGCAGGCATGTTCTGCCACATGTGAGGCAGAAGTAAATCACAGTGATAGATTTCTGCATGCAGGCGTTATCGTCGACACATCAGTCAATGTTTACATCGGAACTGAATATTACGCAGCAGGCGTTATATAGAGATAGGTAACCATAAGAGAACGCAGAGACTGAACCAGTTACTACAGAATAACAACAATAATAAATCTAACCAACTCTCACTTACAGTGCAATGTTTGGAGGTAGCATCTAACTTAAGTGGAGGAATTCAGTTGTTTTGTATATGAAGTATCACACGTCTTTGGATTAAAACATTGAATCTAAATAACTATGAGGATTTGCGTGTTAACTTGGATATCAACAGTAACATTCACCCCAATAAATATTAAGAGAAACTGAAATTGACATATTAGTCAGTATGCTGAATAGTGATCTTACAAAAGACATGTCACCTTGTACTTTCTGTGTGATTATCAGAATTCTGTATACAAACTCAATAGATTCAGTGTATTAATAATAGCTCAAACATTTTTAAGTTCACACAAGAAATTTAGTTCTAGCTACTTTAATATGTAGTAACGCTGTAAGAACGTAGTTGTAAGATGTAGCACTTTGAGTGCAATTTATTCGCAATGACAGTTTTGCAGTTCACCAGGCATTTTTTCATATGTGTGTTAGTGGAAGAGCATTATTTAGGCATGCTCCAGTAGTATTCAAGCAAACTACAGTTGTATTCCAACGTTAGTAAATTACTCTTGTCTTGATGGCCAATATTTATTCAGCTCTGTGGCACGACAAATAATATGACAAAAGATGGAAAACAATTTTCGGTAGAATGACGCATTGTAAAATGTAACATAAGACTAGGTGGAAAACCATTACCTGTACATGACACAATGAGCTGATTTACATAGCTTAATGGATGCACATTATGTAATCAGCTGTAAACATTAGTGGCCAAATTGACTAACGCCATACAGCGTATTACAAAATAAACTTCTTTTACCACAATGTGGCATTAGAGGCAACATGTAGTACCAGATCATCAGCTATGACCCCGGCAACACCTGACAGACAATCAGCTGCAGTTTATCCATTTCCAAATGTGCCGAATGTCTATGTTGAAATGAGAGATACATTCCATTTGGCTGAACTGCCACGGTGAGCAGCGGACATTGGTCTGCTGGAGGGCATATCTGATGGGATCTTGTTTTATAAATGTCATTGAACTGGATGAACAAAGCTTCCGTTTCTCCAAAATTATTTGGAAAACAGTTGTTAACTGTTACGCAGCAGGAACAGTAATTAAACGCTATTTGGAATGGAAGAAAATTCAATCTCGCCGACTTCTGACTTGTCTTGCAGTAACACACAAACCAAAAGTAAAGAATCGAGAAGATATTACTAACTTAAACTCCAATATTTCAAGTAGCTAAACAACCGTCTCTCAGATGTCAAACATGTTTTACCAGGTTGTCTGTAAAAACTACAGTGGAAAAGTACACTCTTATTTTAGCAGAATTTACCACAGAAAATCTCAGGGTAGGTCAACCAACAACCTCACCCCCCCCCCCCCCCCACAAAATGTTTTACAAATACTTAACTAAAACGATTAGAGTGAGAAGGCACTCTGATTATATTAGACACGCCCACTAAAATGCTTTACAAATGCTTAACTGAAATTGGTATAATGAAGAAGCACTCTGAATAAATTAAAGTAACCCCACTAAAATGTCTTGCAAATGGTTAACTAAAACGTTTACAGTGAGAAGACTCACTGATTAAAAGAGACCTTACTGTATTTAAAAGGAAGAATAACACATAGTTCTGTCCTCAGTAAGGTCCACTCGAAATACGACCAATTTAAAGAGGCAGTTCTGATTAACGTAACTCCACTAGCTCTGTAACACAGACTACTCAACTTCTAAAAATTTCTCAAAAGTATATAATGTAACAGCGTTGCTTCCATTAAGATAAACTTCAGTTCTTTCGGAGCGAACCCCCATAAACAGCAAACATAGCAGACCTTCCGGGAAGGACTAACTAGTTGCAGTACTACGACTTTAACAAAACAAGGGGTAGAGGCTATAAAAAAGTCTCACCAAAATATTTGACGAACCAGTAGCTAAGTGGATCTCAAAATCTCCACACACTCGGCACAGGCATATTTCCAGAGTCCCATCGCCACTATCACCACCAAGGCCGACGTAAAACACCGTCTTCGCGGGATGAAGTCTGTACTCTGCAAAAGCAGTTCACTACTGACTCCAGACAGCGGAGGTAAACCAGCCTCGTACCCCGCAACTGCTCCGTCCAATTATGTCCGTAAATTCTAGCTACCTTTGTGCTCGTCAAAGATCCTCGTGCGGAGAGCCACCAAAGATCGTGTCTCGCTACCGCGATCTAGTAACCGGCTGATCGATACGAACCGCCATGACACATCCTCTCCCACTTAAACTTAGAAACCCCACAGCCAAGGATCGAGAAAGCGGCGTATTTCACTAAAACACCCTAGCTTGCCCTTTCAATTTGGGAAACGTGGAAGCTGGAAACCTTGCCCGTGACGGGGTTGCGCTCTTAGAGTCTGACTGGCTTTAACACTTGGATGACCTCACAGGGTCTCACGAAGCGAGGAACCAATTTACCAGATACGGTCGCGTCGCCCGATCCGCGGCAACGAAAGTTAGAGAAAGATGCAATCACCAAACTTCACCTCTCATAATCGGCGGCCCTTATTATACGTGTGCGAGTTCCACACTATGTGATAAAAGGTATCCGGGCACCCCCAACATACTTTTTTCATATTAAGTGCATTGTGCTGCCACATACTGACAGGTACTCCATATCAGCGACCTCAGTAATCATTAGTCATCGTGTGAGAGCAGAATGGGGCGCTCCGCGGAACTCACGGACTTCGAACGTGGTCAGGTGATTGGGTGTCATAGTTCTGTACGCCAAATTTCCACACTCCTAAACATCCCTAGTCCGACTGTTTCCGATGTGATAGTGAAGTGGAAACGTGAAGGGACACATACAGCACAAAAGTATGCTGGTCGACCTCGTCTGTTGACTGACAGAGACCGCTGACAGATGAAGAAGGTCGTAATGTGTAGTAGGCAGAAATTTATCCACACCATCATCCAGGAATTCCACACTGCATCAGGATCCACTGCAAGCTAGGCGGGAGTTGACAAAACTTGGATTTCATGGTCGAGCGGTTGTTCATAAACGACACATCACGCCGATAAATTCCAAACGGCGCCTCGCTTGGTGTAAGGAGCGTAAACATTGGACTATCGAACAGTGGAAAAACGTTGTGTGGAGTGACTAATCACAGTACACAGTGTGTCGATCCGATGGCAGGGTTTGGGTACGGCGAATGCCCGGTGAACGTCATATGCCAGAGTGCGTAGTGCCAACAGTAAAATTCGGAGGCGGTGGTGTTATGGTGTGGTCGCGATTTTCATGGAGGGGCCTTGCACCCCTTGTTGTTTTGCGTGGCACTATCACAGCACAGGTATACATCGATGTTTTAAGCACCTGCTTGCTTCCCACTGTTGAAGACCAATTTAGGGATGGCGACTGCATCTTTCAACACGTTCGCGTACCTGTTCATATTGCACGGCCTGTGGCGGAGTGGTTACAAGACTATAACATCCCTGTCATGGACTAACCTGAACAGAGTCCTGACCTGAATCCTACAGAACACCTTTGGGATGTTTTGGAACGTCGACTTCGTGCCAGGCCTCACCGACCGACATCGATACCTCTCCTCAATGAAGCACTCCGTGAAGAATGGGCTGCCATTCACCAAGAAACCTTCCAGCACCTGACTGAACGTATGCCTGCGAGAGTAGAAGCTGTCACCAAGGCTAAGGGTGGGTCAACACCATATTGAATTGCAGCATTACCGATGGAGGGCACCACGAACTTGTAACTTATTTTCAGCCAAATGTCCGGATACTTTTGATCACATGATGTATGGTATTTCTGGCTCTCTCCACTTTAGCCGAACGACGTGAGGGGTGACTATGCAGCGAAAGATCATTTACAGTCACCGAAAAAGTTAGCGGTGAATTGAGAGGATAGCTCAACATCAACGACGCAGGTGTTGCCGTCAAAACGTTATGATGGGGCGAATTAAAGCAGCAGCAAGTCGTTTGAGTGTGGTGCGTAGTGTCTGCTGAAGACTGGAGGTCCAGGCGTGATGAGACTGTGATGGACTGTGCTGAGTTGTGCCTCTCATGGTGCTCCGAGCAGACGAGTGACGGCTGGAAAACATGCGAGAGCGTCCTGATGGTGCCTAGTGTCGACACCACAGGCAAGGTACAGCGCAAAGCTTTGCTTGGGAAGCTGAAACTTTGTAGAGTCAAGACCACATAAATACTTCTTTACTTTCGAACAACATGTTTCGACAGACTTTGTTGTCATCTTCTGAACATGGTGCTTATATTGGAAAATATATCCTATCACGATTTATGATGCAATATTTGGGAAAAAAGGTTTTGTTTGAAGTTATAAGAAACGGAAACTGTACACTAACATTCCTTCAAACATTTTTGTTACAAAACGTGTTCATTGTGAGCTGGAATCCCATCCCAAGTGGTCATATTAGTGGATCATATAGCGATATGGATATGTACACAAGGTGCTTTTTGATTGTAAACGTTTTATTTTTGACAAACGGTGGAATAATGTGCTTAATTTTATCCACTAGTATGACAAATTGGCACGAGTTTCCAACTCACAATGAAAATGTTTTGCTAAAATTTTTTTGAAGGGTATGTATCATTTTCAGTTTCTTGTAATGTCGAACAAAAAAAAAAAACTCACAATATTGCTTTATCAATCATGAAAAGAGATATTTACCATGATATGCACTGTGCCACAGACCAGAAGATGGCAGAAAAGTTTGTCGAAACCGGTTGTCGAAAATAAAGAAATTTTTGCGATCTTGGCTCTATAAAGTTTTTACCAAGTAAAAGAGATCGCTCCTTCTCATTTCTGAATATGAAAAATTTAAAACAAAGTTTTCGCTACACGGCAGAACCAAATAGTCAAGCGTACAGAGTCTTTTTCACTGAAACGATAGCTGGCAATGCCAGAGAGCAGCTGAAAACGTGCTAAGAAATCAGCGCCAATGATTGACTTTGTGACGTCTGTAACGGCGCATTTATAGTTGAAGGTGCGGTCTATCCTAGGCTCAGTTGCATCATGTAGACACCACAGGTGTCGAGGGACGGGTTGTTGGCAGCTGTCAGTTGATAATGTGTTGTTGCTTGACCCCCAGGAAGCAGCGTAAGAGGATGGACAAAAAGATTACACCCACAGTTTATAAGGATAGCCAGACGTCGTGTCTGTGATGAGCAAGTGCTTTGAGGCAGCGTGGCATCCGTGCGCACTTACAGATGCCGCTGGAATTTGGGTGACGGCACGGTGGGCGGCCTCGGGATGCTTCCTCGCCAAACGTGCTGTGGCACCAAAACACTTTGGGTCGGTTTTTCTTACAACGGTGTTCATGACAGTGCTGGCGAGAATGTAGCGGTATGGGAATAGCAGCTAGCTGGGAAAGAAATGCAGACACTTGAGCCGTGTCAGCTTCAATCAGGGCAGAAAGTAGCTGGAACACTTGTATTGCCATGAAGACTGCCAAGGAATTGCCGTCTACTGTGCTAGCTGGCGTTGTGCGTCATATCAGACGAAGCACTAGTAGCAGCAACATGAGCTGAGCCAGAACACAGGGCTGCAGTGCAGGCCTCGACCACAGTATCAGCGAGGGCACTGTTCGTTGCAGCGGAAGTGGCGGCTGAGTTGCAGTGAAGGCATGCACCTTGCCAGGTAGCAGGTTCAGCCAAAGTACGTACATGGCACAGCCTGTATGAGATTGTGCCGATGTGACAGTGCAGCGTAAGTCGTGCAGGAACTATGATGGAGTTTAGTCGCCAGTGTCGCCAGCAGTAAATAGCCGATGTACGCTCTCACATGGGGCCACAGGAAGGTGGCATATGAGCTCCTTCTTGAGGTTCTGATACATCTGAGTGGATGGTGGCACAATGATGATGTCGACGACCTCGGCTCTGATATTACTCAGTTGCATCAAGCTGGCTTCGGCTAGCACAAATAAAAAGACCGGATGTGAAGGCAAGGAAGGTGATGGTTGGACGCTGATGCCGGAAACACTAGAGTGCTGTTGACCAGGCGATGATGCAGCAGCATTGCTGGCAGTGAGGGCGAAAACAATCTCGTAGGAGTCGTACATACGTAAAGGAGTTCGTCTGTGACAACCGGGTGTCGCCAGTTTGGGATATTTTTTGCAGGTAGTAGAACAAGTGTGTTCTGGCACAAGAATGATACCATTGTTTACGAAGAAAACATATGTTGATAGCATCTTTGGTACAATAAAATAGTCACAGAAACTACCGCACTGTTTCAATCTTTACACATCGCAGGGACGGTCACTTTGCCATTGAAATGAAATGTCATGTGGCTAGGGCCTCCCGTCGGGTAGACCGGTCGCCTGGTGGAAGTCTTTTGAGGTGACACCACTTCGGCGACTTGCGTATCGATGGGGATGAAATGATGATGAAGACAACACAACATCCAGTTCCTGAGCGGAGAAAATCTTCGACCCGGCTGGAAATCGAACCCGGGCCCCTTTGTACAACATTCGGATGTGCTGACCACTCAGATATCGAGGCGAACACTGTGCCACTGAATTAAGCCAATCATACGAGCAACCACTAAAAACAACTCGGGCGGCGCCTAAAATCACATCAGCGTGTAAGTACAAATAACGAACCAGTACGGTCCGAGAAGTGTCTGAATGGAGGGGGCTATTCAGCATCCGGCCCATTAAACAGTCGCGATTCTTTTCAGTTAGTTATCAGATAAGCTGATAGTGGGGCAGGCGAGGAATCTTAATTTGGAACAAATGGTGTGCAGTGACCCTACAACTAAGGGTAAGGTCTCAAATACTTCGTCGGAACAGTGGAAATGGAACGTTATTAACTGATTTCTGTGTTTTACGGTTCCCGATAAGTTGCAGTAGAGTGCTCCGTAATATTTATGGGTTCCCAGAACTGGGCACAATATATTTGATGGGATGCTAAACCTCAAACTCTATCGTCAGGGTCCTGTATTTTAGTTTTGTCTGGATTGGTACGTGTACCTACTAGCAGCATTGCACTGTGGCGTAAGCTGTAAGTTCGCATCTTAACTAACCGTGCTGTCAGTGCCATCTATTTGCCTGTGCCATAAGTTTACGATCTCTGCAGCGGATCGTAGTGTGGCTGCCTTAACTGTGTCATCGCCAGTTGCAGTCACTACAACATAATAAACGACGAACAACTGCCATCAAACGTTATTTAAACTGTTGAAGAGTATAGTGGATATATAAGAATCTCCTAGCCACCACAAAAACAATAGCACATAAACCAGACAACATACCAACTCGCGGTCAACTTCCGCAAGACCAAAGAAAACAAGTTAACTATGTAGGTATATAGAAGTTACGACATGCTGCAACCTGTTCTTTATTTAATTACATCTACAGGATGTTCCGAAACAGTTCGTTGAAATTAATACAGGACTTGGAGAACATCAAATCAAATATATTTAGTGAGGGTACATATGATCCATGACGGCAGTGTCTGATGCTCAAGCTAGTTTAGCACGCCAAATACAGCAGTAGCATTCACAGAGAGTGCTCGATTGTGAGATCATTGGCCTGTATGTACACAGTACGTCGGCGGATCATTGACTGTCGTATCCGTTCGAAGATTCCTGAGATATCCACCAGAATGATACTAGCAGCGATGGCTATTCTCGCAACGAGATTTTCCATAACTGTTTCATACACCAGCTGCTTCATATGTCCCCATTAGAAAGAATCCGGACACGTGAGATCGGGTGACCTGTGTGGCAAGGCCATATGGTCACCTCTGGCTTCCAAAGCCACAAAAACAAAACATAAGATGATCGTATATTGCAGCATCAAAACAAAGTACACGAGGTACGTCTGCCTCTACCCAACATGAAAACGGAATACACCCAGTGTCAGTGAAAAGCAGTGATCTAAATATCGAAAACATCTAAGTAGAAGAACATTAGGAATGAAACAGGAAGCAAAAATATGAGTAAAAGCAATGGTTTGATACTATTTAAAAGCATGAATTTAAAACATAGAAACTGTTTACATTCTTGGCAAACAGATTTGCAAGAAAAACCACATTGTTGCGTGACCACCGAAGACACTTTGAAGTAAAGTGAAATGCGTATGTTTTAAGTAAGAGAAGAAAAGACGGAATACAATCTATATTACTTGGGTCCCTAGTGTATTTAAACGTCTCGGGTACCACCCACTCTTCAACGTTTATGCATTTATAATTTACCTTTATCCATCCAGTCTTTCACACTGCATTTATATTCATCCTTTTCCATACAGTCATTACACAGGTAGTGTCTAGTACAATGTGGCTTCCATTTTCGTACATACATCTGCACTTCATTCTCCTTACACACATCACCAACAATAAAAAGTGATAAATCGTCACCTGTATTGATCTTCGCATAGTCCACAGTTTGACTTTGTGTTTCTCCGCCGCTTCTAACACATGAACATTATGGGGAGTTGTGACACTTCACACATTCATATATTAATAAGAAACCACAGCAATATCACACTTACCATAATTATTGCTCACAGAAACAGCGTTGCTAGTTTTCACATCTAGATCATAAACCGCTTTGCAGCTGCTGATTCTATCGTCTTCATTGTTAAGCACACATTATCATTGATATAAGTTACGTACACATCACATATAGGCTATTTTTGTTTATGTTATCGAAGACAGCAATGGCAGTCCTATCGTTTAAGTGGCAACCCTTCTTACATTCAACCCGTTCAAGTAATATTCCAGTGTAAAATCATTATTCATACTAATATTTATGCCTCTCTTACTTTTACTTACATTTTGCCTGCTGTTGTACGATTATTTGTTTACATCAGCTCACATCTCTATGTTACCGAGAATGCTGCCCATAGATCTTACATTAAATTCTTTTTTCCCCTTGTAATATCAGACTCAATTATTATTATCTCTGGTGGATTCCGTTGCGGATTTAAATGTCCTGTCTCGGATCTTTGTTAGGATGAAGCTTATTTTTTATGGTCCCCTTTTATTCTGAAAACGAGTTTTGTATTTATCATCAGGAAATGCCCTCGTATATTATCCTGACCTTAGTGTACACACCACATACAGTCAGTTCATGTCGTCCTCAATATTCTTCCGTTACATGTAAATTACTACTATCGTCGTCGACACTACGACGTCTGTTCACTACCAACTGCGGTGTTTAACATAGTGCCTAATTTTAAACATAGCTGCGCAACAGCAACGGTTCCACGTAATAGGACTAAAAACAGCCGACCAGTTGCAATGGATAAAGTAATCTTTACCTAGGTTTCGACAGATTTAAACCTGTCTTCTTCAGAAGGCGGCAGTATTACATTAATATGGAATGATGTGTCATTGTCGTTTTTACAAATATCTGCATAGATCCATTAGTCCAAAATAAAATATAGCCCTGAAAATAGGGTTTGTCATGTAAATAAAAATTAGTACATGGATGTAGCAGAGCTCATAAGCGACTCAGTATTACATTAATATGGAATGATGTATCATTGTCATTTTTACAAATATCTGCATAGATCCATTAGTCCAAAATAAAATATAGCCCTGAAAATAGGGTTTGTCATGTAAATAAAAATTAGTACATGGATGTAGCAGAGCTCATAAGCGACTCAGTATTACATTAATATGGAATGATGTATCATTGTCGTTTTTACAAATATCTGCACAGGGCTATATTTTATTTTGGACTAATGGATCTATGCAGATATTTGTAAAAACGATAATGATACATCATTCCATATTAATGTAATACTGCCGCCTTCTGAAGAAGACAGGTTTAAATCTGTCGAAACCTAGGTAAAGATTACTTTATCCATTGCAACTGGTCGGCTGTTTTTAGTCCTATATAGTGCCTAATCCCATTTTTACACATTATCTAAAGACGATTCAGTTGAATCAGTGGGACTATGAATTAAATTCCGTTGGAGAGTCTCAGGTAAACGTCTTTTTAGCATACAGATTTCAGTTAACATCTCGTGGTCTGCTGAGTTAGATTAATTTGAGAAATTCGTTCTGGCAGAAAAGATGCTTTGACTCCTTTCCGGCTTTGTATGCTGACCTATTAAAAAATTATTTTTGTAATCTAGTCTGGTTGGTCTGAATGCAGTTTTTCAGGAGGGGACACGTCTCAGAGTTTGGTATGCCCAAGTTCGTGCAGAGGCCTCTAACTGGCATTTCACAAATTTAATTTTCAAGTCATACAACATCCTCATGATGATATTATCCCTACGAAAGACAAGAAATGAACAATTTGATACCTGGTATCATGTGAAAACGATTGAGCCGTGCCTGGCTCGCCGTTCCACCTTTTGGTATTTTACACCCTGTTTTAACGTATTTCCATCTCACCACGTTGATTTAAATTACTGGCGTTACTGAGCTGCTATTTTGCCTGAACGTCATCGGCGCTAGCAGCGCGTATCGATATATCCCCTCTAATAGGATCTTTGCTCGGCTGCTATTACTTCCCGATTGTCATCTGTTGTGGAGTCAATCGGGACGTGCGAGGAGGAGAGTTCACGGCGGCAGTTCTGTTCGTGAGTTGGGCCTTGGCAGTCAGTTGCAACGTGTCTGGAGCGCAGCCCGGGTCAGCCAGTCGCCGGCTTGCAGCAGCAGTGAGCCCTGCGTGGACATCGCCCACCCGAGCGTTACCACCACGCATCGCTTAACCCGGGCCTGACTTTTGGTAGATTGGTGGTTGGTCGGTTCGTCCGAGGACATCTCCGTGCGGCGTAGTTGACTGGCCCTGCCGGCGGTCTCTGCTCAGTGTCGGAGTCTGTCTGGAGCTGTCCGATCGGTACGAGGACCGTCGCTCGCCGACCCAGGACGTGAAGGTTGAGTGGTTTTGAGCATTACGTTGTTGGTTCCGGCGTTGCTGTTGTGGAGGTTTTCCTGTGAGCAACAACGAGTGAAGTGTTCAAGATAGCCGCACGTCAGGTGGAATTGATCAAATTAGTTTATCCATAGTCAAGTGCATCAGCCTTGTGGCCGTTAGTGTTACGGTTTCCTGCCCTGGCCGCTATCTTAGTTTTTAGGCAGTGTCTTTTGCTCACCTGTTGTTGCTGCCCAACATGGTGTATAGTTTTGGCAGCTCAGTTCGCATACGGATTTGTTTGGAGCCTTGAATTCTCGTGTACTCTGTCGTGGCAAGCAAGAGGTTGGTCGGTTGGTCCGTGGCTGTCCCTTGGTTGGGTTCGCACGTATTAAGTGTAGTTGGACTCACCAACAGTCACGCCTAAGTGAACAAGGGAAGACCGATCCACTGGAGACTCCTGAGGGCCGTTCTCTTAATTATCTTTTGGCAGTCTTAATGTTGTTGTAGTTTAACTGTATTTTATATTTTTAATTTGGCAACGCTAATTGTGGGCCTTCAGTCCTGGAAACATGTTCTCAGATTTTGTTTAACGAGACATTATCGCCTTCTGCTCTTGAAAGGTTATTTTAATTTCCTCTGTAAGTTTTTACAAGTTATTGTGCGCCTTCCGCCGTTGGTGTTGCAAAAAGGAAATTTTTAAACTTAATGTATTGTTTTACCGATTGTTGCAATATACATTTCCTTAATTTGTAGAATTTAACTTTGCGGCCTTCAGCCGCTTTAATGCGTTTGTATATCTCTTTCTGTGCATCTTGTGGCCCACCAGGCCTGTTAGCATCTTAAAACATTGTGGCCTTCTGCCTTCAGTAATCATCATAGTATTTTTGGAATTTTGAAGATTTCATCCAGCGGCCTTCAGCCACTCCGCATGCTCAACTCATGTGTATACGATTTATCTTACTCGTATTTTTAACTGTGTGTCATGTCTTTCCAAAACTGAACTTATTCTAAGGCATCTGTTTGGAGGCCTTCACCCGAGGAGCAAATTTAATTCTTTAAAAAGTGTATTTGTGAACTAAATGATAATAAATTATAATTGTGAAATGAATCCGACCACAACTCCCTTGGCTCTCTCCACAATCCTAATTACCTGTTAGCCCTAAGTGATTTAGCGGGCGTTTCAACAATTTATACACTGATCCATGCTTGACATACTGAGCGTAAGACACACAAGACACTACTCTCAGTAACCTCGATGGGCCCATGCCACTTCTGGAAACTTAGAAACATAACTATTAGTTTCAGATTACACACCGCGTTATAAATCAGATTTCAGATGCCAAGTTCGTTAAGAGCAAATTTTACTTATTTCTCTCAGCTGTAGTCCCTATGACATCTTCCCTTAAATTCCCATCGGTCGCTTCCAACTTGACAGCAAACTTCTTTTCGATCTCTCCAAATCAAACTTCCCACCATTCGAATTTGGCTTTCAAATTGCGTTCAGGTCTTTCAATTTTTAATCCAACTTTTCGAAACTTAACTTCAAATTGTGGGTCTAGATATTGAAATTTTGAGTTCATATTCCCAAACTCTTGATCTAACTCCGTTAATATATTTAAAACTAGTTGTCGCCAGAAAAAGACACATACCAGTAGCTTTATTATGGTGAGTTTTGGTGACTAAATAAGATGTTATATATGAAATGATATCAGCTGCCCTCCTATGTCTCCCTCTTCGGGTAGGCATAGCTCATGATGTCCATCCACCTCTGCCCCCTCTCAAGCTGCCCCAACGCACGATGTGTTGGTACGCATAGCACCGCTGCCGAGCAGTTCGTACAGAGGCGTATGGGCAGGAGTGCGTATATAAGCATTGTGCTATGAAGTGGCTATACATTCTACACCGTGCACAATATGTATCAAGTGGTGTGGAAGTATGAATTAAACACATTCAAGATTGTGTAAAAACTACATTCATTACTGTGAATCATATCCTGTAGCATACATCAACCAAGAAAAGCATTTTCACAAATATGATAAAGGACAAGAGCCACAGAACAAATAACTTTTCCTAAGAGTAAGCAGTTACTCTAATGTGCATAATATTCTTCAAATCAACAGTTGTCATGTACTACACATTTTCCAAAGTAGCCTATGATCTTCCTCTGAGTTTAGGATATCTCCATACCAAATTTCTTCGGAATCGGTTCAACAGGTTAACTGTGAAAACGTTACAGATTTACTTTCGCATTTATAATATTAGTATAGATTAGACTTTCAAATACGGTATCTTTTTCTCTATGATACGATTTTGATGAAATAAAGGCAAAACGGTGTCCCAAACTCAAGTTACCTGTGAAAAGCCAGTAAATGAGATTAGCGTGTTCAGACATACGACGGTTTCAGGTAAAATTTTAAATCACACTATCTTTTTAGTCTCTGATTCTATTTTGATGAAATAAACCTTATATGGTGCCCCAAACTATGCTCAAGTTACCTGCAAAAACCCCACAAAAATCCATCAAGCGGTATTGGGATAGCAAGTTCAGACAGACAGACAGACGCGACAGCTTTACTTCCGAGCTATCCTCCATGTTTAGTAAAACTTTCCTACTAAAGGGAGAATAAATGATCTATCGTATTGACCTGAATTTGGCTTTTGATCACATCTAGTGGTGGAATGTACACCAGTGTAATACAGTTCCTTTTTAAAAGTTTGACTAATTTATATCTTTACAGGTTAGTTAACTGTGTTTTCAGTAAAAGCACGTACCTGGAGCTGTTTTACAAAAACTAAGTATGGGACACATCACATGTGTTTAAAATGCCATGTTGATTCACTCAAATCACTCTGTTAGTGGCACAGTCAATCTTGCAGGTAGCTGTTCATAAAGCAGACTCAAGGTATTGACAGCAATACGTAATTAATTTTCGAGACATTGCTAAGTGTTAATACACATTCCAATGGAACTTTCCAGCTTTGATACCAATGGAAAAATTACAAGCCGGTATGGATTCGCAAAATAATCAACGTTTGTATGGTCCCAATATGTAGAAAATCTAAACTGCAATGGGCACGAAAACTAATCAAAGTTTAAATACTTTTACAGCACGGCCAATTGCTCTGCGAAATCAATCTAAAACTCTATTATTGACGTCCAGGAGACAGAGCTGCTTCCTCTCTTGATGCTTTCTTTTCAAATGCAATCCCACCTAACTATGGCATTCCCCACTACAGCCTTTAGTCTGTTTTGTACAGGCTCCTGCTATCATCCCTGCTCCGCAATGCTATTCCATCATACTGACATGATTAAAAGGTTTTACATCTCTGAGCCAAATGACTGACAACAGTAATAATAATAATAATAAAGTTACATATGAAGCATGCTTAAACCTGATTAAAATGATACAAAAACGAGAATTTAAAATGAATAACGTCTCATAAAATATTATTCTAGGATGAATTATTTCAGTAGCATGAATTGATTTTATTACTAACCTAAAGACAGTATTGTTGTGCACGTCTTTAGTAATAAATACTGCCGATTAAGTTTCAGTGTAACGAGACAGTTTAGTAAGAGGTCAGCCAGTTTAACGTCGTATGTGTGGAAAGGGGCAGAGTCAGGCTAGATCGGAGGTGAAGACAAGTGAACATCTAACTCTGAACATCTAACTTAGTACGGCAGCGCGATGCATGCTACTTTCTGACGGCGCAGCTCACAAATCTGTCCTGCAGTGCCCGAGAGTGGCTCAGATCATAGGTCCTCACACTGTGACCTTTTAAGCTGAATGACCTTGAATCGACATAACATTTTATTTGATTCACAACATGTTTAAATCTTTGTAGAGTTTGATGCATGACCATGACATTGTATCTTAAGCTGGGGGCATGAAATTAATTCCTCAACGCCCGCACCATAAAAGAAAAATCATGACATTCAACGCATTTTTACTATGTAGTGTCTTGTCAGATTCACAAAGAAGTTTTGTCACCGACTTTGTCTCATCCAGACATACTAATCTGGTGGTGAAAAGTAGCGCTGTTCCCTTCAAAGAACAGAAAACAAAGCTCGTGCTTGTGTCTCGGTTATCAATGACATTCCGAGAAAGCGTTGCTGTTTGTTTCATGAACTCTTACACACCGTTCGTCCAGATGAAAACAGCTTACAAATGACTTTAACTGATCAAAATTAATTTGAGAAGAAACATTTAGGCGCCTAAACCTGTGTATATTGTCAGGCAAAATGTATACAGAAAGCGTAAATATCCCGTCAGTTCCAAAAAAAATTGGGACAGAATTAATACAAAATAGAGACAAGTTAAGGTAGAGTTTTAACGATTCAGGTGCTCTAAATAGTGTCCACGCGGTAGTGAATGCTGCTCACATTTCATTTAGAATCGCGTAAAACTATCACAAAGCTCTTTTTTGGGATGATGCTCAAGTCACTTTTACACTCGCATTTTCTTCGGTCTTGGTGAACAAGCAGAGACCCACTCTGCAGCTTATTTTGTGATAGGTTCAGAATGGGACCACCAAGTCCTGTAACCAGTGATGATTTTTTCCGGAAAAGAAATGTCCGCTTTTATCCTTTCAGTCACAGCAGGAGTCCATACAGTGGCAGCTGTTGTGTAAGAGCACAAGAGCACGTGAACACCCAGACTTTTGACACGTTGCGGATTTATTGGTTATTTTCTTTGAATGATGTTAAGCGCAGCTCAGATGCGGTATTCTGAAATGCACGGCACTAAATCTACCACGTTGTGCTACATTGCTACTCGACTAGACTCCATGAAACTTGGCATCAGGGTCGCGGGCACACCAGCAGTTGTGCACGTTTTAACAAGCTTTTGCGCATGTGCAATTGTCGTGACGTATTTGCCTTACGGGCCAAATGCATACGGATTTGATAAGCAATGTGCACTTTGCACTCAATTGCAAGTTGACCTCAGTGTCACCAGGTGGTAGCGCACTGCATCAGATTTCTATCCCCATTCGCTTGCCATGAATCCCGCTAGACGATAGTACACTCCACAGATTTCCCAATTAACCCACTGTACAGTAAAATTAGATTGGATATCAGTATACGTCATAGTCACACTGACAGAAAAACCTTTTTTTGAGATTCTGAATGCGATACAGTATGCTTAGTTTTTGATTTTATCACACAGAAATCCATTTGAGGAGCTCAGAACCATAAAAAGCATCATAGTCGAAATGGAAGAGGATGTAGATGAAGATGAAATGGGATATACGATACTTCGTGAAGAGTTTGACAGAGCACTGAAAGACCTGAGTCGAAACAAGGCCCCGGGAGTAGACAACATTCCATTGGAACTACTGACGGCCTTGGGAGAGCCAGTCCTGACAAAACTCTACCATCTGGTGAGCAAGATGTATGAGACAGGCGAAATACCCTCAGACTTCAAGAAGAATGTAATAATTCCTATCCCAAAGAAAACAATTACCGAACTATCACTTTAATAAGTCACAGCTGCAAAATACTAACACGAATTCTTTACAGGCGAATGTAAAAACTGGTAGAAGCCGACCTCGGGGAAGATCAGATTGGATTCCGTGGAAATGTTGGAACACGTGAGGCAATACTGACCTTACGACTTATCTTGGAAGAAAGATTAAGGAAAGGCAAACCTACGTTTCTAGCATTTGTAGACTTACAGATAGCTTTTGACGATGTTGACTGGAATACTCTCTTTCAAATTCTAAAGGTGGCAGGGGTAAAACACAGGGAGCGAAAGGCTATTTACAATTTTTACAGAAACCAGGTAGCAGTTATAAGAGTCGAGGGGCATGAAAGGGAAGCAGCGGTTGGGTAGGGAGTGAAACAGGGTTCTAGCCTCTCCCCGATGTTATTCAATCTGTATATTGAGCAAGCAGTAAAGGAAACAAAAAAAAAATAATATTCGGAGTAGGTATTAAAGTCCATGGAGAAAAAATAAAAACATTGAGGTTCGCCGATGACATTGTAATTCTGTCAGAGACAGCAAAGGACTTAGAAGAGCAGTTGAACGGAATGGACAGTGTCTTGAAAGGAGGATATAAGATGAACATCAACAAAATCAAAACGAGGATCATGGAATGTAGTCGAATTAAGTCGGGTGATGCTGAGGGAATTAGATTAGGAAATGAGACACTTAAAAAAGTAAAGGAGTTTTGCTATTTGGGAAGCAAAATAACTGATGATGGTCGAAGTAGAGAGAATATAAAATATAGACTGGCAATGGCAAAGAAAGCGTTTCTGAAGAAGAGAAATTTGTTAACATCGAGTATAGATTTAAGTATCAGGAAGTTGTTTCTGAAAGTATTTGTATGGAGTGTAGCCATGTATGGAAGTGAAATATGGCCGATAAATAGTTTGGACAAGAAGAGAATAGACGCTTTCGAAATGTGGTGCTACAGAAGAATGCTGAAGGTTAGATAGGTAGATCACATAACTAATGATGAGGTATTGAATAGAATTGGGGAGGAGAGAAATTTGTGGCACAACTTGTCTACAAGAAGGGATCGGTTGGTAGGACATGTTCTGAGGCATCAAAGGATCACAAATATAGCATTGAAGGGCAGCGTGGAGGGTAAAAATCGTGGAGGGAGACCATGAGATGAATACACTAAGCAGATTCAGAAGGACGTAGGTTGCAGTAAGTACTGGGAGACGAAGAAGCTTGCACTGGATAGAGTTGCATGGAGAGCTGCATCAAACCAGTCTCAGGACTGAAGACAACAACAACAGTCGATTGTGAGACTATAGCATTCGTTCATGCGTCTGACGTCTCTTGATCCTATGGTGGGGCAGGTTTATCTGTGCTGCAGGCTCACATTGTGATTATGAACATTCAAGAAAAGCTGGTTTCTCCGATATTCATTAAAATGTGGGATCGACGACGGTATGCCCTTGGTCCTTAAGATTTTCAGCGCCTCATTTGTATTCTAGTGAAGTGGTCATGTTGATAGACAATGATATTTGAATTTAATCATTTCCACAAATGACAGTTTGGATTTGGAGTTGGTTGTTTATTGTGAAGAAATCGGCTTTTTTTGTGCATTGTCAGCATGAACACTGTTGAACCTGTTTTAAGTTCTAACAGTAAAGAAAATTGTCAGGAAAAGTTAAGTGCAAAGAAACGAGGACTGCCTCGAACAGATCCTTTGATTGAGAAAGTGATGAAATCAAATGAGCGTGACTACAAGCGAAAGTTTAACAAAGAAGTTATAATGAGCGTAAAGTGTCTTGTGGATGCAATTTAAGAATGTTTGGTTTTCAGTCCAGAAGTTAATTCGTTATCTAATACATGTGTTAGGGATCTTACACATTTGTTCTAAAATATCTCCCACTTATAAAAAATGCGAAACGGAGAGTAGCGAAACCTTAAACATTATTTCGTTCTTGACTTAAACTATATTTCATTGTGTGCAAAAGAACAAAACTGCACAAAAACAATTCTTTCTTTTTTCAGACACGTTAGGCATATTACTGGCCTTATTATTATTATTACTGTTATTATTACTGGCTGTAGATAACTATTTTTTATCTTAATTTTATCCATTGTTTTTCAGTGTTTCGTCCGCGACTGTTTTACTTTCGTAAAATGAAGAACAAACCGCCTTCAGTCACAAGTTGTGTTTATTTACTGCACTATGCATTTCGAGCCCTGGAGGCTCATCTTTAAATACTTTTTAGTGATTTACATCAGGTTTTTTTAGTTGTTTGCCTGTTGATTTTACATTTTGTGTTACAACATGGTATATTGTAGATATAAGTTTAACAGCGTTAATAATATGAAACTAACTTACAGTTTAACATTGTATGATGTCTGCTTCTGTTGTGTAGTTGGTATACACAATACACATCTTTAATTTTGCAGTACATCCTGGGATATATACATAGTCACACACTTTTTCACACATTGTAGTAGCAGGACGTAAACATGCCAAAGACTCTCGTTCATACAGATGTTCTATTTCTAAATATAATCGATTTTCTTGTTTCACAGAAGGTAATATGATATAGTATTACTAGTACACAGGTATTATTAAAATAATTATTTGGCATCATGTTGTAGGTTGTCAGCTGTTTGTACTATTATAGATTTGATTCCTCAGGAAAAAGTAAACTTTTAAAGGTATAGAAAAAATTGTGGGTGTTAAACTCTGTTTGTTCATTCAACAAGTTTTCGGTATATTTTTCTTTGTGGCATTATTTCTGACTGTTCTAGTAGATTAAGTTTTTTACCGTTGGTTTCTGTGTGAAGTACTGTTAGGCTGTTCTGGATGTCGTCAAGTCTGTGTTTATTAATATACATGTGGTTAGCTATTGTAGATTTTTCAAAATGGTTTAGTCGAAAGGCGTAGGTGTGTTCTTCATACCACGTGTGGAAGGTTCTTCCAGTTTTTCCTATGTAAAATGCAAGGTAACTGTTACATTGTAATTTATATATTCCACTGTGTTGTGTTATTGGCCTGTTTGTGTTCACTGTGTGAGGTAAGTGGTATCCAAGTTTGCTGTTTGTGGAGAAAGATATTTTAATATTGTTTTTTTCTTAATAAGTTAGCTATTTTTTGTGATACTGTGCCTAAGCGTGTAATGCGTGTGAAGATTTGTTTTGTGTCGGTAGTTTTATTTTCAGTGTTTTTGTGAGTGGTGTTGGTCTGAATTTTTCTAGATAGTTTATCAATTGATTTTACAGAGTAACCATTATTTACTGCAATTGTTTTGATAGTATCCATTTCTTGTGTTAGTGCTTTGGGTTTTAAAGGTAATGTATGTGCCCTGTTCAACATTGATGTAAGTGCAGCATACTTATGTGTGTTTTGGTGGTATGAAGATTCATGTATTGTGATGTCAGTGTAGGTTGGTTTTCGGTAAATGCAAGAGTCGTGTTCTTGTTGTTCATTCATAATAGTGAGGTCTAAGGAACTTATGGATCGATTTGTTTCATGTTCTACTGTGAACTTTATTTTATTGTGGAGCGAGTTGAATGATGTGAGGAGTTCTTCAAGTTCATCTTTAGTGCCATCAAATAAGAGTAGTGTGTCATCTACATATCTCTTGTAATACACAATTTTTTGAACAAGTTTATTTTCTCCTTTGAAGAACTTATTCTCTAAGTGGTTGATGAAAATGTCAACTAGGAAATTTGACATGTAGTTACCCATAGCTAAGCCTTCTTTCTGTTGATAGATTTTATTATTAAATGAAAAGTAGTTGTGGGACAGTATTAGTTCAAGTAGATCTACCAACTGTGTAATCTCTGGTATGGTTAGTTTTTTGTGTGTGATGAGGTTTTTTCTAATAATTTCAATTGTCTCTTTAGCAGGAATATTAGTGAACAGCTGGATAATGTCAAATGAGGCAAATCTAGCTTCTCCGGGGATTTTTACATCTTTGATAAGTGTTGTTAACTCACGTGCATTTTTTTATTGTGTATGTGGTTTCAAAAGTATAAAATTCTCTGAGGATATTATTCAACAACTGTGAAAGTTTATATGCAGGCGTGTTCTTGTAGTTAACAATTGGTCTAATTGGAGAGTTCTGTTTATGGATCTTTGGCTGTGCTCTGAGTTTGGGGGCAGTGGGATTCATTAATGTGCAACTTTTTATTTGTTTATCAGACAGGAGAACTATAATACGGCAGATGCTATTAATTTCACACTCTCACATTTGTCTGAACATAAAAATTTGTCAACACCAAGACTGTATATTCACAATTCACCACGGCGTCCATGCTTCATTCTTTTTGTTCGGTAGGCAAGGTGTGCAGGACGTACTTTGCATACACTTTTCTCTTCTTCAAAACATTCTTGAGAATGTCTTGATCACTTGATTTAGATACGTTGCTCCACTGTGATTTGAGACACAACAACGTAGACACTGCACTCCGACCACAGATCCATTATTAATGGTGCCTACTCACATCGAACTGGTCAAGTGCAGATTTATTATTTAAAGTAGTTAGTATGAGCTACCACTGTAGTTTCTGTATTGACGTCACTTATGCACCAGGGATAAAATAAGTCTCGAAACTTTTTGTAGGGACGACGCATATCGACGTGCTGTTTTCCATGAGCTGCGGAGGACAATTTGGCGCATTTTTCGACGTGATCAATAAATTTTTAACATTTATAGTTTCCACTTCGTTTTTCTTACGGAACTACATCCCTTTATCTCTACCATAGCAAGGAGTCTTCGAAGAAGGCTACAGTGACATAACATGTGTGGACTTCATTCAAATAGTAAGAAGCTAACAGCTCTGCATACCGCTGTCACGCCGTCAGGACAAAGCATTGGCTCTATTATAACAAATGTAAGCAAACACATAACTCACAATGAAATGGTCCAAACCGAGACGTTGAAATCTACCCTGAAATTTTCGCACAGGAAGAATATGCCGAAAGAAATGCACTGTCAAAATTTTATCTGCTAAGTGGCACTGCAATTATTTTAAAATGTCTTAAAGTAAGTCGTATTTCCCGCATGAAGAGCTGCTTATAACAGAGATTTGTACAGCCCCTACTGCCTAACGAGGGAATCGGCGAATAAGCGGACGCAGCCGTCGCAACAGGACGAAGCTCCTTGTACCGAGAAGTCTGAAAGTCCACACACGAGAATTTTAAGCACTTAAGGGGAAGTTTACTATCTTTGGCCCGAAAAACGAATGTTCTCTGAGAACTTTTTTCTCGGGATGTGTTATAGACATCATTGTCAACTTTGGTCAAAATTTTTATTTGTATTTCCTCTACAAACTGAATTTTTTTCGACCGGAAATGTCGAAGAGCAAAGGCGGAAGTGCCATCCGTACGAGAAAAATTTCGATGTAGACCTCCACGTGCGGTATGTCACAGGTCAGCCGGCTCGTCTGAAGCCAAAACTGAGTTGGCGTTAGCGAATTATAAAAGATTCCTTAAGAGTTGTACTTGGCTTAAGTTATTTAGACCATACGAAACAAAATTGAGGCCACTTGAAAAAAAAGGGTTTTTTTCATCGATTTTTCGATTTTCTTTTTTTCCTTTATTGTATTTCGATTCCCCCCGCAGGGGGCGGACTGGCAGCATCTTATTACGCTGCTCTGCAGCCTGCAGACTTTTTTAAAACGTAAGGAGAAATTAAAAAACAATAAAAGCAGGCGATTAAACGGGGACTTAAATTGTAAAACGGCGGAAAATTGTTGAAAGTTAAAACATGAAGCAAAGGGTTGGCAAAGCGAATAAAATACACAGGATGCAGATAGATAACATAGTAGACAGACAATTAAAAAACATGGCGACAGTCTGGTTTCTGTTCGCAAGAGATATAAAATCACACCCAGCGACAGTATGATGGCCGTTCGCAACACTTCGTAAAAGACACACAACACTGAACACTCACTGTAAACACTGCACTAAAATGTCGGCACAAAGACTATTTTTCGACTTCGTCGGCCAAGTAAAAGTATTTATAGTTGATGGATCAGAATAAAAGTGGTACAACTCCTAGACAATTTACTTAGCTTCGTCGGAAACAAAGAATCATGCCAATCGGTTCAGTAGATTTGAAGTTATCATACCAAGCGTTTGAAGTTTTGACTACATATAAATGCAATATTATGCAACGTACGCTCAATTTGGTATTCCGGGTCCTAAACTAGTCCTTACTCTTCCTCATATAGGGCGTTCTACTCGATCTGGACCATCCTACGCTGCTGCAGAGCTGCTCTTATGACAAGCGATTTTCGACTGCTTGAACCCGGTGGTCGTCCGAATGCTTGCCGAACTGCGTCGAATAGAGTCCCAGGGTGACGCCCATCCTTGTCATGGTCTTGAGAATTGCTGAATCCCCTTCGTTGAAGCTGCTCACTGCCAGGAATGTCGCAGTCTCCACAGTCTTCGCACCAGAATGCAAATGCTTGGGGGTTAACTTCCAAAGACATGCGTTCAAACTTTCATTTGAATTTTGTGTGTTTCCTCCCAAGCACCGGTACAATAACTCGTCATCCAAAAGAAAAAAAAAAAACTGGTGCGTGAAAAAGGCCGATTTCAGGCAGGTGGATTTTTTTGTTCAACCGCAAATAACAACCATTTGCGTTCCGTATTCGGAAAAACTGTTTCAGGGGTGGATTATAAACACTTTTATGAATCAAAACATGGAATTTTAAAAAAAATCGATTTTTTGAACCAAAAGATAGTAAACCTCCCGATAAACCATACCAAAAATGCCTCAAATCATAAATTTTTCGAATAATTAGCAGTTCAAATCAACATATAAATATATCGCATACGTAACTGTTGCGGAAGTTGCTAGCAGACGAAAGATAATCAAGACAGTGTACGATGTTACATCACAGACATCATAGAGACTCTACTTTGTTGACGTGAAATATTCTGTAACAATCCATGTAGCACAGTTCTTAAGACAATTTTTGAATAATATGTACTTTACTAACAATGATACAGGTCCTTGTTTATTCCATGCGGTTGTCATAAAAAGGCAAAGTGTCTGTTGGATAATGAAAAAAAAATTACCCTTTCATCAGTCACACCCGATAAATGAAAAATGAATGCATTCAGGTATTTCACAGTAATTACTAGTTTTATCGGAGATTATCTTGTCCGGAAATTTTCTGAGAAAACACAAAGGAAAGTAGTAGAAACTCTCACCGTGTGCGGGAGGGTATTATCTAGCTGAAATGGTTCAAATGGCTCTGAGCACTACGGGACAACATCTGAGGTCATTAGTCCCTTAGAACTTAGAACTACTTAAACCTAACTAACCTAAGGACATTACAGACATGTATGCCCGAGGCAGGATTCGAACCTGCGACCGTAGCGGTCGCGCGGTTCCAGACTGAAGCGCCTAGAACCGCTGGGCCACTGCGGCCCGCTCTAGCTGAAATGTAAGCCCGGGATGGCTTAGCATGAAGGGCAACAAAACGTGGCGTAGAATATCGTCGACGTACCGCTGTGGTGTAAGGGTTCCGCCGCTGACAACCAAAGGGAGTCCTGCTATGAAATGAAATGGCACTGCAGACTATCACTCCTCGGTGTCGGACTGTATCGCGGGAGACAGTGAGCTTGGTAACCCACCGCCGTCAGGTCGTCCCAAGCCACGTACTCGGTGGGGAATTTCATTGACTGGAGTAGAATTATCTTCAATGACGAGTCCCGATTCGAACTGAGCTCCTATGACCAGCTAAGACATGTTTTTTTGTCTTAGTGTATTATCGACCACAAGAGTCGTTTTATAATAGGAGGTCCTTTTTGTTATTTTTACAGTTAGTATCATAGACTCATAGCTGATTCAACAACTACATGAAGGTAAAATCTTTGTACAATAGATACTTCAAGTCAAAATTTAAATTTTCTTTGCGTAATACTTCATATGGCACTACTGAAGGAATAAACGAAAGCATAGGAAAACCAGCTTGGTGATTCTTACAATATGTAAATCGGCAAAACCACAGCAGGGCAATAGCTGCTGAACTTGGCTGTGTGAAAGGAATGGATACATGGCATGTTAGCAAGTGGAGTTCCGGAGTACTTAAGCCTGTGGACTCTTCCTTGGGGGAACACGATTCAAGCCTAAGTTCGGGCATGCATATTTAGGTTACCATAAATCGATTAATGCCAATGCTTGGGTGGTTCGATAGAAAAAGACGTGTATTGTTTGTTTTACCATCCTTCTTCACTAAGAGCTTGTTCAAAAATGTTCAAATGTGTGTGAAATCTTATGGGACTTAACTGCTAAGGTCATCAGTCCCTAAGCTTACACACGACTTAACCTAAATTATCCTAAGGACAAACACACACACTCATGCCCGCGGGAGGACTCGAACCTCCGCCGGGACCAGCCGCAGAGTCCATGACTGCAGCGCCTAAGACCGCTCGGATAATCCCGCGTGGCACGAGCTTGTTCTCAGTCTTTAATAACCTCACCGTGAATAGGATTTTAAACAGTATTAGCTCTCTTTCTTTTTCGCGAAAAATGGTAATTCATGTATAGAAACAGAATCAAAGACTTCTTCGAAAAATGTATTATTCTCTCTTTCTAGTATGTAACATGCATGGACATGTTTATGAGCACAATCTCATGTAAACTAAGAAATGGTTCAAATGGCTCTAAGCACTATGGGACTTAACATCTGAGGTTATCATTCCCCTAGACTTAGAATTACTTAAATCTAACTAACCTAAGGACATCATACACATCCATGCCTGAGGCAGGATTCGAACCTACGACCGTATCAGCAGCGCGGTTCCGGACTGAAGTGCTTAGACCCGCTCGGCCACAGCGGCCGGCTGTAAACTAAGAAATGAGAACGAATTATACAACTAATACGTTACAAGTGACTTAGTTTTTATACTAGGAAGAAAGATTGTTTACACTTTAACAACACAAGTTGTTCTGCCACGAATGTATGACGGGGAATGGTAGTTGATCCAACAACAAATTGTTCTACATGAGAGACGATAAATCATAAACCAGATTTTTGGCGCTGGTTACCACCACTTTTCCTTGTTTCGCATTTCTTATATCTCAAATAAAAAACTTATTAACTGAATGAAATTTTCACTTTGCAGTGGAGTGTGCGCTGATATGAATCTTCCTATCAGATTAAAACCGTGCGCCGGACCGATAATCGCATTTGGCACCTCTGCCTTTCGCGGGTAAGGGCTCTATAACGACAGAGCTACCCAAGTACGACTCGCGACTCGTCCTCATAACTTACTTCCGTGTATTACCTCGTCTCCTACGTTTCAAACCTCACAGAAATTCTCCTGTGGACATCCATATTCGCAGGAGAGCTTATGTGATGTTTGTAAGGTAGGAGACGAGGTACTGGCAGAAGTAAAGCTACGGGAACGAGTCGTGAGTCGTGGTTGGGTAGCTCTGTCGGTAGAGACCTTGTACGCGAAAGGCAAAGGTGCCAACTGCGATTATCGGTCCGGCGCACAGGTTTAATCTGCCAGGAAGTTTCAAGAATTAATTATAAAATTTGTCATTACATTTGATTTTCGCAAAAAGAGTATTGTTTTAGTGTATTCATGTAAGTGACAAAAAAAATTTGTCAGCGACATTTTTTTAATTTATTTCATTGTTTTGAGTTTAATTTATAGGAAATTTTCGATAGAAAGTCTATAGAATCAAAACTCTGACAACCGAATCTTAAATTTGCGGAAATACTAACGATTGTAGAGTAAATTACTTTACTGTCAACTCTAGATGTTAATAGTTAACAGTATTAAACTCCGAATTTTCCTCACGGACTGGGATGAACACTCAGTTTCTAAGATCAGGAGACAACTGACCGCAACGAAGGCACAAAATATTTTTTCATGCGAATGAGGTATGGGCCAGCTTCAGTTGGGACACATGAGCCAGCACTCTCTTGGTGTAGCTGTCTTTCCATATCACAGTGACTGGAGTCACAAAATTGATTATTTGGCAACTCCACCGAATGTGCGGTAGAATTTTTCCCATCAACTTCGGTTCGTACTTTTCTGATCTTCCCAATAATCCTTTAATATACGTGGTCCCCCACCTTGTCTTACTAGGGCGCCTACTTCAGTTGTAAAAACGGGTCATCCGGCCATGGGCCGCTGAGATATCCCCGCGAAACCTATACTACTTCTCCCTTAGTCTTCTGGGGTATCTTATTAGCCAAAAGCTCGTCAAGTTCCGGTAGATTTAGTGGGTTAATTCCTCCAAAAGTTTGATACTATCTCCATCTCAGTGTACGAAAGACACAATACTCTACCCGCTGTTTTTACCTATTCTTCAAATGGGTCCTTCACACCCTTTCGACGACCATAATGCATATGTATTAATCGGCACAAAGCCCTAGCTGGAACATGTGTTTGACAGAAATTTTGACTGAAGTTCCCTCCGGATTTCCATGAAATTACTGCCCTGGCAACCCGCTGAATCAAACTCCCTATAGAATGCGCGTAAAATATTTGCTGAATTTGGACATCTCTTAACAGAAACTCTTTCTTCTGTTCAGTGGCCAATACCAAATAGTACACAAAATGCACAGTACCCAGGAGAGATCCCACCTAAAACACTCTTTCTTTAAATATACCTAATAGAGTATGGGGTAACCTAGCCTACACTTGTAGCCAATAACTCCTGCACGTGACGATTGTCATCTTCTTGAATCAGATTTAAATTCATCCTATCTTCTAACGAGATAACTGACACCATATCATTTAATATCTGATCTGTTTACTCCGTCCGTAGTTAAATTCGTTACGACATTCACTCGATAAAAATAACAAGCTACTTTAGACTACAGCATTTTTAACGATGACAGGGCACTATCCTTCCGAAAACTTGATAAACACTTCAGTTACATGTAAGGTTAACTGTATCTTAGCATAACCGCTACTAGAGCCCTGCTACTGCCTTGGTGCTAACCACAGCGGCTTCCTACTGCCCGGTGAAGATGGTGAGTCAATTTGGGCAAAGTACACTACACAGAGAAGAGATACAGATGATAAACGGGTATTCATTGGACAAATATATTATACTAGAACTGACATGTGATTATACTTTCACGCAATTTGGGTGCATAGATTCTGAGAAATCAGTACCCAGAACAACCTCCTCTGGCCGTAATAACGGTCTTGATACGCCTGGGCATTGAGTCAAACAGAGCTTGGATGGCGTGTACAGGTACAGCTGCCCATGCAGCTTCAACACGATACCACAGTTCATCAAGAGTAGTGACTGGCGTATTGTGACGAGCCAGTTGCTCGGCCACCATTGACCAGACGTTTTCAATTGGTGAGAGATCTGGAGAATGTGGGCCAGGGCAGCAGTCGAACATTTGCTGTGTCCAGAAAGGCCCGTACAGGACCTGCAACATGCGGTCGTGCATTATCCTGCTGAAATGTAGGGTTTCGCAGGGATCGAATGAAGGATAGAGCCACGGGTCGTAACACCTCTGAAATGTAACGTCCACTGTTCAAAGTGCCGTCAATGCGAACAAGAGGTTACCGAGACGTGTAACCAATGGCACCCCATACCATCACGCTGGGTGATACGCCAGTATGGCGATGACGAATAGACGGTTCCAATGTGCGTTCACCGCGATGCCACTAAACACGAATGCGACCATCATGATGCTGTAAACAGATCCTGGATTCATCCGAAAAAATGACGTTTTGCCATTCGTGCAGCCAGGTTCGTCGTTGCCTACACATTCGCAGGCGCTCCTGTCTGTGATGCAGCGTCAAGGGTAACCGCAGCCATGGTCTCCGAGCTGATAGTCCATGCTTGCTGCAAACGTCGTCGAACTGTTCGTGCAGATGATTGTTGTCTTGTAAATGTCCCCATCTGTTCACCCAGGGATCTAGACGTGGCTGCACGATCCGTTAGAGCCATGCGGATAAGATGTCTGTCATCTCGACTGCTAGCGATACGAGGCCGTTGGGATCCAGCACGCCGTTCCGTTTTACCCTCCTGAACCCTCCGATTCCATATTCTGCTAAAAGTAATTGGATCTCGACCAACGCGAGCAGCAATGTCGCGATACGGTAAAGCGCAATCGCGATAGGCTATAATCCGACCTTTATCAAAGCCGGAAACGTGATGGTACGCATTTCTCCTCCTTACACGAGACATAACAACGTTTCACCAGGTAACTCCGGTCAACTGCTGTTTGCATATGAGAAATCGGTTGGAAACTTTCCTCATGTCAGCACGTTGTAGATGTCGCCACCGGTGCCAACCTTGTGGGAATGCTCTGAAAAGCTAATCGTTTGCATATCACAGCATCTTCTTCCTGTCGGTTAAATTTCGCGTCTGTATCACGTCATCTTCGTGGTGTACCAATTTTAATGGCCAGTAGTGCACTTGCAGAGGGGCCTGTCCATGAAGGGCGTCTTCATAGGCCAATTCGTCCTTCCTCAACCAGTTCACACCACAGACGTCCTTTACCGCCATTCCTGCAACATGGCAGAAAAGAGCGCATGGGCACAGAAATATATCATTCTTTATGTATTCAAAATTAACAAAGGCTAACGTAACACATAACCATGCTCTGCTACCAATTGTAACACAGGGAACGGTGCTAGTGGCAACTGGCTCGGTGTTTGTTGGTACAAATCCAAAACAATCATTAAATACTGTTTTAATCGTCCTCAACAACCAAGCACATGCGGAAGATCATATGCAAGATATCCAGTAATCACCGAAAAGCAAACTAATTATTATTTAACATAACACACAGGAATGTCATCTGTTCTTCGGAATATATTCAGATTTACAAAAAGGAAGCACAAAATAATATACCAGTTAGAATAAAACTATAAAAGAATGACAAGAAAGACACAAAATGATAAAATTTTAGCACCAAATTTAGTATTGTCCGCCTCCACAGCCGAGTGGTGAACGTGGCAGACGCTAGTACGGGGAAATCCGATAGCAATTCCTGGCAATGTCAGGGATTTTTTCATTGGTGAGAGGACTGGCCGGGTGCACTCATCCCGCTCATGCGAACTGAAGAGATATCTGATTCAAAAGTAGCGGCTCCAAGTAGTAACATGGTTAATGGCCGGGAGTGCTGTGTGCTGACCTCATCCCCCTCCATACTGCAGCCGATGATGAACGATTGAGGGTGAAATACCTGTAGCGGTCGGTCGACTATAGCGTGGTTTTCAGGGTTTGATCACAGGGTTTTCGCATGAACTCAGTATTACAAAATCTACCCCGCCAAACGCCGACGTCATAAGCTAACACTATACGATTTATTAACAAAAGAACAGTAGTTAAATTATAAAACACCCCAACCCAGGTTAACTACTGCTAACCACAGCACATAGGAAATGAGAACAGCAATCAGATGACGATAGGACTAAGGACACATCAGGAGTCACTGAACGTAAGAAGCAGTAAAGTACAGATTCTTAGAGTTTGCACTCTAGACCCTACAGCAGCCTTATCGTAATTGCAATGTGGCCTCTAGCGCAGTTCATATTGACTAAGCGCTACAAGGGCTTGCACGGAACACAACTGGCACAACCTCCATTAACCGTTATAGACAAAACAAACATCACTTGCAGTAACAGCTTGTATCCTGACAGAACTATATTCCCTGGATCCACGAAGCCTAGCGTTGTCTGCACGTCCATACCAGAAATGATGTCCGTGTGGAGAGCAAGTCCAGATCCAGCATTTACCAGAATGCCTCTGCTACTTTGCTGCACGAACTTCCTGCTTCAACTCGTCCAGCTGGCTGCCCTCTTGAGGAGTTGCTAACTACTGTTGTGCCTTCTTTCTGGCCGTCTTCATACTGCCACGACTCTCTTGTGGCACCCTCTGGTGACGACAGCACTTCCCCATCCTCAATCTACACCAAGCCACTATTACCGGCCAGCTCCCTGGGCCAGCCAATCTGGGATGTAAACAAGACCATGCATGAAATGTATTCGCAGTTGAAAATATGGATAAGCATCAGCTGCATAACAGAACGACGACAAGGAAAATTTGTGCCGGATCAGGACTCGAACCCGGACTTCCCGCTTATCGCGAGCGGTCGCTTTACCATTTGGCTACCCGAGCACGACACTCAGCCATACTCGAACTTCCACTTGTCGTGAACCATGTGTCCACAACATGCAGTCGTATATCCGGTATTTATATTTCCGTACAGAGAAGACTATTAGTTGAAAATCGCTTGCCTAGTGTCGAAGGATAAAAACGAAATTCCAGTACCTCTGTTGTTCAGAAGTACGATGCATTGTTCCTTCGGACATATATGCTTGCGGCTGTAGTTGCCGAAATGCTTGTTCCTTCGAACAAGCATGCATATGCGAAGAAATATTGAGCATGACACATACTCGGATAGCCCAAGCGGGAAAACAGTGTTCCAGTGCCGGTGAGTCCCAAATTTTCACTGTCGTCATTAAATTACGGTTGACGGCTGTCCATTTCGCAACTGTGAATACACTTCATGTATTTCATAACGGCTGTAGTCGCCACAGTTCTAAAGGAACTTTGCATCACACTTCTGAACAACACGGGCACTGCAATTTCGTAAAGAAGACCGGCTGGTGCGTCGTACCCATATGCAAAGTCCGGTTCACCGCTGTTCCAGTCCCAACAGCAAAAAGGGGCGGGAATTCAACTGTGCCGTGAACTGCTAATTCTCAATACACTACCAGTCAAAGGTCTAATGACAATGACGCTCGCCGCACTGTACCTTTATGTGCTGTGTAAAAGACTCGAAGACGTACATTTTTATACTCTTCAACAGTATTTAGCAATATTTGATATCTACTGAAAAACAAGTTGTGTCTAGATATAATCAATTACATAGTTTCTCTGAGTATATAATCACAAAGGGGAATAACTCTTATCTCAAGAAACTCACTGATTTTCCATAGGTTAGAGACCGCTGTTATTCCTGAGAAATCGTAACCTTGCAGTGATACAGGGCGAACGATTTTAATATGCACAGCGAACAAAAAACGCTAATACATTGCAACATATTCTCTGGTGTTGAAAATGGCGAGGAACGGAGCACAAGTTTATTCAGATATGACATATCCAGGTGAAGCCATCCATTGATGGTTGTTAGATCGCTTAGAGTTATTTGCACTGGGAGGATGTTGGTTGTTATGTTTCACCTATTGTTGCAAATAGTCCCACACACTTTTTATAGGATTAAGTTTGGATGATTAGCGGGTCAGTCGAGATGTGGTAGGGTGCCCTAGTGTTCTTCAAACCAGAACGGTACGCGCACTGTCCTGTGACCACGGCCATGATATCGGATGATGTGTACAGCACGTTGCTCGTGAAGATGTCGAACCGGCCACTGTGACCGAGCGGTTCTAGGCGCTTCAGTCCGGAACCGCGCTGCTGCTACGGTCGCGTAAGTAGTTCTAACTCTAGGGGACTGATGACCTCAGATGTTAAGTCCCATCGTGATTAGAGCCATTTGAACCATTTTTGAAGATGTCGAGAAAACGGCAACACTTGCTCACCGAGCATCTTGGTTTGGTAACCTAACTAGGAGGGCACAAGTCATGACATGAAGAATACCCTAAAACATCACAGAACCAACTTCGTCCTCTACTTTACTCCTGACTGAAGGCTAAAATCCTCATTGGGCTATCAGTGCATTCGGCGCCTTGTATTAGTCGAAAAGAGGCAAAACCGTGATTCGTCGGATCTCATTATGCACCTCTAGTAAGATAATGCCCATTTCCTGTGTTGTTTGGCCCAATTTAGAACAGTGGTCAATTTCTCACAGTTCACTGCCAATAGCGGTTGACGTCGATGGTCACTGGCAATGTGTTACTCTCGTCTCCGGTCCCTGATGGGACTACTTATCTTATAACTTATTACAACGCTTGACAGTCAGCATTGATACACCAATAAATCGTATAACTTCATTCACGTTGAAGTCGAGGACAGTCACCTCGTTGCCCTATCTCATTGCACTAATTACGATGATTTCATACAACCGAAAGACACATACACACCATTCCACTGCTATGACTTACCCCAGGGATGGAGGATGTGAATGATCAGTTAGGGCTGAAATTTCTACTTTTTAGGTTTCCGTAGCTCAATCGATAAAAAAGGAATTCTTATAGAATCTGTCTGTCTATTCGACTGTTTTCTGAGGAAAGGGTAGACAGACTTATCAGTTTGAAATTTATGTCACACATTAAGGTCTACGATACCCTGGCAATGTGGAAACGTGAAGCTCCTAAGTCAATGCAGTCACAAGATAGGGCCATTTACGTCACGTATTCTGAAGCAAACTCACCCATTAAAATTTTATTTTTGTTAGAGTCCACAGCCTCCAACTGTTTTGAGAATGAATATATGGTGCAAGTAGGTTGCAATCAGATTACAGATCAGATAACAGCCTACTTGGGACGTGTTTTCATTCTCACTCATTCACGTAGAATAGTAAAATTTGGAAGGAGGAAAGGTTTCACAATATAAGTAAAGGAAAAGAATCAGAAAATTGTTAAAATGTAACTATATCACACAAAAATATTTTTTGTTCTCTGACTTCAGACTTGAAACTGAAAAGCTTTTGAATCCCTGGGACCGATATCTCGCCAGTATCAGTGTCGGTAACTGGCAAAAATCGTCGAAAGGAATGGATGAAATGTCTCTGTACATAATTAAGTATGCACGGAACCCACAGCGCTCGAGTCCTACTCGCGCCTGAAAAATGTTTTATTGCATCTTACTGTTCTGCACTCTTTCCAGTTGTTCTGTATCACCCAAGTAGCGTGGGAATATGACTTACGGCGCGCATGATGAGGGATGCCCTCAAATCACTGTGTATATGATCTGGCCAAAACGTTTACGCTATTTATAATACACAACTGTTCTAGGGTTTTATTCTTGCTTCCTCTTCTGAGTGGCTTTCATGGATCCATCACGTGCACAAGATAAGACGGTGCTCAGAAAATACTTGATACTTATCGCACAGCGATGTATATATATATTCATCGGACATTCTGCTCGACAAATATATTCGTCAACTGATTGACAAAAAGGTAAGATAATATGGCTGCTGCGCTTCAGTTTAATTCATGACTGCAGCTGTAACTAGATGTAGGTGAGCTGATGGGAGCTAACGTTGTTTCCTACTGGAAACTAGAAGGATTAATTTCAAAGGAACATTTTTGAGCGTCTCTTTCTTTAGAGGAAATATCCACACTATTATAAAGCCTGATTTTAGCCGTTATTACAACAGATGACGAATGACTGACTAGCAATAATTTCGTTAGGCAGTTATGTAGCAGCAGTAGCAGTGGTAGTAGTAGTAGTGTAAGTTTTATTCATTCATGGTTTACTTTTACAAGGGTATTGGACATAAATTGGCATAACAATTTAGAACGACAAAAATAACGTAATTCAAATTCACAGCCTTTTGCATACTTACGAATGTGTTATTAGAAGGATGGGGCCGTTAGTCGGCCGTGGCGTATTAGTAGGAATCCTTCCGGCATGCGGCATGTGCCTGAAGTAATTTAGGGGAAATACAGAAAGACTTTCAATGGACTGGAAATAACCACTTAAAACATATGATCTAAAAGTAGTAGTCCTCTACTCTAGACCTATGTAGTGAGCCACTCTCTATATATATATATGAATTTAATGACCTACTACTTTTTAATCATGTATTGTAAATGGTGATTAAGTGGATGACATGCAATTGTATAGACAGTCAACGACTCCTACATTGGATATAGACCATGGTCAAAGTTTAATAAACCCTTATTTAGCAAGTGGTTGGCTGTTAGTCCCAATCCACTGAAGTTCTTGCATGCATCGTTGCTAAAGTGCAGCTATGTTTAAAACCTTAAACCACAGAAAATTTTAATTTTTACTGCCTTTTTAGATAAGTTTAGTAATATTTTCAATCTCATTGGCCATTTTATTGTATGGCTTTATTTCTGTGTTTTGAGTTTTATGTTTATTGTTTCTTGTATGTGATCGTGGACGAAGCGATTTGTGCAGTAATAATGAATGTAACCGAGTGGTAGAGAGACTCACATGGCTGGTTAAAATACTCAGTGTTTTGAACTCATCTTTACAATGAGATCGAATACTGTATTTGATTAACATTCTGATGACCCTTTTCCATAGCTCGTTCAGTGTCACTTTACTGTATATCGATCAATTGTAGACCTCCTTGTGGGTGTCTTTTGCTTTTTATCCAAGGAGTTCTCTTGTTTTCTCGGTGACTGTAATATTGGTGACAGCAGCAAAGAGAATTTTTTCCCCATACCTAACACTGCAGGGAAAGTCATTATGTGTACCAAGAGCAGTACTGGCCCTATTACGCTACCCTGAGGAACTCCTGTATTAATGAATTTCGGTTGTGATAAGTGTTTTTATACGATTCTAGACTTATTTGTGGTATACGTTATCGCTACTCCTTGTATCTTATCTGAAAGGTACAGTTGGAACCAATCATTTTAGCTACGCCTCTTATTCCTAATGCTTCTAGCTTAATTAGTGGAACCTTACAGTCAACAGCTTCAAGAGCCTTTGAAGGATCTCAAAATACACGTGTGACACATTTGTCTTTGTTTAGAGCATCAACTGCTAACTTTGTGTATTCTGCTATGGCTGATTCCATACTGCCACAACTTTGGAAACCAAACTGTGATTCACATAAAATGTTGTGTTTATTCAAGTAATGCATTAAGCTGCCTTTGATAATTGATTATTGTTTTTAAGAATGGTAATAAAAGGGAAATGGGCTGGTAGTTGATAACAGGGAAATGTGCTGGTAGTTTTTTACGTATTGACTTACTTTAATAGAGGTACAGCTCTTGTCTGTTTTAAATATTCATATTTCCCAGATATTAATGATTCATTTCTTATGTTTTTGAAGAGAGATTGTATATTCTGTATCAGCATGCAGACTGATACATCAAACTCTACTGATTTCATAGTCTGCAGTTGACAGTAATACCATTCCATTTAGTGTATAATTATTTACCATGATATATTGGCCTTCACAAATATGTTGAAATTTCTCTGAATTATTTGAAAAAAGGTAATGCACATAAATTGTTGTATATCTCGTTTCTTACTTTATCCTCCCTTCCTTGTCAATATGTTATTTTGTCTCCTTTGTCTCTCCATGTTTCATTTTTAATGAACTCCCACACCACTTTATTTTTTACATTGTTCAGTACTTCGCAATTAAATGGCTTTTTCCCAGTAATCAGCATCTTATCATAAATGCTTTGTGGCTATAATATAAATTTAAGAACCTTGGTTCATTATAACAGTTTTTCATGAGTTGAGGTTCTTAAGGATTTGCGAGGACTTCTTAATAGCTACTGTTATCTATTTGTTTTTGTGAGGAACTGATATCGATGTGGATACTTTTGGAAATGCATTTTCAAAGTCACTTTTAAGCAAAATTGATAACTTAGAAAATTTATCATTTGCATTGGTTTCTCTATACACTTCATACCGAATTTAGTTTGCTAGTTCTCTGGTGAAATATTGTACTTTGATTTCTGATTCATGTCTTCAGTAGGCCTACCGTTTATGAATTTTTTCGTCGTACTCGATTTTAATGTCATGTAAAAGAAATGGTGTGATGCTCCAAGATCTTTTACAGCTACACCACATTTTTCCCTGTCCATATTTGGAAGCACATGGTGAGTTTTAGTAACCGTTGTTGCACTATTGACCAATAGTGACATGCCAAGACTCTGGAAGATATTTTTAAGAAATCTACCGGTTTAATTTATGATATCTGTGTTTATTTTTATGTTTAAGTCTCCACAAAAAGTTATGTTGATTTATGTACTTGGTACTTTATCTATAAATTCTACTAATTTATTGAGGAAAGTGTCCACATTGGCGATGAGTGATCGATACAGATACAAAATGTTTGGTTTCTTGTTGGCGTCAAGCCCTATTAATTCAATAGCTTTAGTTCAAAGTATTTGTATTCAGTAACTGTACTACGCTATTTCGTGATTTAAACTGTATTCCTTTTCTGATATAAATACATAATCCCCCCCCCTCTTTTGTATTAGCACTGCAGTAACAGATTGTCATTTCGTACAATGCTGTATTTCTGTGTCTATAAACCAGTGTTCAGTGAAAAAACTGTTGTGGAGTTAAAAAACTGGAGCTCAACTTCAGTCTGATACATTTTGTTTTTTATTAATTACATATTTATATGAAAGATCGTTAAGTCTCTGAAATGTTCCATGTTACTTTCCCCAGTAGTCTCTTTTGTTTATGAAGTGTGTGAGTGTCATTCAGTGCGCTAGAATCTGTCTGAGAGATTATTTCAGAATTTTTTAGGCAGGGGATCCTGTTGTCAGGATTCACCCTAAAAAAGACCGACCTTTTCTACCTGTGACAACAGTTATCTGACCATACGTGGCTAGAGATCTACCCTCTACACTTTCATGAATCAGCTGTATCAATCTTCCCTTCCAAGCCCTTTTTAGGTGTAGATTATGTCTAGTGAAACCCCATCTGTTGATAGTGCCGATTGGTATCAGAGCATCATGCGCAAAATTGGCCGGCATCAATGCCACTTCGGACCACTCTGTCATTATTCTGTGAGGCTGAATGACTTAAATTGAACAAAACTTTTCTGATGGAGTTCCTATCAGATTCCATAAAGAATTTTCGGTTTAACTTCTCTCTTAATCGCGATATGGCCTAGATGACCTAATAAAAAAACTGTGTCCGTTGGTTAGAATAAAATTTTTTTCAAGAAAGGTAGAGGAAGTGGTCCAGAAATTAAACCACGGAATGATATCCTCAATGCCAACCTGCATGGATTTCTAAAACGTGGGGCGCGCGAAACCCAAATCGTGCTTTTCCACAGATCTCGAAAACCGTGGGTTAAGGCCTGTCCGAACAGGCGCCGGAAGGACCAACAGTGTCCACTGATCGCCGTGTCATCTCAGCCGATAGGCGTCACTGGATGCCGATATGGAGTGGCATATGGACACACTGCACTTCAGGCCGTTATCGGTTTTCCTGAGCGGCGTAGCTATTTCCCAGCCAGGTAACTCCTCAATTGGCCTCACAAGGAATGAGCAAGAGGGCAGACCTGGACGGTTACCCATCCAAGTGCTAGCCGAGGCCGACAGCGCTTAACTTCGGTGATCTGACGGCAGCTGGTGTTACTATAGAGGCAAGGACGTTGGCGTGGCAGTAAAGTGGACGCTATATTTCTTCGCTTCCGGAAAGCATTTGACTGAGTACCACACATACGGTAATCAACGAAAGTATGGTGGTACGAATTACCAAGCAAAGTTGCGAATAGACTGAAGACGCAGGGTGTCCAGTGAAGGAGTTACTGATTTCCAAATCAAAGATCGATACACGAGTGCAAGAAAGGGTTCGTTTGGAGTGCAAGCAGTAAGAATTTTAGACAGAAACTGTACAGAAGTCTCGAAAAAGTTCGAAAAGCTTCTAGCAGATGGTATTGTATACTGTGCATCTCGTACAATATCAGCGTCTCGTCTAAATTGTCCTCTGATAGCAATCGTTGCGATCACATCACAGTCTTTTTCGAAATGTCCACCTCTCGTAGTACGGAGGTGGCGCAAACAACCACTGAAATCTGTCGTCACATCTTGTAGTGTCTCAATGGGAATGGACTCCGATGCTACCCAGATAGTCGAATCAAGCTCGTCCAACGTTGTATGATGGATCGGTAGACGTGTGCTCTACAAAAAGTAGTCACAAGGAGTCATATCGGGTGAATATGGAGACCAGTTCTTCACTGCGATATTAAATTTGCAATAATCTAACGCAATGACTGTGGTTTCAAACAATCCGTCAAGTAATCTAAACGCCTGTTTGCGGGGATGCCGTCTGGCCACATCTTGCAAGAACCACTGGGTGTCTGGTCGATCCTCCAAACGGTAGCTGTGTGACGACTAACTATTCCAAAACTGCAACACAACGTACACTAGTAATCGTTTCTTACATGAGCAAAGAGACAATAACGCCTCTGCTGCACACCGTAGGCCGAACAGTAGCTCTGCGAGAAAACCGTGGATTCGCATCACACGAATGTTGATTTTCGGAACCCAAAAATGTTGTGTTTGTTAACGACTTCAGTCAGGTGGAAGCCGGCTTCCTCTGCGAGTCAGATGCAGACAACATTAAATCCTTCATTTTAAATCATTGTGAGAACCTGGTCCGCGAAGTCAGCCCTCTATAGCATAGTTCGTACAAGGCATAGTTCGTACGGGTATGGAATTTGAATTGGAAAATGTGTAGGCTTCCAGTCAATACCTTCTGCGTCGTAGAACACTTCTAACCAGTCTATGCTACAGTTCTCCAGACGAACTGGCCTGTATTTTGCTGAATAATTCCAGAAACCGTGGTGACGTCATCTGGAGTAACTACAGAGTGCCTGGGACGAACATTTCCTGCTAGATAATCAGCGACGCTGCCTGTCAGTTGGAATTTGGACTTCGCGTCCTTTTGGAACATTGAATCGTGTTTGATAACTGCACGTTGTTGTCGTAGGACTGTACTCTTTCCTATGATATTCCAGTACCAAAGCAAAGCGTTTTTCAACGGAACATATGATTTTAACCTGTACCTTCGGTACACTAACCTCTTCTCACGTTTCAGCGATAGAAATGATCGCTCTCTGCTGCTGGTTCTTCACAGAGTATCTTGGAAAGTGGAAGATGTAGTTCGCAAGGAGGTGCAGGTCACTATGTGTAGGCGCTACGTACTGAGATTACAGCTCCATGTATCAGCAGCTTTTCGATGTATTTCGAAACTTCTGTACAACATCAGTATAAAATTCTTACAGCTTTCACGATGAACATACCGTTTGTTGTACCCGTCTATCGATCTTAGTTTTCGAGAGTTGAAATCAGAGATTCCTCTGTTGAGCACCGTGTAACTTGTAGGGATAACGGAGCACGCAATCCGGGATGAAGAGAGGCATCAACATATGCATAAGTAACATCAGGGGAGTATGTTAGGAACCTTGCTGTTTATGTTGAATATAAAAGTGGCTGTAGACAATTTTATTGATAACTCCAGAGTTTTCGGATGCTGTGTAGTTACCTATGAAGATGTACTGTATCAAAAAACATTTTCAGATATACTGTATCAAAAAACATTTTCAGATTTTGATAAGATTTCAAAGTGGTGCAGTGTTTGGCAACTTGCATTAAATGTTCGAAAATGTAAAACTGTAGACTTTACATAACGAAAAAACGTAACATTCTATGATTACGGTGCAAATGAGTTACTACTGGAATCAGTGAACTCATACAAAAACCTAGGTGTAACAATACGAAATGTGAGAATGACATAGGCGCAATCGTGTGTATAGTGGTGGCCATCTTAGTTTCAGTGGCAGGAACTGGGAAAATGCAGCTATTCTGCGAAAGAGAATGCTAATGAAACACTCACGTATCCGATTTTAGAATACTGCACAAGTGCGTGCTAATGGGGGTATGGTGCTCAAAGAAGACATCACGAGTGGCCACGGATTTCTTTGTGCTGTGGTAGAGCGTCAAGTACATGCTAAAAAAACAGTGAAATGTTCATTACACACCGCAGTTTCAAGAACCAGTATTAAGTGATGAATGTAGGGACATGTTACAAACCCCAACTTATAGCTCCCGTAGAGATCTCGAAGACAACATTAGACCAATAACAGCGGCCACAGAGGACTTGAAGGAATCACATTTTCCTTGCTCCCCATACGAATGGAAGAGGAAGAAATCCTAACTGCTGCTACACTGGCATGTACCCTTTGCCATGTATTTGATAGTGATTTGTAGAGCATAAATAAAAGTGAAGATGTAGAACGTAGAGAGATAGTTCCAAGTACGTTGTTATCGATGTAACTGATAGAAGTTCTCTAATCATTCAAGGGATTTTTTTCTCTGTGTGTCATACCATTCGGTTCTCTAAAGTAACAATACCTATGAGCATATCAGGTTCACATTACATTGTTAGACACGGTATTTGGAAGTTTGTTTCGATTGTAGCAGGTGCACGAACTTGCGTGGACGTTAACATCATCCCGCGTAAATGTGGCTTCATCGGTAAATAGAATGAATGAACGCTGTTACAAACAAAGGACAGGGTCAAACTGATGCAGTCTTTTTGGTTGTACTTTTATTCATAAAAATTTTAACTTAACTATGAGATGAGGAGAAAGTATTCGTGAGCTAACTGTATAATTGGACCAAACTGCGACCAAAATTCACGGGAAGGGTTGTCTCATTTGAGGAAGCATCGTGTACTGCGGACAAATGTTACACCTAGATCCAGCGAATGGTGTGAGTGTATGCACGATATCTGCGCAGCCTGTTGCAGACAGGTGTGGAGTGAATACTATTACCCCCTGCGAGTTAACCGACTTAAGCATTAGATGAAAATTAATTCAAGTCAGACGGAGCATATCAGAGGTTCGACAAGAATTCGAGTTCCCGAGGTGGATCTTGAACGTCGCAGGATAATGTATGGACACGTGTAAATCACCTCACAGGACAACCATAACCATTTGATTAACGTGTCTCTTGTGGCTCAACAGTCATTCGGCGTTCAACAACTTTCAGTGAGTCACATCGCCACCGATTTGAACTTTGGGGGTCAAGGTTTAAATGGCTCTCAGCACTATGGATTTAAAGTCACTTACTCCTGTACAAAAATGTGTGCATTATTCAGGAGCACACATTTTGAATAACTTGTCTGCAGACATAAAAAGCTATTACAATCTAACTTCTGCACCATTTCAGTGCAGTAATGTGTGTTCATTGTTCTATTATATGTTTATTACCTTATAACTAAAAATGTTTTTAAATTTTAATTTCAATGCATTAATGCGATCTTAGTAAATGAGTGTTGTAAAATGATCCTTTCATAAAAAAGCTTATTTATTTCAGTTGTAAATATTTGTCGTGGATCATTGTTTTTCTGACATGTTCTACATCCTGGGGGACCTCCTTACTACAGATCAATTGGAATTAAAGCGAATCTAATCTAAATCTAAAATCTGAAAAGTAAGGAGCGAGAGGTGATTCCGCAGCCTATGTATACCATACATCACAAGAAGTAACTACAGAGTGTTTCACAAAGTTATACCGACCGTCTGCGGCGCTCCCCATGAATCAAGGCATGTGCAAAAATGCCTGGAGGGGTGTTAATGTTCCATTACATGGAATACCGATAATGGTAACTAATAATATCAACGCAAAAAACGCATATGGACAGAATTCAAGTACATCTCTGCACAGAGTTCTATTCTTCTGGAGGGGAAAATGATCTTTAGTCATTCTGTAGAGCAGCTGAAGCGCTCTTCCGCCAAAGATAGTTTCACCTACCACTAGTGCTGCTTGCTTTTAATTTTGCAGACAGGCTATATCTCACTAGCATTTCCTCACCAGTTCTCTGATGTGAGAAGACAAAATAGCTTTACTTTTCTCGTGCCGTATAGAAGAGTTATTTTCAGCTTATTAAATATTTCTTTGCTGTTGTTAATTGAGATGTTATGTAAAAGAGGTCAACAGTTGGAGTTACCATACTGTAGAGCCTGTCCCAAGTGTAACATGCTGTCAGTATGTATTCGACAATGTCAAATTCATCGTCTCTACTAACAATGGCTACAATACTTTCCACAGCATGAGGACTATCAAATGCAATATCCCAACCTCAACTATCACAACATTTGAAGAGTCCCAGAGGCTTAAGTTGGCTGTTGTCTCCCTCTGTAACGCAAATAGATCACCTGCTTGCTATGCAACTTCAGGTACTTCAGCATATCATGTAATGTTCTGCAGCAGGTAACTGTTCAGGTCTAGAATATGATCGGTTTCATTATATGAGTCATATTTACACCCACTTTGGAAGATATACTCAAAGTGTGTGGTCAGTATCTGCATTCAGTGCAGCCCACTACAAGTGCCAGCTTGGCTGGAAGAGGTTTATGCAATCCGCCAGAAACACCATTAACCGTGAGAGAAGTTCAGTTCTTTCTGATCATTCATTAATTCATTACCAAGACACTGTAAAACAATTACACATTTTAATAATACTCTCTCAAAGATAGCGCTGAGCGCACATGGTGGTGGAGGGGGGGATGGGAGTTGCATTTTTTGGAAGAACACTACAGCTGCCGTACTGGATGACTACGAATCAATGTCCCCTCTACTCGAATAAACAATATGTAGAGGTTTACGTAGATTGTCTCCTTATTAGTTTCTTGCGTTAGTATTATTATTTACGCGCATTTGTATTCCATGCAATGTTGACGCACTTTATGGAAAAGTAACGGTTGCGTCACGTTACTTGGACCCATAGTCTCACGCCTTGAGTTGGACATTTCACTGCTTCCAAACTGCACCATAATTCATTTGTCCCATAAGCATGGTTTTCTTCATGGTGAAATGAAGGTGAAACATTGAGAACAAGACGCTGTAGTGATTCATCAGTTGTAATAGCGATGAAAGCTGATAAATGACGTAGGTCTGGTTGCTCCTACTTTAAATCTTAATTCACTTCGGAGAACGAATGATATCTGTCTCTGGTCACAACTGTCAAAAATCCATTGTCGACTACATTTATTATCACAGTTGATACTAATGCCTTTAGAATAATTAACCTCACGTAAGGTAATACAAGGAATCGTAAAATTTGAAGCAATTGATACAAAGATAAAGGAAATGAATTTATGAATTTTATCGTGGAAAGAAAACAGTGAGTTACGTGCTATATTTGCAGTCAAAGAAAAAAATTGCGTTCCACAAATAACATCGATAAGATGATATCAGATCAAAAGTACGCACTCCTCGAATCGAATCCGGAGTTTTTGAAAGACGATTTGAAACACTTCCAACTATTTATTCTGCAATCTTAGTTCTCAAATCAGTGATTATCATTACCATTAGCGGTATATGCTTTGCTTTTGAGGAGACTCCACAAGAAAAATTCGCACACCGATGAATATGGTGATCTTGGGAGCTAAAAAATACGAACGAAAACATAAAATTACGTGGTTAGCAAAGCAATGCGGAAAGGATGCCACTGACGCTGTAGCAGTATGGGCCCTGCCTCCAGTAGGCTGAAATAAAGAATTATAAAGATCAACAAAAATTTTTTGAAGGTGTTCAGGAAGAGAAATCTCGGGCATATCGAGCTTTTCTTCAGACGTTGCTGTCGTTGCAACCCCTCACTTATTCTCAAAGAAGTAAGGCCCCATCATACTTTCTGTTGATAAAGCACACCAGTCTGGTGTGCTGGGTAATGGGTAAGCCCTCATGATACCTCTTGTTATAGAGCACGCCAAAGTGTATGCTGTGTAAGGGTCGTTCTTGTAAAAAGTAAGCTCCTTTCATGTCTCTCGTTGCAGACCACGCCAAACTGTATGCTGTATAACACTCGTTCGTCTAACTGGTGAGCGTTTTCAGGCACCCGGTATCGGAAATTCTGTTTGTTTACTAATCTGTTGATATGGAAATTGAGCCGTGCGCGGCTAGTGTTCGTGCCGTTATTGCTTGACATTTTGTTTTGGCGCTACTGCCGTGTTGTTTCTTATTCTATTTACTGACGTCACTAAGTTGCTGGCTGTCTGCCCGTGAGTGGCAGCAACAGCGCTTATCGATAAGAGCACTGTCGTACTATGTTTGGAGCGATCACTAGTATTTCCGTGTCGTCGTGTGTCGGGAGTTCAGTCGGGGACGGAGCAGAAGTGGGGTCTGGACAGCCATGACTCGCCCGATCGTTGCCGACACACGTGACTTCAGTGGGGACGACCGTGGTTGGTCGTTCGGTCGGTCGTCTCATCTGACGACGTGTATTTGGTCACCACCCTCTTCTGGGTTCTCCATGTGTGTCGACTTGTGATTCGTGCTTGTTGTTCCACAGTCACTGATTTTGGTATTGTTCGAGTTGTTTGTGGAAGTGTTTCGTGGAACCGTGTGTAGTTTGTGTGGTTTGACTGAGCTGCTATTTTAACGCTGTCTGCTTGCTGCAGGCAGTCGTTCTGTTGGATCAGAGCAGCTAGGAAGTCTCCACGGCGCGGGTCAGGCGGGGACCGCTGGCGGCGTGCACGTGCGATCGGATTGTGAGGCGCTAGCTGCGAGAGCTACAAAGTTCGTTGCCCACCGAACGTGAACACTGAAGTTGAGTGATCAGTTAACCTGTTATGAAACCTCAACTGCTATGACATCTCTTCGTTCATTGTGGCTTGTTGCTTCCTTGGCCTTTCTAGCTAGTGCCAACGTATGGTATGTTCCAGTCGGCGAAATTTTGCAGCCGTCTTCCTGTATGGTCTCAAACTATTAAACTGGTTGTTACTTATTAGTGAAATGCACCAGCGGTATTTTCTGCCCTGTGGCCGTTAACGCCCCAGCTACCTGCTCGGATCGTCAGCATAGTTTTCTGGCAGTGTGTTTTTCCTCGTCGTGCTGATGCTGTCCGGCACAGCGTGCAGTTTAACAGCCTTTTAGTTGGTTGTTCATATATTTTTATTAGCGTGGATACTGTGCTTGGGCGGTTTTTTTTTATACTTTCCGTTGCCGTGCCGTTGGTCGGGCAGAAGGGCATTGATTAGGTTGTTTTTCGGTCCTTCAGCTGACCCTGGGGTCAGTTTGCCATCCAATTGTTTAACCTTACTTTGGATACCTGCCTCACCTCAGCTTAAGTTAGAGCTACCTCCTCCGGCCGACCCTTGGAACACTTCTGAACACCACTGTTCTGTTGGTTTTAGATTGTGGTTTCCATTTTAGTCTGAATCACTGTGTGAAGCCCTCAGCCGTCTATTAATTTACTTTGTTTTAATTTTAAAATAAGGCCTTCAGCTATCTTGAATTAAAATTTAAAAATTGGTTTGTTTAAAACAAATTTTTTTTAAATGTGTCTGAAATTCTTGTTTTCCAGGCCCTAAGTCCTGAGTTGTTGAATCTCGTGTGTGTGGTCTTCAGCCAAGTATTTATTTTCCCTTTTAAAGGCCTTCTGCCGTGTGTATTCTTTAATGCAATTTTTAATAACTTGTGTTCAGGTTCTAGGCGCTGCAGTCCGGAACCGAGGGACTGCTACGGTCGCAGTTTCGAATCCTGCCTCGGGCATGGATGTGTGTGATGTCCTTAGGTTAGTTAGGTTTAAGTAGTTCTAAGTTCTAGGGACTGATGACCTCAGTTGTTAAGTCCCACAGTGCTCAGAGCCATTTGAACCATTTTGTGTTCAGGCCTTCAGCCGTTCTTGTTTTTGGTGTGGTTTTGGGCCTTCAGGCCAGGAGGTATCGCAAGTTTTCTTAACTAGGCCTTCAGCCGTATTGTCCTAATTTGATTCTTTTAAGGAAATGTGTAATTAAGTGGTTCTTAGGAAAATAAAAGTTTGTGTGATTGTGCAACTAACAGTAACTCATTACGGCCCCTTTCCACAACCATAACCTGGTCCGCTCTATCCTGCGAAACCAGATTTCAGACATGAGCCTTTTTCCGGACATGGAAAGATTGTCAGCAAAATTGGGATATTCATTTTGTCACTGAAATATTGTCACGTCGTACGGTCTGCTGGTTTCAGCTGCTGTACGACTTGAATTTTGTAAAGATTAAACTCCCGGTCACTATCATGTATCAAAGACCGTTGTTTGGCTGAGGTTTCAAGCTGCCACGTGTCCACTTACCCTATCCGATTGACGCCTGAACTGCTACAGTCCAATGTATTCTGTGTGTCGTAAAGTACCTTGGCCTCCTAGTTGATTAGGATTGGATCCATCTCGAAATTTTCAAACCATGTGTTGGAGCGGCAAGATGAGACGCGACCGTGACCCTCTGAATTGTAATGAGGTCGGAATTTCTCTCTAGCAGTAGTCAAACTGTTGCCGTTCATCTGTAATGCACTCGCGGAAGATGTTCGTTGTGAACCGACGAACTCCTCCATGGCTACTAAACGGCAAGTAGTTTCCCACACAGAGAGGCCACATCCAGTTTTCTACCAGCTCATCAGGGGCACCATCAGTACTTTCAAAATTTTCCATTTTCCCAGTGCTGCAGATAGGTGTACCTGTCACCCCACGATACCATGCCCCATGAGCAGCCTTTTATTGTGACTTCATCGAACCCGAACAGTTATAGTTTGTCAGTTCGCTAAGTTGAAATAAACCGTTAGCACCAGTTTATTAGATTTGATCTTAGCGAAAGATACGTACAGTTGACAAGTTTACTTCACAGTGACTGTCTTATCATATTTAGGCTTTCATAGTACAGTTATTTTTTTCCAGTGACGAGTATTTTACTTATTATATCCCTACGCTGGGTTTTAGTGTGGACTTAGTCCTGAGTGACCTTACCATTTCTGGTCTGTCGTCGCTTGAAGTGAGCGGAAATGGCAAATCCCTCCTAGTTAGCGGAGACATATCTATTGATGGAAACTACGCCTTGCGAGGAAATGTGAGTGACGGCAACTTACAACGGGCAGGAGCAATCAGGTGAGTCACTTATCAATTCTGTTTAGTTGCCAAGTAAATCTAAGGATGCAAAAAGTACCCGAGGCCGGCAAATAATTAGTCAACAAAAAATTAGTCAACCCTAGAAAAATTGGTTCAAATGGCTCTGAGCACTATGGGACTTAACATCTGCGGTCATCAGTCCCCTAGAACTTAGAACTTCTTAAACCTAACTAACCTAAGGACATCACACACACCAATGCCCAAGGCAGGATTCGAACCTGCGACCGTAGCGGTCACGCGGTTCCAGACTGAAGCGTCCAGAACCGCACGGCCACACCGAGAGAAATTATTACACGTGTCAATTAGTACCTTCTAATTCCGCCCCTGGATTTGATAAGCGCCTCGATTCGGCTAGGATATGAGTCCACGAGTCCACATGGTTGTGCAGGCACGTCGCATCCCTGTTAAGGGAGGATTTGATGCCGCGTGGGATTAGCCGAGCGGTCTAGGGTGCTGCAGTCATGGACTGTGCGGCTGGTCCCGGCGGAGGTTCGAGTCCTCCCCCGGGCATGGTTGTGTGTGCTTGTCCTTAGGACAATTTAGGTTAAGTAGTGTCTAAGCTTAGGGACTGATGACCTTAGCAGTTAAGTCCCATAAGATTTCACACACATTCGAACATTTTTGCTACTCTCTCCTCTTCGTCACGTTCTTACATTTATCCATGTTTATGTAAATTGCCCGCTTGTAACATTGATGTCTCACTGTTCGCTACTTCCTTATGCTTATACAGTGACAGTCATGACGTGGTTGAACACATGAGTCGATCGTTGCGCAACTTGTAAGGGCTTAACGATTCATCTGTTCGAGCGAACTTTAATTGTTTATCCGGTGAGCTCATATGATTGTCAGACTGTGTGACAAGGTTTCCAGCTGCATATTTGTACGTTTCCATATTTCGTAATGGAATGAGAGCGCGTGACACATTTGAGCGTGACGTTTTCTTGAACTCGGACAATAACATCGGAATTTCCCTTGATATCCTCTCCGTTCTGTTCTATATCTAGTACAGCAAGACAAACATAGTACTTTGATGCTAGGAGCCAATCATAATCATCCGCCCTTCTCAAACGCATACTTAAAACATAACGCAGAGAAAATAAAACGGACACTGCCTTAGTACTTACTTACGTCCTACGAAAAGTTACGAAAGTGATTCACTACGCCTGCCATTACACATTTAGTGGAAGAATATTTCAGTAAGTCCAAATTCCACTGAGCAGGAAGACGAAGAGCCAGACGGAAACATGGGTAAATATTGCGAGCAGCGAGAGGATCCAACGCATACTTGTGTGAACTCACGTGGTTCCCACTTTGAATGGGGCCAATACTGAGAGACCATACTTGATAAGTACACAAATTTGATGCATCGTTTTTATATGTTTTATGTCAGATCTCACAACGAAATTTCAGATAAGAACATATAAGCGAATATCCTTAGCTACTGTCAGTAGGTCGATTTTGATGAACTATTTGACACTGTAATGGTTCTCTTCAATGTAGATACCAGCGCTCACGAATATATAAGCAGTCCTTTAATTAGTGTAACGGTCTCATTCTTTTGTGCCGAGGAAGAATATTAATTGGTTGTGGTAATGAGAACTGTCAACATATCTCCCACAACAAGAAATAAAAATACGTTTATGAGTCACTGGCTTATTGTACCAGCTTATTTCCTGAAAAATTTTAAATTCATTTTTTGTAAAAAAAAATCCTGTCTCAGTTTTAGATGTAATATTTTACATTTAATTTCAGTTTTGTCTTTTACCGGCATAGATTTAATCCTCTAGTGTTGCTGTTTCAGCATAACTGCGACTGATTTCGAAGCCTCAGCTACTGTAGATTCCACACCGATTGACGAATCCAAAGTTACTGTCAACTCTGTGGAGTTAGCAGTGTCCGCACCATCCATTAAGGTTAGTATTACCTACAAAGAAGTGTTTCTGAGTTCATTCTAATTCACTTGAGTGTATTAATAATTTGAATAATGACAGACAGCAGGATCAAATACGTATCTATATGCTTCATTTCTCATTACAATTAGGAATTTTTGAATGATAGGAATTCCCGTCGATTCTCGATATTCTAGAAAATATATCTTCGACGGTATACGCACCTACGTCTTCATTGTAGCTGTTACCTCGTCAACTGGGTATCCGAAGAGTGTAGTGAGGAAAAGTAATGTCTGTAAATTATTTGCCACGCCTTTCTTCTTGTAAGTATATCACATACCATGTTGATGTATTTCAGTATGTTGGAGGTAATGATTGGCGACAATGACTTGCTCCTTTCTATCCAGCCTCCATATAATCGACCGATAACTCCTGCTCTATCTAAATTTAGCGTGTGATAGTAGCCTCTGCTACCTAAAAACTGGAGGTCATCAGTCGTCCAAATGATATGATGCTGCCCGCCGCGACTTTCTCTTCTGTGCCAACCTCTTCATCTCACAGTATCACTTAGACAAAACGTCCTCGATTATTTATTTGCTGTACTGCAATCTCTGTCTTCCCCTACAGCTTTTACCTCCTATGGGTTATTCCCTGACAACACACATCGTATCATACTACACCTTCTTCTTCTTGTCTGTGTCTTCCACACACTCCTCTCCTCACCAGTTCTGAGTACGATGTCGTCATCTTGTATCTTATCAGTCCACCAAATTTTCTGCCGCTTTCTACAGCACCACGTCTCAAACACATCGATTCTCTCCATTTATGGTATTCACATAGTCCAAGGTTCAATTCCATACTATGTTATGCTTCAAACATACGTTCACATTAATTTATTCCTCAAATTAAGATCTGTGGTTGATACTAGCAGACTTTAGTGAGCAATGCCCACTTTGCTTGTGCTACTCTGCCGCTTACATCTGCCTTGCTCCGTCCGTCATACATTACTTTGCTTCTATATGTCGCTTCACAACCTAGTCTAAACCACTGAACTGGCTCGTCCTAATGCAGCAAAACGACGTCTAACAGAGAGAAATGACGTCATTATGGTGATCACACACTATGAAGTAAGATGACATATTCAAAGTGCAAGAGTACTAGTTCAGTAGGCTTTGAAAACTGTGCCCACCACCACTTACGAAAAGTGAAGCTGAAATATTATTCAGCTACGCGAGAAAAGCTGTCTAGACGAGAAAAGGAGGCCAATTTAAGTCTCTATTGCTTCACGGAGGCAAGTGAGCATGCTAACTTGTTTTAATTCCCAAGCTAATGTCTTGGCGCGCTGAAAACACTAGCCGTCATGGTTCGCGTAATCAGACCCTCTCTCTCTCTCTCAATGTGCTCAGACAGACTGAGACAGTATCCAAGTGTGTTCGTAATGCTGAGCTACGCCACTAGTCCCAGCTTCTAATTTCGAGACGAAAATCGTCCGCAGAACATGGTGATGCAGCCGGTCACGTACTCTCGACTTATGATCCAAAAGCTAGAGACATCCACCTGAGCAAAAGATTGTGTGCAGACTACCTGGCCTCTCCAAACAGTGGAGTCGCCCACTGGGTGAATACCTCCTGAGGGCATCCACTTCTATGGTGGAATGTGTGTACGAGTTCAGACGGCAGCTACCTTGCTACCCTGTCACTCCACTTTGATCCTTGTCTACCATCTTGTCGCTGGCACTGCCCAGGTCGTGCACATGTCTTTGACGTTGATTATGCTTGCAGCTGCGATTTTTGTACCGTCTTTCCTCGTGCTGTATTTCACGGTCCGTGGCGAACAGGCAGTGTGGACGTGGCTGCCGTGCATAGGCTGCAGTGCTGCGTCGCTGTCAGCTACTGCCGTCGTCTTGACGTCAGCGGGTGAGGGTGTCTATGCGCACCGCTGCCCAGTAGCCCCATTCTGTATCGTCCATAGGGTTCAGTTCCGCAGGTTAGCCTCGCGACTCCCACGAGAAAGTAGACCATGGTGCGTGCACGTGACACTACAACTCTTGTGAGTGCCAGCAGCGGTCTCAGATGGGGAGCGAGTAGCTATTTTAGACGAGTTCAATAATTCTTGACTGCTTGTTTAAACGCGTGCAACCTCTCGATGGCACACGGAAAGTTAAGACATTTAGTGCGTATCTTTTCAATTACATATTGATTTCTCATGGGTTCTGTTCACAACTGAGCATTCGCGAAGTGTAGCGGACAAATCGACTAGTGAGACATATGAAGTTCGTTGCAGGGTCCTTACACATCGTTCCTAAGACTGTTCGTTCGGTTCAGTGTGCTTTGAATGAGGAGATAATTTTTTTTTTTTTTTTAGAAATACTGAGTGATTTTTAGTTTTGGAATTAGTGATTAGATTTCATTGAACAATTACTGGGATGCCTGCGAGTGGATAGTGAGCTCATAAATGTTCTCATGAACGCATGTGAACACGTGTTCCCACAGGTCAAAAACTTTTGAAAGTCACAGCTTTTGTTTCGCTCCATCAGGTCCTGTAAATCTCACGGTCACCAGTGTGGGGAATTTTATCATAAAATTCACCGTCAGTATTCTCTGGTCTGTGGAAATTCTTCTAGCCTGGCATGGAATAGAAAATCTTGTGATCTCACCTACACAACCAAACGTAAACAAAATATAAGCTTTATTCCTGTTCTCCAAAGAGTTCCTGTTGATTATGGGTGGTATATTTGAAACAAAACATGTAACGATGAAGTAAGTTACTTTATTATTGATAGGTTTTGACCAGAAAGCCTCGCTTTCTCAGAATAAAAATCTGTGTTAAAAATTGCAGCTATTAAAAAAATGTTTATATGTTTAGTGACAGCCATTGAATTAAAAAGGATGTGCACATTTGGCTTAAATAATAAATAAAAAGTTTAAACACTGCTGTAATAGTTTAAAAATTGTAAAATAGAGGAAAACAGGTTTAGTATTGCCTACTTAGGTATTAGCTGCTTCCAGCACCATTTAGTAGGTTTTGGGAGCAAGTGAACGAAAGTGCTAGGTGTGACATGGTGTTTACGAATTACAGCTCTCAGCTTCTTTGTGACTGTTTCCCTGCCGGCCGGAGAGGCCGAGCGGTTCTGGGCGCTGCAGTATGTTTCCTTAACACAGCTTGTTGTTCTTAGGAAGACCAGACATACCAATCGAAACAAGTCATTAATAAAGTCTTACTGCATCCTGGTTGCTGGCTTTGTTTCAAATATAGCACACATGAACAACAGACACAGAATGGCAATACCCAAAGCCATTTCCGTGTCAGTGTCTCATTTGCTTCCGCCATTTGCACTGATATCTTATGTGACCAACACTATCAATCGTAACCACACTTTTCGAAAAGGGTAATGGTAATAGCCTGTCTGGTAGTTGTGTCAGCTGATTGTTTTGGGTAAGGGGCGCTGTGAGCGCTGTGGTGCGCTGTGCCAGGTGCGCAGTCGTTGTGTTAACATACTTGCAGCTTTGGTCACTTACCTTTGATTGGCTGGTGCGAGGAGAAATGGCAACACGGCACAGGTCCACCCCGTTCCTTCGGGAGCCTGATGCGGCCCGCCACGAATTCCTTTCCTGTGCTAACCTCTTCATCTCAGAGTAGCACTTGCAACTTACGTCCTCAATTATTTGCTTGATATATTCCAATCTCTGTCTTCCTCTACAGTTTTCGCCCTCTACAGCTCCCTCTAGTACCATGGAAGTCATTCCCTCATGTCTTAGCAGATGTCCTATCATCCTGTCCCTTCTCCTTATCAGTGTTTTCCACATATTCCTTTCCTCTCCGATTCTGCGCAGAACCTCCTCATTCCTTACCTTATCAGTCCACCTAATTTTCAATATTCGTCTATAGCACCACATCTCAAATGCTTCGATTCTCTTCTGTTCCGGTTTTCCCACAGCCCATGTTTCACTACCATACAATGCTGTACTCCAGACGTACATCCTCAGAAATTTCTTCCTCAAATTAAGGCTACCGAGCAGCTTATGGAATTGCTCACAGGCTCAGCTGCAGTGAACCCTCTGCTCGGTGTGCTCAGCTACCGAATCGATTGGCAGAGCAACTGAACGATACAGAACAGGGTTACAGGCTAACTTGCTGTCATCAGCCCGCTGAGATTCTAAGGCCCACAGCGTCATACCAGAGTCAACGACTTCCAATGCAGTGGTGACCACACCTCTGTACCTAAAAGAACGAAAGTCTAATTCATTCATAGATATCATACTACTGATCCACCATTGCATTACAACCATCACTACCAACACTGTCCATTCATGTCCAGAAGAAGGCAGTGGTGCTTTATCCTGCCAGCTGTTTCCTCTGTCACCCTTACTGTCACTTCCCAGTCCCAACACATGGTAGCAGAATTTCTTCATCTACTTCATAACGCTCGGTTTTTATATTATTTTTATCCCTAATCTCATTTCTGCTACTCCACTGTGTTTTTCTTTGGTTTACTCTCAGACCACATTCTGCACTCATTAGACCCTTCATTTCATTCAATAAGGCCCATAAGTCTTTCTCACTTTGACTGAGGTAGCAAACCCATCAGTGAGTCTTACCAATGATACGCTTTCATCTTCAATTATAATCCCATTCCTGAGCCCCTCTTTTATTTTAGTCTTTCTTATTTTAGGTACGAACTGAACAATAGTGAAGAGGACGAAATCCTTGTCATACTCCCTTTTTAATTCGAGTCCTTCTCTTTTGGTCTGCCTTTATATTGCTCCCTATTGGTTCCTGTACGTATTGAATCCATTTAGCTTGTATCTATTTTTGCGAAAATTTCGAACACCTTACGCAATTTTACATTTTCTAGTGCTATTTAGATTGGTAATCCAATCAAGATGTCTTAATTTGTATTACGTCGTACCTCTATTATCAAACACATTAGTCTCTCGCTTCTTCTTTTTCAAAAAAGTCGAACGTAGATCTTAAATTTTCTTTTTCATTCGTCTGTACGTTATTCTTGGTGGCAATCTGGACGCACGAGCTGTTAATCTGATTGTGCAGTAGTTCTCTCAATGATCTGTCCTTCATATCTGCGGCATTGTAGAGTCGGATGGTATGTGCCCAGTCTCATCGCTCCTACAATTAATTCGTGTAATCGTTCGATTGATACTGCCCCAAACTTTCGGATTTAACGAAGCAACGTTATCTATTTTTTCTGCCTTCTTTCTTCGGGAGTCTCTCACAGCTCTGTCAGACTCTAATACTCTGTTCTAAATGACTTCTAAATCAATATGTATTACTTCTTCTTTCATACTGGCCCACAGTTCTTGTCCCTCATAGAGGCCTTCAGTATACTCTTTGCATCCATCTGCTCTCTCCTCTCTGTTAAATAGTAGGATTAATTTTGCACTCAATTTTGATACCACTGCTTCTAATTTCGACTAAAGTTATTTTGAGTTTTGTGAGCGCTGAATCTCTGCTTTCGACAGTCGTATCTTTTTCCAGTTCTTCACATTTTTCCTGCAGGCAATAGGTTTTAACTTATCTACAGTTCCTGTTTCTTATAGTGGTGTAGTCCTTTTTTTTCAGAACTTTTTGTATTTCCTACTATGGATCATCTGACTTTTTTCGGTTTTCCTAGATTTCTTTGCTCTTACTGTCCTTGTATTTTCCTGGAAACCTCAGTGATTCATATATTATATTATTATTGCAGTGTCTATAGCGTAAGAGAATTTGATGTCCACATAATAATTCCTCAACACCTCCGTATCAGTCTTCAGGGTTCCCTGATTCTTCATAACTGTTTTCTTACTGTTCAGCCAAATTGTGAGCTAAATGTATATGTGCCCCAGAAACGCTCAACAAAAGGACATCGGACTTTTGATTCTCTGTTTCACCATGATGTTATCCTAAACAGGAATGCATGCGAAATTCAGACAATAGTCCTTCAATAATAATTTGGCCAATGAAATCCACTTACTAACCCACTACCAAAAAGATCACAAACTCCATTCCTAAAACTTCTCCTTTTGCGCTCCTGTATCACATCCCAACACTTATTCAAGTTCACTTCTCTCCTGGAATTTCTGCAAACTCTTCGATATCGTGTACCTACGAAACTCTGGAAACGGAAACCCTGCCATTTCCACCACACCGTCACTGCACCTGTAACGACACACATCCCCTTCTCATAAGCCCTTACTTCCCGATTCACTCAGAGAATAACAGCTCCATACACCATCCTGACTTGTCATTCAAGCAATCCAACCGTCATAATACAGTCAAGATCTGTGCCTCAAATCCCTTGTGGCTTGTTTTCGTATATCCTTTCGGCGTGGTCATTATACTTTTGCGTTGAAATGAATTGGCCAATCCAGCTTGACATAGAAAATACAGGATTATTGAAGTTGCCGAACATATCTGATCACCATGAGCTGATTAAATGTATAAATTTTCTCCAAGACAAGACAAAATATTGCAATATTTAATTCTTTTCCTTCAAACTATTTTTGGATACCAATATTACTAACGTTAACCAATATGAAAGTGATTATTGAAATATGCTCCCCTTAAAACTGTGAAACAATCACTTAAAAACTGATTTTTCTCTGATGAAAATCAGATTTCCCTCCTTTATCGCGTCCACTATTTTCATATTTAGGGAACTACCTTCCTGAAATGGTATCACGCTGCTCTTTCTACTCTAAATTATCCTATCGGAAAACAAGCAACGTCTACTCGACGAGGATCGAACCTTGTGGAAACTCTTTGTATCAATGTTTACATGGGTAATGTCCTGAGAATGATTACTGTTGTCGTGAAGCTGAGAAATTTATTATAGCCTTAAATGAGTTGGCTATTGATTGCTCTCTTTCAGTGCCTGTCGTGACACGTTACCGGCCAGAGGTGACTGTCAACAGATTGTTTTTATACAAACTGTTTTAAAAAAAAAGTTGCCTCGCGGGATTAGCCGAGCGGTCTCGGGCGCGGCAGTCATGGACTGTGCGGCTGCCCCAGCGGAGGTTCGAGTCCTCCCTCGGGCATGGGTGTGTGTGTTTGTCCTTAGGATAATTTAGGTTAAGTAGTGTGTAAGCTTAGGGACTGATGACCTGAGCAGTTAAGTCCCATAAGATTTCACACACACATTATTTTAAGACTTTGTCTTGTTGGATCTCATTCTACAGGTATTACTAGTTTGTACATTAATGGTATAGGTGTAACGTAAATACACTGCGCAATACAGTTGAAGGATGTAAAATTTTGTATTTGTGGAGATATGTACCCTCTGACAACAAATTACCAGCCTCTGTCAGTTACCATGCAGTTCTACATAAGGCAAAGTTAATAATACGATCTTAAAATGTGTCACTGTAGTCTGGATCGTTTCATAGAATGACGGAATATGGCTACTTTTTTACTTTCAATTAACAGTGATTTTAAAATGACATGAAATACGGATGTTACAAATGTAAGTAAGAAATTTGTACAGTAATGTTTTATCTTAATGTGAGGTACGTAAAGTGTTATTTATACATTACGATGTATGCGGACAATGTACTGCATTTCCATTTTGGTTTCACAGGTGTTTGACAATGACGCTTAGTCGAAATTAGCTAACCACACGATTAAATAAACATCGCTTTACAGTCTCCTACGGACCATGTTTATGTTTATTAAGTTGACGGATTACTTTTTCGAAACATCATACTTGCCTCCAATGACACGGATAAGCTTGAAATTTGGTTCAAATGTGCGTACAGACTTCTTCCGTAAAGGTGCAAAAACGTGACGTCCTGTAACGCCACCCTCGGCCCCGGCGACATTTTAATCAGCAGGTTGTCTGTGTATGCGGAAAAAAGCCACAGTTCGGAAGTTCCAGTGTGGTGTAAGGTGGGTTAATGATGTCACACTGACACCAAATTTCATTAAAATTCAGCCCAATGCTACCATGGCCATGTCAGCCTGTGGAAAGGTCGTCACAGCCCCTCTTACCTACAGTTCACCCCTTATTTTTGGCGCCTCTGTGATAGAGGCCAGAGCCGCGATTCCCAGTGTTGAAATCACGCTTTTTTTGTCATGGGTGATCGAGGAAAACATTTCAGACACACCGACGCTCAGAATTGATTCCTACAAATTTCGCAGTCTAAAATGACGGGCTACAGTGTGGTGAGTAACAGAAGACGTTCGTGACGAACTCTGTCATTGCTGATACCTCCAGGACAATTCGACCCTTCTGTAAGGAGATTAGGGCCAGGAATCCCATTGAACGTGATCCCACCCCTTTGGCGTGATGATGAACGGGTGTCACGCTGTCATGCGCGTGAATAAAACTGCAAAGTGTCAATCTAACACCAGCCCAGTACGGCAACACCTTCGGTGCCACCAGTTCAGCTTTGCCACGCACATTAAAGATGTACCTACACAGGGAAAACCCGTGTCGAAGTCTTGGATGCCTGCAGACAGGCAACCTCTTCAGCATCACTCTGATTCTGCATGGCTGCTAGCTGGCACAAGAACAGTTTTTTTTTTTTTGGTCATCAGTCTACTGACTGGTTTGATGCGGCCCGCCACGAATTCCTTTCCTGTGCTAACCTCTTCATCTCAGAGTAGCACTTGGAACCTACGTCCTCAATTATTTGCTTGACGTATTCCAATCTCTGTCTTCCTCTACAGTTTTTGCCCTCTACAGCTCCCTCTAGTACCATGGAAGTCATTCCCTCATGTCTTAGCAGATGTCCTATCATCCTGTCCCTTCTCCTTATCAGTGTTTTCCACATATTCCTTTCCTCTCCGATTCTGCCTAGAACCTCCTCATTCCTTACCTTATCAGTCCACCTAATTTTCAACATTCGTCTATAGCACCATATCTCAAATGCTTCGATTCTCTTCTGTTCCGGTTTTCCCACAGTCCATGTTTCACTACCATACAATGCTGTACTCCAGACGTACATCCTCAGAAATTTCTTCCTGAAATTAAGGCCGGTATTTGATACTAGTAGACTTCTCTTGGCCAGAAATGCCTTTTTTGCCATAGCGAGTCTGCTTTTGATGTCCTCCTTGCTCCGTCCGTCATTGGTTATTTTACTGCCTAGGTAGCAGAATTCCTTAACTTCATTGACTTCGTGACCATCAATCCTGATGTTAAGTTTCTCGCTGTTCTCATTTCTACTACTTCTCATTACCTTCGTCTTTCTCCGATTTACTCTCAAACCATACTGTGTACTCATTAGACTGTTCATTCCGTTCAGCAGATCATTTAATTCTTCTTCACTTTCACTCAGGATAGCAATGTCATCAGCGAATCGTATCATTGATATCCTTTCACCTTGTGTTTTAATTCCACTCCTGAACCTTTCTTTTATTTCCATCATTGCTTCCTCGATTTACAGATTGAAGAGTAGGGGTGAAAGGCTACAGCCTTGTCTTACACCCTTCTTAATACGAGCACTTCGTTCTTTATCGTCCACTCTTATTATTCCCTCTTAGTTGTTGTACATATCGTATATGACCCGTCTCTCCCTATAGCTTACCCCTACTTTTTTCATAATCTCGAACAGCTTGCACCATTTTATATTGTCGAACGCTTTTTCCAGGTCGACAAATCCTATGAAAGTGTCTTGATTTTTCTTTATCCTTACTTCCATTATTAGCCGTAACGTCAGAATTGCCTCTCTCGTCCCTTTACTTTTCGTAAAGCCAAACTGATCGTCACCTAGCGCATTCTCAATTTTCTTTTCCATTCTTCTGTATATTATTCTTGTAAGCAGCTTCGATGCATGTGCTGTTAAGCTGATTGTGCGATAATTCTCGCACTTGTCAGCTCTTGCCGTCTTCGGAATTGCGTGGATGATGCTTTTCCGAAAGTCAGATGGTATATCGCCAGACTCATATATTCTACACACCAACGTGAATAGTCGTTTTGTTGCCACTTCCCCCAATGATTTTGGAAATTCTGATGGAATGTTATCTATCCCTTCTGCCTTATTGGACCGTAAGTCCTCCAAAGCTCTTTTAAATTCCGATTCTAATACTGGATCCCCTATCTCTTCTAAATCGACTCCTGTTTCTTCTTCTATCACATCAGACAAATCTTCACCCTCATAGAGGCTTTCAATGTATTCTTTCCACCTATCTGCTCTCTCTCCTCTGTATTTAACAGTGGAATTTCCGTTGCACTCTTAATGTTACCATCGTTGCTTTTTTTAATGTCACCAAAGGTTGTTTTGACTTTCATGTATGCTGAGTCTGTCCTTCCGACAATCATATCTTTTTCGATGTCTTCACATTTTTCCTGCAGCCATTTCGTCTCAGCTTCCCTGCACTTCCTATTTATTTCATTCCTCAGCGACTTGTATTTCTGTATTCCTGATTTTCCCGGAACATGTTTGTACTTCCTCCTTTCATCAATCAACTGAAGTATTTCTTCTGTTACCCATGGTTTCTTCGCAGCTACCTTCTTTGTACCTATGTTTTCCTTCCCAACTTCTGTGATGGCCCTTTTTAGAGGTGTCTATTCCTCTTCCACTGTACTGCCTACTACTCTATTCCTTATTGCTGTATCTGTAGCGTTAGATAACTTCAAACGTATCTCGTCTTTCCTTACTACTTCCGTATCCCACTTCTTTGCGTATTGATTCTTCCTGACTAATGTCTTGAACTTCAGCCTATTCTTCATCACTACTGTACTGTGATCTGAGTCTACATCTGCTCCTGGGTACGCCTTACAATCCAGTATCTGATTTCGGAATCTCTGTCTGACCATGATGTAATCTAATTGAAATCTTCCCGTATCTCACGGGCTTTTCCAAGTATACCTTCCCCTCTTGTGATTCTTGAACAGGGTATTCGCTATTACTAGCTGAAACTTGTTACGGAACTCAATTAGTCTTTCTCCTGTTTCATCCTTGTCCCAAGCCCATATTCTCCTGTAAGCTTTTCTTCTACTCCTTCCCCTACAACTGCATTCCAGTCGCCCATGACTATTAGATTTTCGTCCCCCTTTACATACTGCATTACCCTTTCAATATCCTCATACACTTTCTCTATCTGTTCATCTTCGGCTTGCGACGTCGGCATGTATACCTGAACTATCGTTGTCGGTGTTGGTCTGCCGTCGATTCTGATTAGAACAACCCGGTCACTGAACTGTTCACAGTAACACACCCTCTGCCCTACCTTCCTATTCATAACGAATCCTACACCTGTTATACCATTTTCTGCTGCTGTTGATATTACCCGATACTCATTTGACCAGAAATCCTTGTCTTCCTTCCACTTCACTTCACTGACCCCTACTATATGTAGATTGAGCCTTTGCATTTCCCTTTTCAGATTGTCTAGTGTCCCTACCACGTTCAAGCTTTTGACATTCCGCGCCCCGACTCGTAGAACGTTATCCTTTCGTAGATTATTCAATCTTTTTCTCATGGTAACTTCCCCTTTGGCAGTCCCCTCCCGGAGATCCGAATGGGGGACTATTCCGGAATCTTTTGCCAATGGAGAGATCATCATGACACTTCTTCAATTGCAGGCCACATGTCCTGTGGATACACGTTACGTGTCTTTAATGCAGTGGTTTCCATTGCCTTCTGCATCCTCATGTGGTTGATCATTGCTGATTCTTCCGCCTTTAGGGGCAATTTCCCACCCCTAGGACAAGAGAGTGCTCTGAACCTCTATCCGCCCTCTTTGACAAGGCTGTTGGCAGAATGAGGCTGACTTCTTATGCCGGAAGTCTTCGGCCACCAATGCTGATTATTTATCAAAATTTAGGCAGTGGCGGGGCTCGAACCCTGGACCGAAGACGTTTTTAATTATGAATCAAAGACGCTACCCCTAGACCACGGACACAAGAACATTAAGGCCATCCAAAAATGTTTCCTTTTTCATAATTTTACGAATTTTCATACATGTGTATGAAGGTCTGTTATTACAAACCTTTTGTGATCAATTTTTTACAGATAATCTACGAGGACCTCGTACTTGAGACAATTCTGAAAGATCTTGTGGAACATTAAAATACTGAACAAGTTAAAGTTTCCTAGCGGTTGAACTGTAAGCAAAACTTTTCGCAATGCTTAATTTCTAAATGTAATGTAGACAAGTTGGTGTTAATGAGGGAACTAAATAACAGGGATATGAGATCTTTTTTTAATAAATTTTGAATTCATACAGTATTTGTACAAGTCAAAATGAAGATTATTTACGTATTTAACAATTTCTGTTTAGGGTGCTGCGCAAAGTGCTACTGGTCGAGAAGGAGGAGAAAAATTAGAAGTACGTCTTTCAACAGAGCTTACAAATATTCTACACTTCTGATGGCTTGGTGTTGAACAAGATGTTCCTGTTCCGTGTATTGCACTTTTGCTGTAATTTCAGTTGCGAGTTGTACGGAAATGAAACAGATTCATGAAGTGAGTGAGTATAAGTTTGTTTCACAGGAACTGTGCAACTTTACAAATTGCACGGTTACATAACAATTTATGTTCTGATGTTGAACAACATATTTGGTTACCCTCCAGAACCGAAAATACATATTTTTTTCTTGGGTATATTCTTAAGCAAGCGAGAACACAAAGTTGTTCATGGTGCAAATACGGCAGTCTCAGATCCACAGTGTGAAATGGACTGACTTTCTAACTTGTCGATCATATAAACTTAAGTTTATCTGGAAAATACAATGACTTAATGTTAAAAGGCAGAACTGTAAGTTGAGAAGGATGGAGTAAGCCTAGAAACAAATGTTTGAAATTGTTATACAACATAGTATTTATAGAGGTAAAAAAATCAACTTTTTATGCTATTTGATTGTGACTCGAAGCTTTGCTGAAATGTGCATACTATTTATTTCATACCTTAATTTCTTATGGAAGCTCTACGGAGCTCCATTCGTAGCTAAAAATATCCACAAAGTCCATAAGACCTCTATTTATTTTGTTTGAGCAAAGTTGGACAGTCATCAATTAGCCTGGCATCATTGGGTACTTACGTTGGTCATTTGCATCTACTGTAATGTTTGAAATGTTCTAGCGTACACAGCATTTTTTTAACGTAATGAGTCATACGTGTGCCACAAAAAATACCAGGGTTCACATTCCATCCTCTCGCTAAAGTGCTCGATTACGTGTGTTTGTCAGATTGGCTCTAATACGATAAATTTCGAAATTTTTCGTAAGTTCCCTTGAGCTGCCATCCACTTTGCTACCATTGTATCTAAAAAAGCCGTGGGTAATTTGGTCTTACTAAAATGAAGGGAAAGTACGGTCTTCAATTTTGGGCCGGCCGGAGTGGCCGAGCGGCTCTAGGCGCTACACTCTGGAACCGCGCGACCGCTACGGTCGCAGGTTCGAATCCTGCCTCGGGCATGGATGTGTGTGATGTCCTTAGGTTAGTTAGGTTTAAGTAGTCTAAGTTCTAGGGGACTGATGACCTCAGAAGTTAAGTCCCATAGTGCTCAAAGCCCTTTGAACCATTTTTTTCCAGGAAGAAAAGATGTCTATCAACTTTATTTTTGGAGTCATCCGATGCACGAATTCCTCTACTGCTCCACCCTCTTCATCTCAGAGTAGCACTTACATTCTACGTCCTCAATTATTTGTTACTTGTATTCCAATATCTGTCATCCTCTACATTAATTTTTTTTTCCTCTACAGCTCTCTCTGGTATCATGGAAGTTAATCTCTGATAACACAGGTCTTATAATCCAGCCTCTTCGTCTTCCCCGTGTTTTCCATATGTTACTTCCTTCGGTGATTCTGCGGAGAACCTCATCATTCCTTATCATATCAGTGTTTCTGATTTTCAACATTCTTCTGTAGCGACACATCTAAAATGCTTCGATCCCCCTGTCTGATCATGAAGTAATCCAGCTGTAATCTCCAGGCCTTTTCCAAGTGCACCTCCTCCTACTGTTATGTGCTATTGCAAGGTGAAATTTTATACAGAATTCAAATATTCTTTTTCTTGAATGAGATTTCCACTCTGCAGCGGAGTGTACACTGATATGAAACTTCCTGGCAGATTAAAACTGTGTGCCGGACCAAGACTCGAACTCGGGACCTTTGCCTTTCGTGAGCAATTGCTCTATCACCTGAGCTACCCAAGCAGTACTCACGACCCCTCCTCACAGCTTCAATTTTCCCAGTACCTCGTCTCCTACCTATAAAACTTCACAGATGCTTTGCGATACTGTCCGCCCTGATAACTGAGTGGTCAACGGATTGCCGTCCTACGGGCCCGGTTTCGATTCCCGGCTGGGTGGAAGATTCTCTCCGCTCAGGGACTGCGTATTGTGTTGTCTTCGTCATCATTTCATCCCCATCCCCTCTCAGTTCTACTAACAAGCCAACATTCTCCTGTGACTGTGTCTTTTATTACTTCTTCTACTACCACGTTTTAATCACCCATCATTATTAGACTGTCATGAAATTTTAAATACTGAATTATATGTTTTAAATCTCTTCATCGGTAGATAGACAGTGTGTGTTCTGGCCGATAGTGTGTTCTTTCCAGTTTCTCGCCCTTTCGCGCCGCCCTACCCCCTATAATGTCATGTGATGTTACTAGATATCTAGCTTTTCCCGATCCACCACACATATGGCAAAGGCTACCTGCCCTATGTATGAAACTATGGGATATCTAAAAATTAGTGGGAATTAGAAATCTAGCTGGAAACTCAAAATAGCTAAACTGTGCCACAGGGTTTTCCCCCACCTCTGTGATGTCTCTGTGGAATTAGGGCTATTGCCCGAAGTATAAATTGGTAGGAGATTAAAAATCCAAGATGGACCATTGTCCTGCTGAACTTCAAGATGGCTGACCTGAGACAGGGTGTTCTCTACATTGTCATCAGATTTCTTGGGTTTCCCGCTGATCTCACTGGCCTGAGATAAAGAGTGTCTGTTTCCCACGCAGGGTCAAGCCTGCCTATTGGAAAAAAGATATTTTCTCTTGCCAGTCTGAGCCCACAGTTCTGAGGCAGAGGGGTTGCCTCGTAATTCACCTTTCGTCCCCTGTGTTTGTTGTAGGACATAATGCATTGTCTCATGGATATAAAGAGTTTCCCCCGTGTCGGTTCAAAACTGTCTGTTATTCACAGCCAGATTGAAGGTTGAAGGTTTTTGTTTTGGTAGGACTTGTGTTCTAAGTATTAATTGGTAGGAAATTTGTCGTTTTGGTGGACGTAGGCCAATTGCGCTTAATTCAGAATTCAAGATGGCCGCTGAGTTTTCCCTGATGTCACTGTGGATGTAGAGCTGTTGTTCTATGAACATAATGCGAAATGGTACATTGTCGTATTGGAATTCAAGATGGTCACTGGGTTCCCTCCCGATACAAAGGATATTTGTTTCCCCTGCAGGTCCGTGTCTGTCTTTCAGACAAAAGGCTGCCAGCCTGAGCCTATGAATATGTGAACATTCAATTCAAATTCAGTTCAATTTTAATTCAGTTAAACTCAAATGCAGTTCAATTGAATTTCAATGCTAATTCATTTCAATTAATTTCATTCCAGTTCAATTAAAATTCAAGTGATTTCATTTGAACAGAACAGTACTAAATTTAACTCAGTTCAAAAATTGGTAACCCACTTTTCCCCTCTCCCATTATAGTTTGAATAATTTCTGCTCTATACTACGAGGCCTATCCACAAAGTACATTACGTTTTGGAATTAAAAATAAATAAAGTGTTGGAAATTTTTTTTATTATATACAGATGAAAGCCGCACTTAAATACTACTTTTCGTCGTAAAATTCGGCTGCCTGCGCCTTCAACCACGTGGTTACCTCTTCTTGAAGCTGTGCGTCGTCATCAAAACCCTGCATAGCCAACCACGTAAACGTCGGAGTGATTCCTTGAACGAGGGTGCTTCTGCAGGATGCCTTTTTGCTGGTGGTGATAGTGAGTACTAGGAGTTGTGTTATCAACGGTGCCGGCCGCGGTGGCCGTGCGGTTCTAGGCGCTGCAGTCCGGAACCGTGGGACTGCTCCGGTCGCAGGTTCGAATCCTGCCTCGGGCATGGATGTGTGTGATGTCCTTAGGTTAGTTAGGTTTAAGTAGTTCTAAGTTCTAGGGGACTGATGACCTAAGACGTTAAGTCCCATAGTGCTCAGAGCCATTTTTGTGTTATGAACGATCACGCATGTGAACTTGCAGTTACTCGTCAATGCTGTGCAAATATAACAGATGATAAAGGGAAACGGTGTAGTAGGCATTCCCGCCCTAATTAATCTCTTCGTTTGGCAGACTCAAGCTATAATAGCACAACTTGTCTTCAATTTTGTATTAAAATCAAAGACTTTAACGTCGACAAAGGTTTTCCAACTGTCAATGTCCCATCTAAAGCAACCACCTTCAAATAGTTGCTTTTCTTTAAAGAAATTTAGTTGTTACTCTGAAAATGTGCATCAACGAGACGATTTAAATTGTTTTATTCAAACAGCTGGTAGTGGTACATTTCAAAATGAGGTCTCTTTTGTCGAAGCATCATCTCGTGGAGTATCTTTCCGTGCTCCAGGTATTGTCTATCACAGAAGGTGGATGATGATATCTTTTAATTGGTTGAAAACTTTTATGACCTTGTCCAACTTTAAAAAACAACATGAGAAGAGAATACAAATTGTATTTGTGTATTCCATACCAATGTGTTCGTCAAAAGCAATTTCGAAGCCCCTATGCACTTTATTAAAAATGTACCTTATCTTTTTTCAGTATTTTTTTCGAAACTTCAAAATATCAGGTTATCAATCAAGGTACCTCTCTCACGAGGTTTTAAAAAGACTGAACAATTATTTATGACAGCTATTTCTTGTTCTGTCAAATCTACTGATTAGTCTTCCGAATCAAAACGAATATGGCCAGTGCACTGATTCACGATGCAGAATCATCAACTTAAAAGGATTCAATTATGAATCGATCAAACCCGATATTTATCAATCAATAATGGAACTGAACAGCTTCTTTATAATCAAATAAGATCATATCTTATCGAATTTTGTTTGAGTAACGAATTCCTTTACACAGCTTATTCACAGTGGAATGAAAATGAAGATCTCGTCAATGGTGTAGATATAGTTGTTAAACTGAAAGATGCAAATGATCAGGCTGTGAGGGGCTTCAAGCTACCACCGACTACATATATAGTTTATAAAATACTTGAAACGCAACAGCTGCGTGCTTCTGGTTGTATCCATCAGGAAAAGTATACAGGGCATAAAAACGAACTTAACCAAAAAATGAATTTTTAAAATAAAATGTGATTCTCTCGTACCGTTTGACTTATAGATCGTATTATTGAAGTTACTACATTATTAGCACTTAAGTTGAGAGTAGTAAAGTTATTGGTTAATCAGTTACTTTTGAAGAATAATTTCGATATGAGAAAAAATAAGATGTTCGTGTGATATTACTAATTTTTTTCACATTTAGGTGCCCAAGATACACAAAACTTACTTTTTTGTACAATGGGACCAAACCGACGGGGTACCAGAAAACAAGTGTCCAGGGGTTCACGAAACAAATAGTATTTTGGAACTTTGCAGGTAAATCAGATACAGGTATCACTATGTTTTCTTAAATGAAGCTTTGCTGTTTTTGCCGCCGTAATAGCAGATCTCTATCAGACAAATTCTGTAGTATAAAAATATGTTGTATATCTAACAAGAAACCAAGGAATAAATACTAATTCAGTACAAGGATGTTTGTACTGATGTTTCGGCAGCTGAATGGTTTACCACCTGCAGTTAACGTCTCTCTCCAGGGAAACTTGAACCGCCGGAGGAATAGGCAGGTAGCGCTCAACGTACTCTCGAAGGAAGTTTATGTCTTCGAGACGAGAGATCCATCGTCAGCTGTATCTTGCCCTTCGGAATTGCTTTGTGGAGCTACTGACAATGTAAATCAGGTTTGATATAAGGAATGCTGAAGTTCATTTACAGTGTGTTGCCTGTAAAAATCTAGTTAGTAAAATCGTTAGTAATGCATAACACATTTTTTGCTGACGAAGATCTGGGCAACATGCTCTCAGTTTGTGGCGAATGTCACCAAAATGTATGAAAAGGAGCAGAACAGTATGCAGAACAGCAAATAGGTAGACGTTGTCCGGCTCGTCCCACTTTTGAATAACTTGAGGAGACTTCATGAGACTCGACGTTTTATCCGAAGAAAACGTTATGAAGGAAGACTGATGTCAATGAAGCTGTAGAAGTAGCGGATCTTGTAGCGGTTCTTCCAGCTGTGGCAATAAACCCGCATGTCTGTCTTCGTGAAAGCCAAAAATGAGTTCCGCGTATTCGTCGTAAACACAAATACGACCCGTTACATAATACTCACATAAGGAGCTACATGGCAGTGGTTATCGACATCGTCTTGAGTGATGGCAGCGGGTTCTCCAACAAGACTTTATGGTATCTATTACTGACGAGACCACGTTCAAAAATGAAGGGCATGGAAATTTAACAAACGTGCGCTACTGGTTAGCGGTAAACCAATACTGGCTTCTTCAGCTGTTCAACAAAGGACAGTGACGTGGGGATATGTGACGTGCAATAATCGAACAGCAGGTTCTTGGCCTTCATTTCTTTGATGCTATGTTGAATGGGAAAAAGTACACACGTTTATTGATATAGTGTGCCATTGTTATTAGAAAATGTGCCACTGAGCACTCATCAACTGTGTGGCTCGAACATAATGGATGTGCTACTCCTAATTCTTTTACAAAAGAGAGATACATTGAAATCCTTATTTCCAATCCAGTGGGTGGGCAGAAGCAGTCTTATCGAGAAATATGCAGCACTGTAGAGCGATCTTACACCGTTAGTATGTGATCTATAAGGAGGTTTCAACGAAATGTATGATCGAATTCTGCTGTATGTAAAGTGATTACTTCAAATATGTTGTCTAAGAGTGGACCTGAGTGTTGTTAATCTCACTGTGGGCTATGATGTTGTCGCAGCAGGTATGTGCAACCAGATGGGGTCATAGAGACATTGAGAGAATAACAATAAGTTTAGTTATCAAAATTTATGTACTAGTGGAAAGTGTTGCCTCACAGCAGTCAGCGACCCACTGGCGTATGCTGTCCATAGGCGCCAGTGTTTGCCTAGCTCAGCAGGCAATGGTAGGAGGTAGATGGTGGCACTGAGCAGGTAGGTCAGACATGAGTCGGCAGTGAAGAAGACGCGTCAGCGCGCTGGCGGACACAGAGATGCATCAGGCCCGGACAGGTGGCAGGCACGCTGCAGTAATCAACTCCAGTGTGAGAGCAGGTCACACCGCTTAGCACAAATGCGCGAAGAACCAGAAGCCTGAGACAGGGGGCACCATAAGGCATATTTGATAACTGGGGAAATGCTCTGAACTCGGCTGTAGTCAGGCAGCTATTAGCACTCATCTGGAAGGCATAGGTTAAGCTCCTACAGCAAAAGGGCTAGGTGCAGCCCATAGTGTTACAGTAAGCAGAGGTGGCTTCTAGTTGTAGATGAGGCCGGATAACTCGTATCAGGTCGACGACTGGCGTGGAATACCTCTTAGTGGTGGCTGTAGACAATACCAGTACCACGTGACGGGAGTGGGCAGTATTTATGGTAGCTTAACGTGGCCTTGTTGCAACAGGAGATCATTTTTGATCACATGGAGTCCGGAAATGGCGGAATGCCAAACACAGGCATGTGTAATCCAGGTCAATACTATGATACGTCAACAATGTTCCAACCCCAGCAGTAGGGAGTGATGCTAGACATGTGACAACCAAACTCGCTTTAGTGCTATGATGGAGACTTCTGTCATGTCAGCTAGGTCCTTTTTCAGATTCTGACGGAGGAATGTAGCGACAGCCTTCTGCATGCTTGGCCACAAATTACTCTCCCCAGTTTGGAAAGCAGTTGCGTAACATTCATCCACTCTTTAGAATATCCAGTCCATTATATCATAGACCTGGTATTATTTCTGAAAATTGCTTAAAAATGCATCTTATTTGGTTACACTTCGAATTATACTTAATTTTATGATAACTCAACCCAATTTACAGTGACCAAAGGCAGTTATTTGCTAGAGTAACCCATTTCGTCTGTACATGATATGCAGAGACCTCAGGATGGTGGACAGTTTTCCACTGCAAAAGTGTTAGCTTGGTTGTGGGCAAGTGGGTCAGTGATGGAGGTGGATGGCAGGTAATGAAAATGGTGACAGATAATTTATTGACTCCGAATTTTGACAGACATAAGTACAGTGCTACAGGTAGTGGACGGCTGCAGTGGTTGGTGAACACAGACTGGGACGAGCTGGTGATGGTGCACTTGAGTCAGCATTTTTCCTGCAGTGACCTTGCTTACAGAACATCGTTATACCCTGGTGCTGCATCGGATAAAGGAGTCTTTGATGTCGTAACTGAAGTTGGAACAGCCAGTGGGTAGTCATAGCGGTATTTGGTGGAGTGCCAGGATAAAGCCTGGGACCAGTGGCTGGAGACGATGGTTGGCACTGTTAGACTCCCATGGCTCAGAGGAGAGAGACGTTAGTTCGACCTCTGGCCCATATAGTCTGTGGCTGGACGCCTCCACTTCTCGTCTCTTGGAACAATTGAGCCCTCCAAATCCCTGACTGGAAAAAGGCTGGCTGAAATTTACACTCTTCAAGCAGCCAACCAAAACAAAATCTGAAGTACTAATTCTATGGTATCTGCCATTTGCCGATACTCTTTGTGTTTCTCTTTACATTTACACCATTAACACCATTCCACATTAATGGGCTCAGTCACCTAGTCTTTGATTCTTGACTTCTGCACTATCTCACTTAAATTCTCCAATTCTCAGGCATTTCTAGTGCCAAAACTATTAATGAAGACCTACATGGTCAAAGCATGGGCAGAGTGGGATCTTGGCAGCCGTGTGCTTGAATTAGCGATATAAAATACTTATCACCACAAAGATGGTGATCGTGACTGATGTGATAGTCTATTGTGATGAGTCATTGCAAAAATTTGACATAGGCTTTTTTCATATGTTCCAGTAGATATTACAACGATATTCTGGATGGTCATCATCTGGTCCAGAGAAGCTATAACGGTCGTTTCTAAGATGACATTCAGATAGGTACTGTTTTCTTGCGGCAGAATTTCGAGGGAACGCCCAGTAAATAAAACAGCGAGTAGGTGGGGGGAGTTCAGCGTTGTCGTTCTGGGTAACCAGAAAGTGGCTCCAGAAATGTAGCAACTCGTGCCATTGATCAATAACCTGTGTTCTTACAGTTCTAGAAGCTGTGTGCACCGAGACGTCTTTGGCCAAAGCAGTACAGATGATGACTACAAGGTCCTTAGAGGGAAAAGCTTCTGTCCAAAAACCAGCACTGTTTTGGAAAGTGTCTACGTGCAAAACTCAGCTGCCCTATTCTCATATGATATCCTGCGAACTATGGATGACCGATAACAGGTGGATTCCATATTTCTAGATTTCCGTGAAGCATTTGACACGGCGCCACACTGCCAACTATTAACGAAGGTACAAGCATACGTAATAGGTTCCCAGATATGTGGGTGACTAGAAGACTTGTTAAGTAAAACAACCCAGTATGTTGTCCTCTACGGGGAATGTTCATAAGTAACATGTTTATCGTCAGGAGTGTCCCACGGAAGTGTGATAGGGCCACTGTTATTTTCTACACACATACATAATCTGACGGACAAGGTAAACAGAAATCTGCGGCTTTTTGCGGATGATTCTGAGGTGTATTGGAAGGTGTCATTATTCAGTGAGTGAAGAAGGATACGAGATGACGTAGACCAAATTTCCTGTTGGTGTAATGAATGGCGTACAGCATGGATTGATCATGTAAAGATTGCGGGTAGTGTTATGCCAGCTTAAGTTTGCTGGGAGAATGTAGGAAAGTGTGGCTCATATGTAAAGGAGACCGTATATAGGACATAAGTGCGACACAATGTTGAGTACTGTTCGAGTCTTCGGGATCCGCATGAGGTCAGATTGAAGGAAGACATCAAAGGAATTTAGAGGCGGACTGCTATATTAATTACCGGTGGTTTGAACAATATGCAAGTATTATGGACATGGGAGGGAAGGCGACGTTATTTTAGAGGAGCACAACTGAGAAAATTTACAGAACCTGGGTTTGAGGCTGACTGCAGAACGATTCTACTGGCTCACCAACGTACATTTGGCTTGAGGACCACAAAGGTAAGATTAGAGAGATCAGGGCTCGTACTGAGGCATATATACAGTTTTTTCCCCCGCCATCTGTTTGCGAGTGGAATAGGAAAGGAAAGGACTAGTAATGGTGCAGGCTGCCCTCCATCAGGTACCAAGCGATGGCTTACGGATTATGTATGTAGATTTAGACGCAGATGCTAATGAAAAGGGTCAATGCAGCCTCATGTTTGGAACAACTAATTTTTACTTGCAATTGCCTTCCTATGCCGCTCAGCAATTAATAGGTTGAGCTCACATGACGCTGGTAATGAATGTATTTGTTTTGTGAGGCGGACGATAACTCGGTAGGTCTGGCAATGCACCAACTCCAGAGCCAAGAACAATGTATGAGCCTTCCTACCTAGTGCTACAACAAGTACCTCATGTGTTCTCAGTCGCATGAATTTCCTCAGGGTTCCCCATACCATCGATTGTGAATATTTAGACAGAATTACGAAACATTTTAACCGACAGCCCGTGCAGGTCCGTCGCATATGCACTCGAACTTGCGATCTGGCTCCTCTATGCGTGAGAGCAATGTTCGCTGTATGTTAATAGATTGGCAGGAATTCATCAACTACCTCTGTTATAAATTCAGTAAGAATTAAAGTAAGTGCCCCACAGGGAAGACTACCAGTGTCAGGTGACCACAGTTAGTGTGGGTGAATGCCTCCTGTAGCTTCGTGATCACAATGAGTACATTAGTAATAGTTTCAGCGAGAAGGCGAAGGAACCTCGCTGTGATTAACGGTGTGTCACCACCCAATCCACTGCATGATGCCCCCTCTACCCTTACAGTCACTTCCTGTGTGTAACCGACGCCTGATATATTAAGATGAATAAAAAATCCGACCACATTATGGTCAAAGACGTCGAATCTGGAGCCTACCCATGGGCAGAGCTGTCTGACTCTCTGACTCAGACCCTCCACTTGGCTCTGTACCACAGGTCTGCAGTCTGTCCTTGTGAACGATGCTACAGATGGTGACTGGATTTTAGAATCAAGTCAAGAAAAGTGCCCATATACGCGTTCCTCATTTGGTGCTTACAGTTCTAACGTCTGCTAATTATTCATAAATATTTTCCACCTTAAAGAATATCCTTAATATTGTGGTCTTCTGTGAATCGGTGATTTGGGAAATCGGTAAGGCACACAGATAAGCTTTTTTATCCTCGCAGACTGCATTGTTTGTTAAACTGCTTAACGTACCTGCAATAAGCAGGTTATATTTCAAGATATTAGTCATTAACGTTTATAATCAGTATATTGTGGCCCAGGATAGTACTGACAGCGGACACTAAAAATTCTTCACGTCCTACACTGGCAGCTCCTGGAAATCGAACCACCTGTGTCAGTGACCAGTAGGTTACCAGCTAGAGGGACATGCCGAGCACATTGTGGCAAACACGGAAGCTATCACAACACAGTGGAACGACTGTGTCCAAGTCCACAGGCGAAACATAATGACACAGTGGAAGCTAGCTTCAAAGCAGAGTATCACAAGGCAGATTAGGTTCAACGCAACAATAAGTAACAGGCCAGCCCAAAAGAGCATCTGAATGGATGAAATTGTGAGTATCTAAAATCAGTAGGAGCGCTGACAATGAGGGAAAAGCAGAACACAAGATGTCACAGCCATCACCGCAACGGCAGACAAATGTCTCAACACAGAGTGGCGACTGCCGACTGCCTAGTCTGTAATCTCAGCCATTGTGTCAATTGAAGCTATCAAGTGTGAGTGGAGCCTAGGGAGACCGACTCTCGGCGTGCCTAGCTAGCTGTCTTCGTCTGTGGAACCACACGTCTGGCTGGAAGGACGCTGCTACTGCCAGCTGCACAACCAATTTCCGAGCCATCAGCTATCATCCTGCAGGCCTGCTGATGGAGAGACTCCTGAGTGCAAGAGAGAGCACTTTGAAGATCGAAACACTGAACTGGAAGCTACTGGATTAAGTCGGGCGACGGCTGACCCTGGACATAACAGGTGCTACTTGAGGCTTTGCTGTGCTGGCGTTACTGCAAGACGAGTGTACACAACCATTCCACTGCTGACGAGATGCTGCTCCGCCAGCCTGGCTGGGGTGTGGCGATTTGTCTACGGAACCACAAGTCCGGCTGCAAGGACGCTGCTGCTGCCAGCTGCACTACCAACTTAAAAGGCAATAGTGAAGGTGGTGTGGAGCCTGCACGCCTGCTGGAGGCTTGGACTGCTTGCTCTGGACGCTGTCAAATGGTTCAAATGGCTCTGGGCACTATGGAACTTAACTTCTGAGGTCATCAGTCCCCTAGAACGTAGAACTACTTAAACCTAAGTAACCTAAGAACATCACACACATCCATGCCCGAGGCAGGATTCGAACCTGCGGCCGTAGCGGTCATACGGTTCCAGACTGTAGCTCCTAGAATCGCTCGGCTACCCCGGCCGGCTGGACGCTGTCCATCATCCGCCCTCGAGATGGGGGATACTGCAGCTACTAATCCCATTCCCGTGACAGATACCGATGCTTCAAGCTCTGTCTTTTAAATAGGGGCTGAAAGCTGGCTGCGACGACCCAGTGAGTACTTCAGGTATACCTGGGGCGAGACTCCACAGTGCAGATCTTTGACGTCAACGGAAGCTCTTTGGAGATCGATAAGTGGAGCTGGAGGCTGCCGGAATCCGCCAGTTGATGGGCGCCCTTTGACGCAACAGACGCCACCCGAGGCTTTGCTGTGCTGACAGTACAGCAGGATGAGCGTACACCAGTACTCTGCTGCTGACGAGGCACTGTTCCACCGGCCCGGCTGTGGCTTGGCGGTTAGGAAGATAAACCTGAATTACTGCCTAGTAAATGTGTTATTGTCCATGATGTTTTCTTGGCACTCTCGAGTGTAATTAGGTCCTCATCACTGCATCCAACGCTTCTCTCTCCTGACGGCTGGACTCCTGTAATTATTACTCGACAGCACAATGTCAGTGGGATGAACATTCTGATACTAAACTCTTTATGTCTATGGAATCGAATCTGATAGACCTCTTTATTGACAAAACAGAGGGACTGCCAGGTATTACATTGTTCTATTCCCATGCATGATAGCACGTCGCTTCCATTACTGTTCCTCGGTGGGGTAAGGATTTCTTTTCCTCCAGACAAAAAGTCTCTATTATTATAGTGAAAACAATCGAACTTTACAGGCAGCCAACTGAGAAATATGGGAGCTCTATCTAGTCTCCCATCAGATCAAACTACTGTACAAGATGGTCCCACCAAGAAACTCAATGTCCTGCATATAGCTTGGTAGCGAGGCTGATAGTACAGATTGTTGGTATCGGGAAATATTTTTTTAAAGTACTGGAGTGAACGAGTGTGGACAACGACGCATAACAGGCGGTGCTAGTAAGCACTACAAATCCTACGAGTAGAGATTTTAATCCCGGATATGGTGGTCGGCTAACATCAGCAGGTTTTCAGGTTAGGGGCGTACATTACCGAATGGTGCTGAGTCATCCAGTACCCAAGACGTAGCAAAATGAGCTCTTGTCTCGTTCAGAAAGTTCGCAGAACTTGGAATAGGAAAGGCGTGAGAATAAGCGACATAGCAGCTTGCAACGACAGAGCAGTCGGAGGTACTTTCAAGAAAATATCGACCATTTTTAGTGTAGAAAACAGTCAAAGGTCCAGAGGACGTCACAACATACTAACAAAATTTGTGTTAAAAATTTGTTTTTCATGCCACATTCATTTCTCTGTGGAGCAAATAATGGGTCTTCTTAAAGGAGAAATCTACATATTCATCGTTATCTACATGCCAGCCATGAAAGTATAGGCGTATATCTCTGTTAACAACTACTCATCGTCATATCTGTTACATGATCATTAAAATTGTTCCAGCAGAGACATGAGTTAATACACTCCTGGAAATGGAATAAAGAACACATTGACACCGGTGTGTCAGACCCACCATACTTGCTCCGGACACTGCGAGAGGGCTGTACAAGCAATGATCACACGCACGGCACAGCGGACACACCAGGAACCACGGTGTTGGCCGTCGAATGGCGCTAGCTGCGCAGCATTTGTGCACCGCCGCCGTCAGTGTCAGCCAGTTTGCCGTGGCATACGGCGCTCCATCGCAGTCTTTAACACTGGTAGCATGCCGCGACAGCGTGGACGTGAACCGTATGTGCAGTTGACGGACTTTGAGCGAGAGCGTATAGTGGGCATGCGGGAAGCCGGGTGGACGTACCGCCGAATTGCTCAACACGTGGGGCGTGAGGTCTCCACAGTACATCGATGTTGTCGCCAGTGGTCGGCGGAAGGTGCACGTGCTCGTCGACCTGGGACCGGACCGCAGTGACGCACGGATGCACGCCAAGACCGTAGGATCCTACGCAGTGCCGTAGGGGACCGCACCGCCACTTCCCAGCAAATTAGGGACACTGTTGCTCCTGGGGTATCGGCGAGGACCATTCGCAACCGTCTCCATGAAGCTGGGCTACGGTCCCGCACACCGTTAGGCCGTCTTCCGCTCACGCCCCAACATCGTGCAGCCCGCCTCCAGTGGTGTCGCGACAGGCGTGAATGAAGGGACGAATGGAGACGTGTCGTCTTCAGCGATGAGAGTCGCTTCTGCCTTGGTGCCAATGATGGTCGTATGCGTGTTTGGCGCCGTGCAGGTGAGCGCCACAATCAGGACTGCATACGACCGAGGCACACAGGGCCAACACCCGGCATCATGGTGTGGGGAGCGATCTCCTACACTGGCCGTACACCACTGGTAATCGTCGAGGGGACACTGAATAGTGCACGGTACATCCAAACCGTCATCGAACCCATCGTTCTACCATTCCTAGACCGGCAAGGGAACTTGCTGTTCCAACAGGACAATGCACGTCCGCATGTATCCCGTGCCACCCAACGTGCTCTAGAAGGTGTGCGTCAACTACCCTGGCCAGCAAGATCTCCGGATCTGTCCCCCATTGAGCATGTTTGGGACTGGATGAAGCGTCGTCTCACGCGGTCTGCACGTCCAGCACGAACGCTGGTCCAACTGAGGCGCCAGGTGGAAATGGCATGGCAAGCCGTTCCACAGGACTACATCCAGCATCTCTACGATCGTCTGCATGGGAGAATAGCAGCCTGCATTGCTGCGAAAGGTGGATATACACTGTACTAGTGCCGACATTGTGCATGCTCTGTTGCCTGTGTCTATGTGCCTGTGGTTCTGTCAGTGTGATCATGTGATGTATCTGACCCCAGGAATGTGTCAATAAAGTTTCCCCTTCCTGGGACAATGAATTCACGGTGTTCTTATTTCAATTTCCAGGAGTGTATTTTTATGAGGAGATCGTGTCTGTGTGTGTGTGTTTGTAGCAATTATAACATACAGAAACGACAATGACGTGACAACAATTAAAACTAGTTCGTTAAAATAAATTCATTTTATTCAACAGTATATTCAGACTAATTTATTATCTGATCCTTTACTTAAGGAACTGATGTCAGACCTACCAAGATTACCAATAACCGAAGTAATATATCGCTTAAAATTTATACATTTTGCATCCCTGACCAATTGTTGTTGTAGTGGTCTTCAGTCCTGAGACTGGATTGATGCAGCTCTCCATGTTACTCTACCCTGTGCAAGCTTCTTCATCTCCCAGAACCTACTGCAACCTACATCCTTCTGATTCTGCTTAGTGTATTCATCTCTTGGTCTCCCTCTACGATTTTTACCCTCCAATGCTAAATTTGTGATCCCTTGATGCCTCAAAACATGTCCTACCAACCGATCCCTTCTTCTAGTCAAGTTGTGCCACAAACTTCTCTTCTCCCCAATCCTATTCAATACCTGCTCATTAGTTACGTGATCTACCCACCTTATCTTCAGCATTCTTCTGTAGCACCACATTTCGAAAGCTTCTATTCTCTTCTTGTCCAAACTGGTTATCGTCCATGTTTCACTTCCATACATGGCTACGCTCCATACAAATACTTTCAGAAACGACTTCCTGACATTTAAATCTATACTCGATGTTAGCAAATTTCTCTTCTTCAGAAACGATTTCCTTGCCATTGCCAGTCTACATTTTATATCCTCTCTACTTCGACCATCATCAGTTATTTTACTCCGTAAATAGCAAAACTCCTTTACTACTTTAAGTGTCTCATTTCCTAATCTAATCCTCTCAGCATCACCCGATTTAATTTGACTTCATTCCATTATCCTCGTTTTGCTTTTGTTGATGTTCATCTTATATCCTCCTTTCAAGACACTGTCCATTCCGTTCAACTGCTCTTCCAAGTCCTTTGCTGTCTCTGACAGAATTACAATGTCATCGGCGAACCTCAAAGTTTTTACTTCTTCTCCATGAATTTTAATACCTACTCCGAATTTTTCTTTTGTTTCCTTTACTGCTTGCTCAATATACAGATTGAAGAACATCGGGGAGAGGCTACAACCCTGTCTCACTCCTTTCCCAACCACTGCTTCCCTTTCATGCCCCTCGACTCTTATAACTGCCATCGGGTTTCTGTACAAATCGTAAATAGCCTTTCGCTCCCTTTATTTTACCCCTGCCACCTTCAGAATTTGAAAGAGAGTATTCCAGTTAACGTTTTCAAAAGCTTTATCTAAATCTACAAATGTTAGAAACGTAGGTTTGCCTTTTCTTAATCTTTCTTCTAAGATAAGTCGTAAGGTTAGTATTGCCTCACGTGTTCCAACATTTCTACGGAATCCAAACTGATCTTCCCTGAGGTGCGCTTCTACCAGTTTTTCCATTCGTCTGTAAAGAATTCGCGTTAGTATTTTGCAGCTGTGACTTATTAAACGGATAGTTCGGTAATTTTCACATCTGTCAACACCTGCTTTCTTTGGGATTGGAATTATTATATTCCTCTTGAAGTCTGTGGGTATTTCGCCTGTCTCATACATCTTGCTTGCCAGATGGTAGAGTTTTGTCATGACTGGTTCTCCCAAGGCCATCAGTAGTTCTAATGGAATGTTGTCTACTCCTGGGGCCTTGTTTCGACTCAGGTCTTTCAGTGCTCTGTCAAACTCTTCACGCAGTATCTTATCTCCCATTTCATCTTCATCTACATCCTCTTCCATTTCCATAATATTGGCCTCAAGTACATCGCCCTTGTACAAACCCTCTATATACTCCTACCAGCTTTCTGCCTTCCCTTCTTTGCTTAGAACTGGGTTGCCATCTGAGCTCTTGATATTCATACAAGTGGTTCTCTTCTCTCCAAAGGTCTCTTTAATTTTCCTGTAGGCAGTGTCTATCTTACCCCTAGTGAGACAAGCCTCTACATCCTTACAGTTGTCCTCTAGCCATCCCTGCTTAGCCATTTTGCACTTCCTGTCGATCTCATTTTTGAGACGTTTGTATTCCTTTTTGCCTGCTTCATTTATTGCATTTATATTTTCTCCTTTCATCAATTAAATTCAATATTTCTTCTGTTACCCAAGGATTTCTATTAGCCCCCGTCTTTTTACTTACTTGATCCTCTGCTGCCTTCACTACTTCATCCCTCAGAGCTACCCATTCTTCTTCTACTGTATTTCTTTCCCCCATACCTGTTAATTGTTCCCTTATGCTCTCCCTGAAACTCTGTGCAACCTCTGGTTCTTTCAGTTTATCCAGGTCTCATCTCCTTAAATTCCCACCTTTTTGCAGTTTCTTCAGTTTCAATCTGCAGTTCATAACCAATAGATTGTGGTCAGAATCCACATCCGCCCCTGGAAATGTCTTACAATTTGAAACCTGGTTCCTAAATCTCTGTCTTATTATTATATAATATATCTGAAGAATTCATAATACCTGTTACCAGTTGCATATTTGTGGTCATCCAAAGCGTCCAGCAGGGAGCACTGCTTGACGAACACTGACTAGGGGCCCCACCTCCCTGCAGTACTGGGTCGGCAGCCGCCATAGCTCCAAGCGTCCTCACAGCAGTCACGACAGCGTGAACAGTTCTGTCGGAGGGCACCGCTGGTTGATGAAAGGCTGACAGTGGCACTGTAACTGGCAGACGATATGAATGACGCGTATGAAGCACTTTGTGGCTGGTGGAACCAGTTACGGCCACAACCTAAATTAGAAATTTCCATTTTAATTTTGCATCTCACATACGTATTGTTGAATCCTATTTACTGTGGCTAATATATTTGTTGATACTGGGCTAGAACGTTTATAACTTGACATATTACTGTTGCCATTTGATTTTCATCCTGAGGCACTAGAAATTGTCGGAACAGTATTGCCTGCCGTGACAATCGTTATAGTTACTCTATACAATTGGATAATTTAGTCAAGATTACTATTGCAGTTAACTCGACATTTTTCCATTTTTTCGGATTTCCGAAACAATAAACTTGAAATCGTATAATCTTCTGGAGGCGTCACTGTTATTAGCAGAAAATCTTAAAAAGAAAAAAAAAGAAAAAAAAAGGTTCAGATGCATTGCATAAACGATGCTGTTACATGACCATGTCTGCGGAAGAGAAAAACATTGTGGAATATGCCGTTTAGTAGGCTTCATTTGAGGTTAAAATGACCTTGTGAGGCAAACTGAGCAGCTACTTGATTGCTTGATTGAGAAGTAACGGCTCCGGTCTCGTACACTGACATACGGCTGGGAAAGTGGTGTGCTGACCACATGCCCCTCCATATCCGCATCCAGCGACGCCTGTGGGGTGAGAATGACACGGCGGCCGGTCGGTACCATTGGGCCTTCCAAGGCCTGTTCGGACGGAGTTAGATATGAGGTTAAACTACATTGTGAAACAGGAAATATAGGGTATTATACGTTCCACTGCAGATTAAAATGAATTTACTGTAATAACAGTTAAACAAATATATGTTATTCCCTTTTTATAAACTGAAAAAAAATGGTTCAAATGGCTCTGAGCACTATGGGACTTAACATCTGAGGTCATCAGTTCCCTAGAACTTAGAACTACTTAAACCTAACTAACCTAGGGACGTCACACACATCCATGCCCGAGGCAGGACTCAAATTTGCGACCGTAGCGGTCCCGTGGTTCCAGACTGAAGTGCCTAGAACGATTCGGCCACAGCGGTCGGCCTCTAAACTAAACTCATAATTGTGATTTATGTTATCGTTCCACTGAAATCATGTTGAAATGCTGTGTGAATTTAAAGATTATGAATTTCATCAATAAATTAATTCAGTATGTCTCGAATTAAGATTCCCGCGAAGAAAATGTTTAATCCCTGATATGCTGTAGTTCTGAGTAATTTTAGAGCTCCATTCGTTTGCATTTATGACAGTATAGTAGCACACAGACAGTGTGTCTGATACTAACCCAAAACTCCGTACGAAGAAGACGCCCTTTGACCTGTCGTGTCCACTATTATGCCGCTGTAGTACAGACTAGAGAAGTGTCTCACCAGTCATCTCATTCCGACCGAGGCTCGCAGCCGAATGAAACCAACACTATGCCAAAATACATCCCAAAATTAAATGGTCTCCTTGTATTTCAAGTTCACTACGAAAGTATTGTAAAAGAATCCTCCTTGACACTGTCATCCGCCGATAATCCAGAGGGTGTGTCAGCCATAATATTCAAAGGAAATCCACATATGCGGATCCATATATGACCGCACCCAGGCATCATCAACCGGTACAGAAATGTACTGATTTGATAATGTTAGTGCATATAGCGAAATTCCGATGTCGAAGACTGCCGCAAGAACCGACCCACCTATGAAACTGGCTACGTACACCGATCGACAATGCACACCATTTCTTCTGGTTCCGCTTGACGATACCCTCAGAAGAACAATTACTAAATTTGAGTCTCTCTAACTGTGTGTCTTACTGACGGATCCGTTTATCTGGCTCCTGAAAAGTCACAGCATTGAAATAATGTTCATGCTTTCAACAAATTTTCGTCGAATGGCGGCCGGTGTGGCCAAGCGGTTCTAGGCGCTACGGTCGGGAACCACGCGACCGCTACGGTCGCAGGTTCGAATCCTGCCTTGGGCATGGATGTGTGTGATGTCCTTAGGTTGGTTAGGTTTAAGTAGTTCTAAGTTCTAGGGGACTGATGACCTGAGAATTAAGTCCCGTAGTGCTCAGAGCCATTTGAACAAATTTTATCGTGGAATGTTGAGTCCTGTGAAGGACGCACTGTGCATTTGAAATATATTGTATATGGGACAATATTACGGCCTTCAGACACTGCATCATAGGAAAGCTTTGAATAGTACACAAAAAGTGTTCGAAACCACACTAACTTCTGAGGTCATCAGTCGCCTAGGACTTAGAACTAATGAAACCTAACTAACGTAAGGACATCACACACATCCATGCCCAAGGCAGGATTCGAACCTGCGACCGGGAGCTGCAGCAGATCGTGCTTGAGAATGTGACCACTGAATTATATTCGATAACATTTCCATGCTCATGCAAGAGTACAGGTTCCAGGGTTAACGTAATCAAATAACCGACTGAGAACAGACTACCAGGAAACCTCTTCATGAAGACGATGTTCTCTAGGTCGGCATAGTTCCGGGCGCGTACATTATGAGGTTCATGCGGTGAAGCATGTAAACTATAACATCATGGCTAATAGTCAGTTAGTTACCACTTGAGAAAGACCGAGGAATTTTCGACGGAGAGCTGGATCCACTATGAAATTTGTCAGCACTATATGTTAACCTTCGTTGTGCCTTGAAAGCTGCACAGCATAACGTCGGAAACTCAGGCAAACAAGAAAGTCTGGGTGCAAAAAAGTATGCCCGCCAGAAAACAACAACAGGGCTAATGCAATTCAGATGTATTGAGTACTAGAAAGTATAGCGTTACCTAAACAGCTCTTTATATTAATGCAGGACCCGTATCTGCTGGAGACTTTCTAGTTTAGCTTTTACAACAGCCATAGGCAGAGAATAAAATGTCATAATACGTCCCTCCGTATCCTAGAGCGGATGCAGTAACGGAGGACAAGCCACATCTTTTGCTCAGAGTGTCTGTAGTTTTGAACAGAATTAAGTAATGAATTGCATTTTTTACGAAACGTAATAAAATTGGTCCCACTATCTTCAGACACAGCCTCTAGGGAATCATAGCCGCAGTGCTGTGAGGATGGAGCGCTTCATCATACCGGAATGACATAAAATTTCCTGCAGAGTAAGACGTGATATGGAGCGGACGAAAGTTTAATAGAACACATAATATGATATACTACCGACTTATTAGACTTCTTTCAGGCGATGGGGATGGCAATGTACTTACTGTACGTTACGTCCACATCAATGCAGAAGTTAGTGACTAAACATGAGAGGCTGTGAACGTAGCAAGAGATCCTGAAGCAGTAGTTGGGGTTGGTGCTCGTCTCTCCTAATGTGCCATAATATAATATTATATTATTCTTTAATATTAAAGACAGAACCGGTAAACTACCAGCCGAAATTACAGATGGTTAGTATCGAGTTTGCCTGCTAATTCGTTACCGATTCGGATCGCTACCCTAAGGAGCGTGCTGTATCTGTTCGCCGTACGATTTTCTGTATTATTGGGCAACGCGACGAGCTCCAGATGTATGAACCCACAGTATTCATTCAAGATACGCAGTAGATTTCCAGGCGTTAGGAAGATGGGCTTCGTTCGTTGTCTAGTCGCAGTACGAAGGATGAGAAGAAAATGGACAGCTGGCTGTGTGCCTGCACAGCTGAGTACTACTCTACCGAGCCTTGGTGCAGAGACTGAAGTGACACGACTGTCCATGTGATGGCACCTCCTCAGTGTCTCTTCACCCTCTTACATCAACAGCTTTTTGGTTTTCTACACAGCAGTGTTACCCTCACTATTCTGTGATTTCTTTGATAGTGACATAGATACTCTCCTATGGAAAAAACTGAGTGTCTACAATGTGAATGTATTATCTATTCTACAATTTTGTGACATGTTTTATAGTCGCTAGTTACAATATTGCTGGAGATCAGAAAAGCTCCTCTGTCGGAATCAACATGGGTTCCAAAAAATAACGAACGTGTTGTTGAGGCGAATTCTGACACCGAATGTATCAGGATGAGCAAATGTAGCGGGAAGATACCAAACGTAGTGGGTGGGGCCAGGAGGTGCCAGATTAAAACTCGTCAAAAACTTTACAAATGATATATTTGCTTCCACTACAGTGCTCCCTCAGTCTACATCACAGGGTCCCGCAATGCTGAGGAAGCACCCTAGCAGCTTGTGCTACGCAACGCTGTGTCGTGCCGGCCTTGTATGCCAGCTGCAGACTTCCGATTATGTCAGGATGGCTGCACCAGCAGCCGTCTCAACGGCCACTGTCCTCAATGTTTCCATGCTGTTCCGCCAGGAGCTGTAGGCCATCCCCGCTGCTGCTTCTTCCTCGCTGCCATAGCTGAGAGCGCGGCAGCAACAACTGCTCACGATCCGGCGTCCGAATCTGCGGCCCTCGCCTCAGAAGTCTCCGGCGTGTGTCTGGAGCTGAGACGACTGCCTGCAGTAGCGCGCCGAAGAGTGGCCCACCACTGGCTGGCTGCGGACCCCAATTCGGCCTTAGAGGGTCGAACCAACTACTCACTATGGACTGGGATGCTGTCACCCCATCTGTCACTGCGTGTAACCCAGTGGTGTGACATGCCCCGCCATCCCGGAGAACTGCCACACTTGAATGAATCTCATTAGAAAATAGCACCTGGCTGTGCGCCTCTGTTTTTCAAAGCGCGCTGTTTTGTGTCACATATGCATAACACTTAGGTTGGCCAGTGGCCCTCTTCTGCCTGTGACTTTCGCCATGGAAACTGCTGTGGGCACCCTCTCTGGCAGTTCTACAACCCTGTAGCCTCTATTTGCCTTCAAAATGCTGCTATGCATAACTTATTGCAATCCGGCCCACACCTGGCTGTAACTCAAGCTCCAAATGTCGCAGAAAACTAACTTTTCCTATCCTAAACGGTGGTGCCACTGTAGTGTGGAATGAAGATGGCTTTGTTCATGCGCGAGGCCCAACCACTACACACCAGTGTCCCAGTGGGTACCGTGTGTTGACTCCCGGAAGGTTTTCGATAGAGCTCTGCATTGCCGAATGAACAAAATACGAGCGTACAGAATATCAGAGCAATTGTGTGATTGGACTGAAGCTTTTCGCACATGTAGCCCATCCACAAAGGAGGCAGTTTACAAAGCCCTCTTTCGACCAGTACTTAAATACTTCTCGTTAGTTTGGGATCCATACCAGGTAAGACTAATAGAGGAAAAAGAGAAGATCCAAAGAAGAATTATGCATTTAGTTAACAAGCTCGAAATAGTAACTGGGATCCGCAACCGAATCCAATGGCTGATGCTTCAAGAGAGACGTAATTCACTAAATTACAGGTACATATCTATGCAGCAGGATTTAGCAACATGTGTTTTATTCGAACATTATGAATTACCTCGAAAAGAATGGTCTATTGACACACAGTCAACATGGATTTAGAAAACATCGTTCTTGTGAAACACAACTAGCTCTTACTCACAAGAAAATTGAAGTAATATTGACAATAGAGTCCAAATATATTTCGTATTTCTAGTTGTCTAGAAGGCTTCTGACACTGTCCCACAGAAGCGGCTTGTGGTGAATTTGCGTGCTTATGGAATATCGTCTCTGTTATGTGACTGGATTCACGATTCCCTGTCAGAGAGGCCACAGTTCGTAGTAACTGAAAGTCATCGAGTAAAACAAGTGTGATTTTTGGCGTTCCACATGGTAGTGTTACAGACCGTTTGCTGTTCCTTATCTATATAAACGATTTTTGAGGCAATCTGAGCAGCCATCTTAGGTTGTTTGCAGATGATGCTGTCGTTTATCGACTAGTAAAGTCATCAAGAGACCAAAAAAAATTGCAAAACCATTTAGAAAAGATATCTGTATGGTGCAAAAATTGGCAATTGACAATAAATAACGAAAAGTGAGAGGTCATCCACACGAGTGCTAAAAGGAATCCGTTAAACTTCGGTTACACGATAAATCAGTCAACTCTAAAGCTCTTAAATTCAACTAAATACCTAGGAATTACAATTACGGCTCTGAGCACTATGTGACTTAACTTCTGAGGTCATCAGTCGCCTAGAACTTAGAACTAATTAAACCTAACTAACCTAAGGACATCACACACATCCATGCCCGAGGCAGGATTCGAACCTGCGACCGTAGCGGTCGCTCGGCTCCAGACTGTAGCGCCTAGAACCGCACGGCCACTCCGGCCGGCTACAATTACGAAAAATTTGCATTGGAAGGAACACACAGAGAATGCTGTGGGGAAAGCTAACCAAAGACCGCGTTTTATTATCAGGACACTTTGAAAATGTAACATATCGACTAAAAAACTGCCTCCACTACGCTTGTACGTCCTCTTTTAGAAAACTGCTGCATGGTGTGGGATCCTTACCACATAGGATAGACGAAGTACACCGAGAAAGTTCAAAGAAGAGCAGCACGTTTTCTACTATTGCAAAATAGAGGAGAGAGTGTCACTGAGATGATACAGGATCTCGGTGGACATCATTAAAGCAAAGGCATTTTTCGTTTCTGCGGAAACTTCTCACAAAATTTCAATCACTAATTTTCTCCTCCGGGTGCGAAAATATTTTGTTGACGCCGACCTACATAGCGAGAAACGATCATCATCATAATATTACGGAAACCGGAGCTCGCACGGAAAGATATAAGTGTTCGTTTCTTTCGCGCGCTGTTCGAGACTGGAATAATACAAAAATATTGTGAAGGTGGTTCGATGAATCCTCTGGCAGGGACTTAAGTGTGATCTGCAGAATATCCATGTAGATGTTGATGATCTGCATCACCATCTGGTCTACTGTTAAGTTCCTTCCTCTTATGTATATTTCTCGAAAAGATATGAAGACAAAATTAGAGGAACTCTATCCCATACTGAGACTTAACAGCAATCGTTCTTCCCGGGAGCCATTCGCGAGTGGAACAGGAAAGGGGGAAGTGACAGTGGTGCCCTCCGACACAAGCCATAATTGCCTTACGGAGTACAGATGTATATATACCTCTCCAGGAACTAATATATTCAAGGAATGAAATTCCTCAACTGATCCGTATCTCTTTTTTAATGCACTGCAATCGGTCCAGACTATGTGCCCAGCGAAAAAATTAGTCCAGTCATTCAGAACACATTCCTTCACATACAAGAGGAGAAGGCGATAGTATTCTGAGAACCAGGGTACATAGGTCGTTCGTGCAAAGAAATTGTTGATGTAGCACCCACGTAGACCAATACACTGGTGAATGTTGTACTACAAAGTTTCCAGCACTGCAATAAACTCCCTGGTGACCTAGAGGGCCATGGATCTTTGGAAAGAGCACTAACTGTGAGTGATAAAGTGGAATCGGTGAAAAAAACTACCTAGCTGTGTCGTACATCCTTGCAGTCTATAAGGCGAAACCAGATCCTGGTCACAAGTCCCTGCAGGAAAGCCCATAATTATCTATTGCATGTGGCATGTGACTAACTGTATGCTACATTTTCGAAGAGAAAAAGAGCTGTAGTAACGAGAGGACGGCTCACACTTCGGTTCTATCTGTAATGTGTTAATAAATCATCATTATTGGTTTAATCGTATTATCTATTGTACTGTAAAAACTTTTTGCTTATTCATCAAGCTTGTTGCATCCGACCCACCTTTCCCACAATGCTGGTCACACATTTTCTGTGTGTGCGTCTCTTTTCTCTTTCTTTAGTTTATTTTATACTAGCTCAGTATGCGACGTTGCTCAGGTATGCATTTATTTCAAGCTTCTGTTAGTCCATCTCCTCCACCCCATCTTTGCCAATCTCCTAAACCCCACTGACTGTCCATCTCCTCCCCCTGTCCCGGTTCGTCTTCTCCCCTTTCATTGCTTTGTCCATCTTCTCTTCTTCTCTTTCTCTGTTCATTTCCTACTCCATCTCTGTCTCTTCATCTCCTCCGCCCCCACCTCCCTGCCAGTCTTTTCCTCTTCCAGTCTATGTCCATCTCCTCCTCTCTCAACCCATTGTCCCTTCCCCTATCTCTGTTCATCTTCTCCTCCTCCTATTTGTGTCTATCGCATCTTTCCCCCTCATTCCCTGTCCGTCTCTTCGTCCTCCCTTCTCTCTCCACGTTACCACACTCACTACAATAGGAGGCTGGTGGTTCTTATCACTACAGTACTTCTTTCAAGATTGTAATTAGTATTGTGCTTTTTACTGGTGACATTGCTCGCATTTGCACATGTCAAATATACGATTTCACATACGGTTGACATATCTGACGCTTATTTGTACACGTATTTTACATGTGTGAAATGTGTGTGAAATCTTATGGGAGTTAACCGCTAAGGTCATCAGTCCCTAAGCTTACACGCTACTTAACCCAAATTATCCTGAGGACAAACACACACAACCATGCCCGAAGGAGGACTCGAACCTCCGCCGGGACCAGCCGCACAGTCCATGACTGCAGCGCCTTAGACAGCTTGGGTATTTTACGTGTATATCTAATGAATTTAGCACTGGAGTTTCATTTTCACGCAGCTTAATGTTTATGACGTCGTATCTCCTGGACTAATTGTACAATTACATAATTTTGCAGGTACGTTCAGTGGTATATGTGACTCCTGTCAGTGAAATATTTTTTGAATATAGTAGTAAATGTGCAATAAACTAAATCGTCATATATGATGACCCACTTTTTCACGCATCTCAGCACTTATGACGTTATATCTCATGAACTGCGTGTCGTACAGTGACATATCTTTGTAGGCAGGTTCAGTGACATCCGTGGATACCGTCTGCCGGATGCGTTGCGAATAGAGTTAGTAGTAAAGGAGTAATAGATTAAAATACATTTCTTGATGCGACAGAATTCACGTACATCTACATTTGACGTCATATCTCCAGAACTATGTGTCGTACAGTGACATATTTTTGTAGGTACATTCAGCGGCAAACGTGGATACTTCATGTGAAAAGTGTCGTGAATAGAGTTAGCAGAAACGAAGTAATAAATTTAAATGTCTTGCACAATGCGGAAGTTTGTCACACATTCAGTGTTTATGACGTCGAATATCCTGAATTAAGCGTCATATAACTATGTAAGTTTCTGGTGCATTCAGTGATATATCTAAACACTACAAAATTTGTCACGAATACAGCTTAATCTGTGTCAGAAAATCATGACAGTTGGGTATGAGTACATATCAACCAGTGACACTAATAATAAAAGTGGCCAGGTACGAGTAGAGCCCGCGCACTGAGATTTCCGTAGCAACTTAATAATGTATAAAGACTTCATCCATTCCGGGAACAGAGAATCTCGACCATTTTTGCCTGCTATCGACAACAAAACTTTCAAGATATCGGTCCCAGAGATTCCAAGATTATCGAGAATGTTTCAATTTCAATAGCACAAATGTAACGCAAAGTCATGCAGAAGGGAAGCGAACATTATTATAATAATCAGTAGCTCTCCATCCATGGCGACTTGGTGGCAAGGAATGACTTTACTGCTCACATGAAGCGTTTCGGAACTTATCAATCATTAGTTATCCAGGAGCAGTCGTGCATATCTGATATAGCAATAAAGTAATTCCTTGCCTGATGTTCGTCTTTTGCCATTGCGAGGCAGTCAGTTTAGAGTAAATAAGTAACTCATAAAGCTCATAACTACTGACTGTTTTAATTTGAAGTTTGACAGTGGATAACAAATGACAAAAGAAATATATTTTACGTGTGATGTAATTACAGATTTACAGTTTTCTGATTTTTTCTGTTGGTTTTATTGTGAAACATTCCTTTTTGCCAAATTTCATTATTATAGGCCAACGGGAAGTACACTATAGGTTTTGATTAGTGCGTTTCCAAGTAGTAAGATTCGTGACATAAATGCCAGTATCTTTTAATTGCATTGACTTAGAAGTTTCAGTCATGTAAACCGTCAGGGAACCATTGGCCAAAAGTACGGTACAGAAATTTCAACTTCATACGTCCACCTGTTCCTCAGAAAAAGGGTTTCTAAGAGGCAGGCAGACAGACAGAAAAAAAAGGCTCTGAGGACTATGGGACTTAACATCTGCGATCATCAGTCCCCTAGAACTTAGAAGTACTTAAACCTAACTAACCTAAGGACATCACACACATTAATGCCCGAGGCAGAATTCGAACCTGTGACCGTAGCAGTCGCGCGGTTGCGGACTGAAGCACCTAGAACCGCTCGGCCACTGCGGCCGGTAACAGATGGACAACAAAGCTATCCCATAAAGGTTCCATTTCTGCTGATTGAGACACGGAACACTAAAAAAATGCTTTTTTTTGTTCTTACTCTACATGTTACTTTGCGTATTAATCTTTGTGCAAAATTATTCAATACGAGAGAAATGATCACAAAATTCAAATACGTTGCTGCCTCACTCTGTTAGATACATTATTATCTGTGAGCAACTGCTGCTCCACTAAAAGAGGAGATTTGCCTTATATTTACATTGACATACAATTAAGTTTATAACATATTTAGTTCTTGCTATGATCAAGTTGTTGAAAACAAATCGATTAAGTTTTACATGGAAAATTATTGTGTATTTGTGGTTTACCGAAGCAGAAACATTCTGAGTTGCAGCTCGAATAACTTATTTCATTGCATAGCCGCGCGGTCTTGTGCGTCTTGTCACGGTCTCTTGAGGCTCCCCCCGTCGGATGTTCGAGTCCTCCCTCGTTCATGGGTGTATGTGTTGTCCATAGCGTAAATTATTTTAAGGTAGGTTAAGTAGTGTGTAGGCTTAGCGACGGATGACCTCAGCAGTTTGATCCCATAAGACCTTACCACAAATTTCCAAAAAATTTCATTACGTAGGGCTTCACTCCGTAGAAGCAATTAACAGTGTTCTGGCAGCAAAGTTTGCTAGCTGACAATATTTGCCGACAGAAGTATAAAGACGGAAAGAAGTCGCAACAGCAAGAAGGAGTTGTGCGACATAACGGAAGTTGGTTGGCGCGTTTCTACGTCAGAAAGATGAAGTCTCTTCAGATTTTTCGCCAGTCGCATAAGAGTGTCGCTAGTAGCGCCAATATGGGGAAGCAAATCAGGTTTTCCTTAAATAAATGCTGTAACGGTCGTGAGAATTAGTTACCCTTGAGGCTGGACGTAGTGTTAATCAAGGATGCCTTTAAACCGACGAAGCCTGCAACTGATGCCACTTTATCTCCAGGATACCGTACTATAGCTACAGTCACCCAACCATTTCCATGATCATTGTCGGCAATATTATCGAGAGTAAATTTAAACACAGCTCCACAAAACACTGAAGGGCAGTGTAAAAACACTTGACGACTTACAGGCTTAGCATTTAATTTAATATCATCTACAGTTTTACAAACTGTTAGATGAGGACGTCTTCTCCTCACATACACTACTGGCCATTAAAATTGCTACACCATGAAGATGACGTGCTACAGATGCGAAATTTAACCTACAGGAAGAAGATGCTGTCATATGCAAATGATTAGCTTTTCAGAGCATTCACACAAGGTTGGCGCCGGTGGCGACGCCTACAACGTGCTGACACGAGGAAAGTTTCCAACCGATTTCTCATACACAAACAGCAGTTGACCGACGTTGCCTGGTGAAACGTTGTTTTGATGCCTCGTGTGAGGAGGAGAAATGAGTACCATCACGTTTCCGACTTTGATAAAGGTCGGATTGTAGCCTATTGCGATTGTGGTTTATCGTATCGCGACACTGCTGCTCGCGTTGGTCGAGAGCCAATGACTGTTAGCAGAATATGGAATCGGTGGGTTCAAGAGGGTAATACGGAACGCCGTGCTGGATCTCAACGGCCTCGTATCATTAGCACTGGAGATGACAGGCATCTTATCCACATGGCTGTAACGGATCGTGCAGCCACGTCTCGATCCCTGAGTCAACAGATGGGGACGTTTTGCAAGACAACAACCATCTGCACGAACAGTTCGACAACGTTTGCAGAAGCATGGACTATCAGCTCGGAGACCATGGCTGTGGTTACCCTTGACGCTGCATCACAGACAGGAGCGCCTTCGATGGTGTACGGAACGACGAACCTGGGTCCACGAATGGCAAAACGTCATTTTTTCGGATGAATCCAGGTTCTGTTTACAGCATCATGATGGTCGCATCCGTGTTTTGCGACATCGCGGTGAGCGCACATTGGAAGCGTGTATTCGTCATCGCCATACTGGCGTATCACCCGGCGTGATGGAAAGGGGGAAGTGACAGTGGTGCCCTCTGACACAAGCCATAAGTGCCTTACGGAGTACAGATGTATGTATACCTCTCGAGGAACTAATATATTCAAGGAATGAAATTCCTTGGCTACGCGTCTTGGTCACCTCTTGTTCGCATTGACGGCACTTTTAACAGTGGACGTTACATTTCAGATGTGTTACTACTAGTGGCTCTACCCTTCATTCATTCCCTGGGAAACCCTACATTTCAGGAGGATAATGCACGACCGTATGTTGCAGGTCCTGTACGGGTCTTTCTGGATACAGACTGCTACCCTGGCCAGCACATTCTCCAGATCTCTCACCAATTGAAAACCTCTCGTCAATGGTGGCCGAGCAACTAGCTCGTCACAATACGCCAGTCACTACTCTTGATGAAGTGTGGTATCGTGTTGAAACTGCATGGGCAGCTGTATCTGTACACGCCATCCAAGCTGTGTTTGACTCAATGCCCAGGCGTATCAAGGCCGTTATTACGGCCAGAGGTGGTTGTTCTGGGTACTGATTTCTCAGGATCTATGCACCCACATTGCGTGAAAATGTAATCACAAGTCAGTACTTGTATAATATATTTGTCCAATGAATACCCGTTTATCATGTGCATTTCTTCTTGGGGTAGCAATTTTAATGGCCAGTGGTGCAGTAGCGCAGCATGATAAATGTGTCTCGGTGCTGCGCTCGGTGCTGCTGCTCGTGCGGCTGCTCGAAGACTGACGCCGTCTTCTGAAAAACGTCACTTATCTACAGCGCATAGCGCTCGCCGGGAGCCCTTATCAGTGGGCGCGGCAGGAAGTTTTGAATTTAGTGCTGCGGCCGCCTTCTTGTAACTAGAGGCGGCCTGCAGGGGCCACTACAGCAACCCGCACAACATCTGCCGCGCAACAGTGCAGCAACTGCCGCGCCACAGCGCAGCAACTACACAGCCGAAATACACTCCTGGAAATGGAAAAAAGAACACATTGACACGGTGTGTCAGACCCACCATACTTGCTCCGGACACTGCGAGAGGGCTGTACAAGCAATGATCACACGCACGGCACAGCGGACACACCAGGAACCGCGGTGTTGGCCGTCGAATGGCGCTAGCTGCGCAGCATTTGTGCACCGCCGCCGTCAGTGTCAGCCAGTTTGCCGTGGCATACGGAGCTCCATCGCAGTCTTTAACACTGGTAGCATGCCGCGACAGCGTGGACGTGAACCGTATGTGCAGTTGACGGACTTTGAGCGAGGGCGTATAGTGGGCATGCGGGAGGCCGGGTGGACGTACCGCCGAATTGCTCAACACGTGGGGCGTGAGGTCTCCACAGTACATCGATGTTGTCGCCAGTGGTCGGCGGAAGGTGCACGTGCCCGTCGACCTGGGACCGGACCGCAGCGACGTACGGATGCACGCCAAGACCGTAGGATCCTACGCAGTGCCGTAGGGGACCGCACCGCCACTTCCCAGCAAATTAGGGACACTGTTGCTCCTGGGGTATCGGCGAGGACCATTCGCAACCGTCTCCATGAAGCTGGGCTACGGTCCCGCACACCGTTAGGCCGTCTTCCGCACACGCCCCAGCATCGTGCAGCCCGCCTCCAGTGGTGTCGCGACAGGCGTGAATGGAGGGACGAATGGAAACGTGTCGCCTTCAGCGATGAGAGTCGCTTCTGCCTTGGTGCCAATGATGGTCGTATGCGTGTTTGGCGCCGTGCAGGTGAGCGCCACAATCAGGACTGCATACGACCGAGGCACACAGGGCCAACACCCGGCATCATGGTGTGGGGAGCGATCTCCTACACTGGCCGTACACCACTGGTGATCGTCGAGGGGACACTGAATAGTGCACGGTGCATCCAAACCGTCATCGAACCCATCGTTCTACCATTCCTAGACTGGCAAGGGAACTTGCTGTTCCAACAGGACAATGCACGTCCGCATGTATCCCGTGCCACCCAACGTGCTCTAGAAGGTGTGCGTCAACTACCCTGGCCAGCAAGATCTCCGGATCTGTCCCCCATTGAGCATGTTTGGGACTGGATGAAGCGTCGTCTCACGCGGTCTGCACGTCCAGCACGAACGCTGGTCCAACTGAGGCGCCAGGTGGAAATGGCATGGCAAGCCGTTCCACAGGACTACATCCAGCATCTCTACGATCGTCTCCATGGGAGAATAGCAGCCTGCATTGCTGCGAAAGGTGGATATACACTGTACTAGTGCCGACATTGTGCATGCTCTGTTGCCTGTGTCTATGTGCCTGTGGTTCTGTCAGTGTGATCATGTGATGTATCTGACACCAGGAAGTTTCCCCTTCCTGGGACAATGAATTCACGGTGTCCTTATTTCAATTTCCAGGAGTGTAAATATAAAAAAGAAAAAAAAATGAAATAAGGGGATAGAAAGGAAGGAGATAAGCAATTGAACTTTATTCAATTTCAATAATAATGCGTAAGATCACCTCATTGAGTTTAAACGAAGTAATAGGGCTGCGAGAAGTTGAATGTTCGTTCTGCGGTATTGCAGAAGGACTTGGCACGGATTTAGCCAGTGTGGATGATTGCTGGAAGCGGTGGTCACAAGAATGTACGGTCCCAAGGAGACCGGCTTCGAACGTCCGCGTACATACGGCTCTGGCTCATCATCAGCATTTTGAGCAGCAACTGGCACCACAGTGACACAAGGAACTGTTAAAAATCGGTTATTCCAAAGACAGGGTATAGGTTGCACCTGCATAAAGAACACTGTTAAATGCAGAGGAGAGAGCAGATAGGTGGAAAGAATACATTGAAAGCCTCTATGAGGGTGAAGATTTGTCTGATGTGATAGAAGAAGAAACAGGAGTCGATTTAGAAGAGATAGGGGATCCAGTATTAGAATCGGAATTTAAAAGAGCCTTGGAGGACTTACGGTCAAATAAGGCAGAAGGGATAGATAACATTCCATCAGAATTTCTAAACTCATTGGGGGAAGTGGCAACAAAACGACTATTCACGTTGGTGTGTAGAATATATGAGTCTGGCGATATACCATCTGACTTTCGGAAAAGCATCATCCACACAATTCCGAAGACGGCAAGAGCTGACAAGTGCGAGAATTATCGCACAATCAGCTTAACAGCACATGCATCGAAGCTGCTTACAAGAATAATATACAGAAGAATGGAAAAGAAAATTGAGAATGCGCTAGGTGACGATCAGTTTGGCTTTATGAAAAGTAAAGGGACGAGAGAGGCAATTCTGACGTTACGGCTAATAATGGAAGCAAGGCTAAAGAAAAATCAAGACACTTGCATAGGATTTGTCAACCTGGAAAAAGCGTTCGACAATATAAAATGGTGAAAGCTGTTCGAGATTCTGAAAAAAGTAGGGGTAAGCTATAGGAAGAGACGGGTCATATACAATATGTACAACAACCAAGAGGGAATAATAAGAGTGGACGATCAAGAACGAAGTGCTCATATTAAGAAGGGTGTAAGACCAGGCTGTAGGCTTTCGCCCCTACTCTTCAATCTGTACATCGGGGAAGCAATGATGGAAATAAAAGAAACGTTCAGGAGTGGAATTAAAATACAAGGTGAAAGGATATGAATGATACGATTCGCTGATGACATTGCTATCCTGAGTGAAAGTGAAGAAGAATTAAATGATCTGCTGAACGGAATGAACAGTCTAATGAGTACACAGTATGGTTTCAGAGTAAATCGGAGAAAGACGAAGGTAATGGGAAGTAGTAGAAATGAGAACAGCGAGAAACTTAACAGCAGGATTGATGGTCACGAAGTCAATGAAGTTAAGGAACTCTGCTACCTAGGCAGTAAAATAACCAATGACGGACGGAGCAAGGAGGACATCAAAAGCTGATTCGCTATGGCAAAAAAGGCATTTGTGGCCAAGAGAAGTCTACTAATATCAAATACCGGCCTTAATTTGAGGAAGAAATTTCTGAGGATGTACGTCTGGAGTACAGCATTGTATGGTAGTGAAACATGGACTGTGGGAAAACCGGAACAGAAGAGAATCGAAGCATTTGAGATGTGGTGCTGTAGACGAATGTTGGAAATTAGGTGGACTGATAAGGTAAGGAATGAGGAGGTTCTACGCAGAATCGGAGAGGAAAGGAATATGCGGAAAAAACTGATAAGGAGAAGGGACAGGATAATAGGAAATCTGCTAAGACATGAGGGAATGACTTCCATGGTACTAGAGGGAGCTGTAGAAGGCAAAAACTGTAGAGGAAGATAGAGATTGGAATACGTCAAGCAAATAATTGAGGACGTAGGTTGCAAGTGCTACTCTGAGATGAAGAGGTTAGCACAGGAAAGGGATTCGTGGCGGGCCGCATCAAAAAAGAACACTCAGTTTTGGCACAAAGCTGCGGAGCGTGTCCACAACTGCTGAACAGCATGAGGAAAGTGGCATCATCATGGCTTATGGTAACGCTATTGGTACAATCACCGCCCGCCCACCCCCCGCTCCCACCCCCCCCACCCCCCCACCCCCCCCCCCCCCCCCAAGATCTTATTCAGAGGCGAGAAGTGTAACTGAGCCGACTCAGGATTTTACTTCCTTCAAGCACATCGCAGAGAGATTGCAACCAAGAACGATTCCTAAGGCCGTCGGCGACGTTCAGCCTCTTCAACAGACTCCAGAAGTAGCTGCGACATTTTATTTGAGAGCAATATCTCAGACGCAGAACATGTTAGTGTGATTACTGAATATGAGCCCACAACACCTCTACAACGGAAGCGTTATTCACCGGGAAATTCTTCGAGTCAAAGCTCACTTACCAACTTCTTTTCTACAACTAAGAGGATTAAAGAAATTTCAGGAACAGAAAAACCAGCTGTCAATTCGGGTGGGGTGCACTTGAAGGCCGGCTAGGGTGGCCGCGCGGTTCTATGCGCTACAGTCTGGAACCGCGCGACCGCTACGGTCGCAAGTTCGAATCCTGCCTCGGGCATGGGTGTGTGTGATGTCCTTAAGGTTAGTTAGGTTTAAGTAGTTCTAAGTTCTAGGGGACTGATGACCTCAGAAGTTAAGTCCCACAATGCTCAGAGCCATTTGAACCTATTTTCTTTTTTTTTTATCACTTGAAGTGCACATCGTTTCCACTTGTCAAACCAAACAAAATGGGCGCTATATCCACCAGTATTAGCAAGAAATAAACCGTCAAAGTACTGAGGATAAAAGAAAACAGAATAAACTAGCAACCCAGACGGGTTTTTTACTGTTCAGTTTGTCTGAAATATACGGTCAAGATGAGAGACTTGCGTTATGTGCATGAATTATGTTAACGAGGAATGCGTGGGTTTGTCTAAAGAAGATCACGAACTTTTTGTTTGCACCACTCGTGAAAATCCAAATTGTATTTGTTTAAAACAAATTTGAAAATAATAATAAATTGAAACCACCATTGAATTTGATTTTTTGACCACAATTTCAAATTTGTAATTTTATATTTTTATACCAACCTCGTTGCTTCACTTTTTCGTTGCATTTGAAATCCTGAGTAAATATATTCAAGGTTTGAATTACAAAGTAAGTGGGCCATATCGTTTACATTAGTAGGAGACACGACCAAAACGTAGAATTTCGAAAAACCGCAATTTTAGCATATTTAAATGTCGGAGTTACAGATAAGAATTTTTTTTTTTTTACGGATAACCAACGTTTCAGATAACGAATGAGTGGAGATATTTTTAAAAAAAATCTGTAAAAAAGGCTGCCTTTAAAAATCTTCAAACATTAAGTGAACAATAGGACCCTCAGGTATCTTACACAAAGAAAGTCTAGAATTCTTGGTAGTCTACTCGGAATTGCTGCTGCATCCTAAAATAAACATTAGTCGAGATTTCGACGATCAATGTGTTCGCCATCTTCAGGTAAACGTTACTGAGTCTTGCTGAAAACGGATACCAAGCTACAAATCGTCAACCGACACACCCAGTAGGTCTCTATAAGTATGTGGTACATGCGCCCAGGATGCATGCTCCACGCTCCACAGCTGCTGCCCCCAATACTCGACTAGTTGCGTCGCCCTAGTATAAGTGTAGTTCGAAAAGTTCTCAGAATGGATCAGAAAGAAACAATTAGCCTCAAGGCAAATTTTTATTTTTCAATGCATTGTATCTGTACATTAATGTGCTTGCTCCACCAATGTTCCAGTGCCTTGATACCATCTCAGAAATTACCCGTCAGAATCGGCTGTCAGTTCTTCGTTTGAAGAAAATTTCTATCCTCCGAGGAAAGCGTTAACCTCTGGAAAGAGAAGGAAACACGATAGGGCAAAATCAGGCAGATTTTGAGGGTGTGGCAACAGTTAACGTATCATTACCATGACATCTACACTCGTGTACGGGAGCGCTTTGATTTGATGAAAGATGACATTCTTTCTTTCCAAACCTGTTGTTTTTTCGCGTATCTTTTGCTGTACTGTGTCCAGGAAATTGGCATAGAATTGTGTCGTAATTATTTGATCACTGGGAAGATAATGTATCACCAAACTCCTTTTCGCATCCCATTGATCTTTCCGCCCGACCGTATTTCCTTTGCTTTCTCTGGTGGTGAATCAACAAGTTTCCATTGTTTTGACTGTTTTTTTTCCTGGGCTATAGTAGCGGAAGCAAGTGTCGTCTGTGGTCACAAACCTGCGCAAATATCTTGTTGGTTGCTCTGAACATGGGTCGAATATAGTTCGGAAATTCCCATTCAGATGCGTTTCTGACCCCTTGTTAAGAGCTGCGGTAACCATCTAGCAGATAATTTTCCACTGCTAAAATGATATACTCGTTTCGATAACATAACAGCAATTTCTCGCACTTTCAATCGGTGATCCTGTATGACCGTTTAATGCACTTTTGCAAATAATTTCTGGGATAGTGGAACATCTTGGCTGAACGCTACGCGGATTATCAACTAAGCTGTCCCGACCAAATTTAAACTCGTTTGTCCACTTGACAACAGCTGAATATCAACGAGCAGAGTCCCCTACTGTGTTCTGAAAATCGGCAGCAATTTCCTTTGTTTTCATACCTTTCTTTATGAAGTACTTAATCACTGGTCAAATCTTGACTTTTTTCCATCTTCACAAATCACTACACGTTCTCACCATTAGTCTCTAATCACAGCGCTGACGCGTCACTTGTTTTCTCGTGAAGGATGACCTATTATTACGTGGGAGACTCGTTGCGCTAGTGCTGACATCCCGCGGTAACTCCGCGAACGTTTCAGACAATCTTCGATAAAACGCACTCAAACGTTATCTTTAAACACTCGGTCTGGCCGCACCAAAGAACATTATGTTTTTGTGTGTGATGGTCCAAGCTCTTGAGTTCTGCTAAGAGGGAAATCCTTGTCTTTATTAATCAAATTATCTGTCATCTTAATTTCAATCGTCTTGTTTATAATCACCAAAAACCAATTACTGGCAGCCATGAGAGCCTAATGAAATTTCATCCTGTGTCTCTTATTTAACCAATGTCCCAGGCTGTGGTAACTTCATAGCCCGACCAATCTGCTTGTTATAGTATCCATTTTCCTTAAACGAGACCATCAGATGTGTAAGTTCCTGGATTAAATTGCCCGCTTCGGAAATAGCATGTCCTCTGCCTACCAGAGCCCTAAGAAAGTTATTGCGTTGGTACAGTTGATGGCAACTTTTGGCATGCAGGTATCGATCGGTAACGTTTCAGCTTTAAGTGAGCACCATGTCCCCGAGTCTAATCCTGCTATTTGTAAACCATAATATCCAAAAATGGAACTTTCCATCTCAGTGATAAATTTAATATTGAGATGAAGAGAGTTGAGGCAGTGCAAAAATCGGTTGAGAGCATCGCGTTCATCAGGCCAGACAAAGAAGGTATTGTCGTGAACCTCCAGAAGATCGTTGGAGGTAGAGCTGAGGTCCTTGGTGCACCATGAATCAACTGCGGAGTATGTGCTATGCCATAGCCATTCCACCGTGTTGTTAAAAATGTTGCCATTAAAGGAAAAATTCGTAGATGTCAACGTCATCCATATAGGCAAACTTAATTTTATTTATTGAAATTTTAGTACGAGATTATATCTCTGTTATGAACATCGGGAGTTGCGACGACATAGACATTATATCGCTGGTGCCAATCCATGTTCATACCAAACACATGTCCTAAATCCAATATTCAGTTACCAGTCACCTACATGATCTAGAGAGAGCGGTACGAATTCAGGCTGCTACTCGTGAAATTGCGGTTTTATAACACCGAAGAGTGCTATATATTGAATCTTTGACTCAGTGCCTGAGCTTTCAAATACATTTAAAATACGACAGGTAATGATAAAAAAGAACGAAGGAAAAGTATAAAGGCTGTATTTTTCATTGTCCAACTAATCCTGTCTAAGTTTCAGAGTTCGTAATGTCTGCATGTTAAGCGACCACTGCTACTGAAAGGGAGGTATTGCGTATTTATAAAGTTACTTATCTTCATCCTTGAATGCTAGTAGACGTAGATTGTGTGCGTGGAAAAGTGAGGTGGAAGAGGAATTCAAACCCAAAGCAAATAATTCAAGTATTCATTCAATTTTTATTGGTCATCTGATTCCATCTGAATTACAAGCAGCTTTTTATAAAAGACATCACAACTGACCACCGCTCAGTGGCAACTAATTGTAAAATACAAATATTCCAAAAATTTTTATTGTAGGTTTCGTATTACGTTTTCTTCTTTCTACGACTAGACGGTAGTACAAAAAACGAGAGAAACACGGAGATAAAAGAAAAAAGTAAGAAAAAAGCAAGCCAAGAACTGATAAAAATTAAAAATTTATGATTTATGTTGCTGGAAAAAATTTCAAATTTGAAACAGTAGACTATTCATTTTCGTAGAACTAAATTTTACATTCAGATCACAGTCGGAATTCACTTCCTTTCTGTGAATTTTACAAAATATTAGGAAAATGGATCAACCCAAGATTAATCCAGCGGATCAGATTATTGAAATGCTAAGACTATTAGATACTTTGACCACTCGACATGACAACTGTTCTTTGATACGCTAACGAAATTATTGATTCTCAGGTCAAAACGAAAGCTGGAATAAAGAATATGGTAGGACAAATATCGAATTCAGAAGCTGATTTCTTACCTAATATGCTAACGCATATTGCAGCCATTAATAAGAATTAAGAATCTAACAATCTGATTGACATCAAAAAGTGGTAAGGGATTAAATGGCCAAAAGACTAGAGGTAAAAGCGCAAACAAATGAAAAATTTTCTCACTAGAAGTAAGCTCAATAAGAGGTATGCCGGCGTTTACTAGTGCAGAAATGGCAAAAAATGACAGAAACTGCTTTTAGAGAAAATAGAAAGGAGACATTGTGGTGTACAGGAAATCACATGAGAGCAGCTAAGTGCTATAAAAAAAACTGCAATGTACAAACTGACAAGTCTAAGTAAACATATTTGTGACGTTAAAGATAGTGTCATCTCTGAATTGAAGCAGCGGTATGAATCTCTTGTACAAGAGAACACTGTCACTAAACAACTTGTAACCAAGATAACACAGAAGTTGAAAGCCCAACTGCTAACAACACTATAAGGCGTGCATCTAGTATGTATGTTACTTTCGTGTTTCAAAGTGGACCCAACTTTTCGGAATGGATAAAATACTGTTATAAAGATCAGCTTCGTGAGATTTATATGCAGTGCAGTGGTGTCGGTATGGTTTGAGTGGTTTTGATCTCATTGCCGATAGCAATGATGACGCAGGATGATTTGCGGGACGGTGGGTACTTACAGCCAGTCGGACAGCTGTTGTAATGTCACAGAATCAGTGAGTAGACAATAGCTCATTTATTTATTACAAGCAGTACAGAAGTTGTAACCATGTGCTGCAGCCAGCACCCAGTGGCGCAGGCTGGGCACTTATTATGGTGTGTGATTAACACACAGCCTCACGAGGCAGGTGGCTAACAGAGTGAGCACACCAGACAAGCATGCTGCGATGAAGTCATGGTATCAACACCTTGGCAAGTGCAGAGCTTCATCAGGTCTGGGCGAGCGAGAGATACCGAGTGACAGCAGGTTCTGTTGCAAATCGGCACTCTGTCTGGTGCAGATGCATGACAGCTTTTGGCAGGCCCACTTTAGGGAGCAGTTTAGAACCAAGAACCGCAGGATAGAACAAGGTGTCAATGAGCTGTGAATGCAAGCTTGCAATAGCACAGTGTGTGGACACAGAGCAGGTGGGGTTCAGCAGCCAGTCAGCTGCATATGCTAAGCCCAGACCCAGAGCTAGATGTACAGTCATCGATCGAAGTCAATCAGAAGATGACCCCCAGCTGAAAGGCACCAAATCGGCTCCCGGCAACAGCGTAAGCGCAGCCCTTAGTTCAACAGCTAGGCAGAGATGACGTCTAGTGCAGCGGACTGGATGACATTCTTCTAGATGACTTTAGACGATGATAGGTACTGTATAGCCGTGATAGCCGTAGTAGGCAGTATTTAGCCGCACGGGATTACCCGAGTGGTCAAAGGCGCTGCAGTCATGGACTGTGCGACTGGTCCCGCCGGAGGTTCGAGTCCTCCCTCGGGCATGGGTGTGTTTGTTTGTCCTTAGGATAATTTAAGTAGTGTGTAAGCTTAGGGACTGATGACCTTAGCAGTTGTTCCATAAGATTACACACACATTTGAACGTTTTTTAAAGGCAGTATTGATGGTCACTCGATTTTGCCCTGTTTCGACAACGGATATTTTTGATTACATGGGCGCCAGAAGAGGCGTAGTGCCAGGCTTGATAGTCACATAATCTGGATCACAAGTGGCAGTCTGACCCTGCACTGTGCTGTTGCTGAGCCACCAGTGTCCTTGCTCCAGCTGCAGCATTGGCTGTCGAGTATGGTAATTAGGCCGGCTCTAGGTTTGGAATGGAGGCTCCCATCATGTCAGCGTAGACTCTCTACAGCTTCCTGCGTCAGAAGGCTGTGACAGCTTTTTGCTTATCAGGCCACAGGCTGCAGCTGCCAAGCTGAAAGGGCGTGTGGCAGCACACCTGCTATCTTAGGGAGATCCAGTCCATCAGATAGTAATCTGATACTATTTCTGGCATCATGTAGCTCTTCATCTTACATCTTCACGTTTCTGTACATTTCATTCAGGTGTTTTTCTTGCTCTTACCCAACCTGAATTACATCATCCAATGGCTGGTATGCTCAACAAGTACTTATTTGTTGAGGGTCACCAGAAGTTCAGGAGAGTGACCAGCTTCCAGCCATAACTAAACATAGGCTGCACAGATGAGACTCAAAACCCAGATTAAACCAAAGGTAGAAATGTTTATTGCCACGACTTTGTGGTGACGATTAGTACGATATCGTTGCACGTGCTAAGGCGTTTGCTCGCACTAATTAATTTCCTCTATACTGTTGTTAATTCCTCCAGAGAACTAACAAGGTTGGATTCTAAGGTACTGTTTGAGTGGTTCAGGTTTTGTGAAGGCAGGTACTTCAAGCACTGTTAGACTAGTGCAGTAGAGGATAGAATACATTTAAAATCGTAGCTCCTGTTCTGGTAGCTGGAGATGAAAAGTTGGTTGTGAGGTATCATATGTTGTGCCGCTTAAAAACGTTCCAATGCCTCACAGTTCTAGCTGTTCCATACCCTTGGCTCATCCCTGATCATAACGGTTCGCAATAATGACTACCTGTCCGTTCATTGATCATGTCTTGTAAGGACTCGCTCCCTGAAAATGCTAGGATGATCTATATTTATCCTTTCCTCCTGTTCCTCCGAAGAATAATTGTAACTCATAAAACTCTACGACACTTTTGTATCATTTGGGATGGGAATATGGTGACTTGCACTCGCTGGTAGCAGCGAAGTTTGTCAGCCGACACAAGTGCATGGTTTTCCCTCTTGGAGTTTCATTTTCTGTCCTCCTGGTTGTCATTTGCAATTTTTAAGTTAAATTCTTTATTATATGTTTAAACGCTCGTTTAGTATATTCTAACTTATCTTATGAATCCTTGTCACTAAGAGTGTCCAGCCCTTACCCAATACATTAAGTTGTTATAATTATTAAAGTTTCGGCTCTCTGCTAGGCGATTGTTCTGAGTAAAACTTAAATTTCCTTACGGCTTTCAAAAAGTATTTGGATCGTTATAGACAAATAGTTACCATTTTTAACTGTTGATTAATGTTTTATTACTATTATTAATTTGTTTTAAGCTCAGTAATTATTACACCGAAGAATTACTTATACTGCTAGCGTTTCTGGAAGTTCATATTTTTTTAATCGTTGTGGCATAAGAATCACCAGAGGAATTGCTCTGGTTCCCACGTAAAATTATTTGATGAGGGCCTTTCTGGGTGTTGTAGTATACGAAGTGGCAGAACGATCTTGGAAGTTGCCTGTGGTGGCACCTCCAGTACTGGTGACCGGTGTCGACTTCTTGCTGGGTGCATAATCAGCTCGTTGTAAAGAAGCTGCCTGGTTCTTTCGGCACGTTTATTGTAGAGTTTTGCCGGCCGATGTGGCCGAGCGGTTCTAGGTGCTTCAGTCTGGAACCGCGCGACCGCTACGGTCGCAGGTCCGAATTCTGCCTCGGGTATGGATGCTTGTGATGTATTTAGGTTAGTTAGGTTTAAGTAGTTCTAAGTTCTAGGGGACTGATGACCCCAGAAGTTAAGTCCCATAGTGCTCAGCGTCATTTTTTGTAGAGTTTTGAGCTATTCGTTATTTCGGTGTTTAGTTTAATTGCGCACATGAGACATACGTCTTGTCTATACGTTCTCCAGCAGTAATGTTTGACTGCTCTTTGGTTTGTGGTTCTATGACCTGCTTATTCCGGTACATATTCTTGCAGTACGACAAAAACCTCCATACGAGGCTCCAGCCTTGTCTTACACAATACACCAGCATGAATCGCGAACAGCGGCAATGTTGTAAATAGTTTGTACACATCCGCAGCTTGTGCTCTTCACCATTCTACAGTGCCATGACCTACAATCTGACGTACACCACTCTCTCTGCTAATTACATCTGTGTACTGTTTTTCTTACTGGGTTTATAAACTACTTCAAAATAAACTCACTCAATTTTAGCATGAATCATGGAAGTCTATTCAGCAGAATCTTTAACCACAACAAATACTTATCTGTCTGCCGCTGTAGGTGCGCGGTCAGCGCAACGGAATGGTAAATGAAAGGACGCAGGTTCCATTCCCAGATGGGTCGGAGGTTTTTTTCCTCCTAGGAATTGGGTGTTGTGTTGTCCTTCGTAATTCACATTTCACTGTTAAGACGGCGATGTGGGTACGTCCCAGAAACAAAGAAAGTAATTTATTTTTATGCTGAGTGATCTGTTAACGCCTTAATTTTATCCTCTTACAAATAGTAGCAGAAGTATGCATATATCAGACATAAAATATCATTTTTGGTGGCAGAATAGATCCATTCTGTATTGTTCAATTGCCATGATGTCTAAGCGTCTGGATCCTTCTAACCCCAAAATTCTTAACACACAACCTACCACCTGATTGGTAACGTAACACGATAAAATAAACTCTTCCTCGTCATCCTGAAAGAACAATACAGGAGTAGTAGTTGTCTGACGATCCTACTGACTTCGGTGTTCACTTGAAGTTCATGCCGTCTGTGAGAGATCATGCTATATGTGCAAACGCCATTACAAATTTTCTACAGCGATTTTCCAGCTATAAAAACGGCTGTAACTCCTCGCTTGTCTCAGGTCCTGGGAAACTGTGTACAGCATTCACTAATTTTGGATCTTTTTTCTCTCCATCTTAGTTAATTATATGTCCCATGCAATTTAGTTCTTGTAGTGCAAGATGACAATTCTCTATGCTAAGAGTAAGCTATGATGATTACAGTCTCTTAGAAACTTGTCTCAACCGATGCACACGTTCTTTCGTATCACTAGCAAACGTCATATCATCTAGAGTAACCATACACCTATTCGGCTTTCAATACCGCTTATCTCCATCCAGCAACCGTTGAAACATAGCTAGTGCATTTTGCAAGGCAAACAGCATTCGCCAATAATGGTAATAACAGCAAAGAACCGTAATTGCAGCATTTATTCGGTCCTCTGGTACTACTTCGAGTTTAGGAAATCCACATCTTAGATCTATAGTGCAGAAGTACCTATATCGTCCCAAGTTATCAAGGTCTCGGCGCACATTCAGTATTGGATATGCATCTATAACTGTACGAGTACTGAGGAATCTCTAGTCACAGCGTTAATATTTCTTCATAATTTCCAAACATTTCTTCGGTACTGTAACCACAGATGTACCCCATGGGCTGGCGCATTCCTCAATGGTTCTATCATGTAATTTCTGCTTAAAGAATTGCTCTATTACCAAAGGGGCACCCAATATGCTTGTGGAACACAGGTGAACGACTGCCGGTTGGGATAGTGTTTTAGACATTGGAGTTGCCGCTGTGGCCGAGCAGTTCTAGTCGCTTCAGTCCGGAACCGCGCTGCTGCTGTGGTCGCAGGTTCTAATCCTGCCTCGGGCATGGTTGTGTGTAATGTCCTTAGGTTAGTTAGGTTTAAGCAGTTCTAAGTCTAGGGGCCTGATGAACTAAGATGTTAAATCCCATAGTTCTTAGAGCCATTTGAACCATCTGAATTGGTCATAAGGGATGAATAGGTCTTCAAATTCTAACAGTAACTTCTCCACTGCTGTTTTCTCGGTTCCTTGTAAGTGCTGGAACCTTATCATATAATGCAATTATATAGATGGGTTGTTCATTGCTAGGGTTCAGACTTCTCCTGTCTAGACCATATTTCTCTGGAATATCTAAACTAGCCATCAGTAGCCCCTTAGACAAACTGGAAGGTGCCTGATGTTTGTTTTCATTTTATCACCATCTACTTTTTTTTTTCAAGATCTGTAATATGTATTTTATTCCAATTTATAAGTATTTCACTAGTCAGCTTCATTATTTATCGTTTGTGGTACGTTTGTAAACTCTCTGAATAACCACTCCATCCGAAATCTCTGTTGAGACGTTGGCTCCCAACCAACCAGGGATCTTCGTAGCAATATGTGCCATGTGCTTTCAGTTTGAGAAAGTCAACCATTTTTCTAGTTGAGTAATTTGCTCTTGAGACTCATGTTCTGTATGCTGATGAGATGATACATGCCTTGTACTGGAGCTATATTTGAAGGAACAGATTGCTCTGAGGAAATTATTTTTCCGTGTGGGGAGCTATGATGTCTAATTACTGTACAGTGCGTCAGGTTACAAGTAAGACAATTCCATGTTAACTTGAATTCTGTATCACTGTGTGAGACTTTGTATTCCTCAGATCTGGTTCTCATAAACACGTATTTATATGCATTCGGGTAGGCTACGACAGAGTGCGAATAATCAGGCATCGAACAGCTAGTTACTGCATAATTTTTCAAGTTTATTTCATTCCTTTTGTACTCTGTTATTTAATTGTAAGTTATGCGAGAACGAGGTGGTTGGCTTCGTAGACGATATAGCGTCGTGATTTGTAAGGTTGTTTTAGAAAGCTAAATATGACCATGATTCTCACTGTGAAACTATAATTTTATTCTTTAATTTTGTTGGAAATCAATACACATTTTAATTATATGTGTTGAACAATCATTTCTATTTAGATCGTTTCCTTTATTTAAGTTTTGCTTAAATACATGACACGTAGGCTGCTGCCGTCATGTTGACGTGAAATAAGGTGAACAATGGCAAAAGTAAATTACATAAATTGACTAGAATAATATGCCATTAGAAAAGACTGTAAACAGATAATATAATGTGGCACAATCTGTTTGCATGGTAGTTAGTCGTCTTCATCCATCAGATAAGTTAATGCTACATTGGCTGCTATTGGGCATCGGATGGGTATGTGTAGGCAGCATTAGATCACAATATCATGTTCGATTTACGTAAGAAAAATGTGGAAGTGCAGCTGAATCATTCTTACAGATATCCTTAATTTTTGCAGTCGTTATGAAGAGACGAATACTTATCCTAGGAGAAGCCCAATTGCAGCGAGGGTCTCTGTAAGTGTGAAGCTAATGGAAACTACTGGCATACGTTGATTTCATGAATCTGGTAACTTACGTACCGAGATATGCTGGTCCCTAAGCAGCCTCCTTTTATTTCATACCTAAATTCATAACGCTGTACTGATGTACGATCTGTCGGCGTTGAGTAGTGCATTTTGTGCTCTTGTCTAAAGTTCTCCTAAACAGTTGAATGCGAATGGTGTACCCGCAAGCGCCAGAGACGACATATTAATGCAGACGCCCATTGATCTCCATACAACCTGGATGTAGAAGTCTGGTTTCTGAGTATAGAACATCAGTGTGTCTGCAGATTCAAGTGCTTTGCATCGTCCGCCATGTTGCAGTTAGGCAATCAAATTTCCATCGGTCTGTACGTGACAAATAATTGCAGACTAGTTTCTTGATTTGAACTTTATGTCAATATGTGATATAATAGGCTGATGTAGGAAAGGAATCAAAGGTATTTTCTTTCCGTGTTCTAGTGACATTTCGTAACACCCATGTTGTAGTTTGGCATGAAATGAAACTTGAGCATCTATAGCTGTCACGATCAGACAGCGGAAGTTCAACATCCAGGTAGCCGCCGGCACGATAGCTCAGCGTTTTCGGTCAGACAGTTAGCTGCCCTCTGTAATAAAAAAAACTGAGTTAATCGATCAACAACGAACTTAAACGGATGTCTTACGACGTCCGCAACGAGCCGATGCAACGAACAAAAGCGAACAAAATGAGATTAAAAAAAAGGAGAGTGCTGTAAGAAGATTACTAATTATATCAATGAAATTAAGGAGCGTCTTCAAAATAAATTTTTTAATTACTAAAAACCGTTATCACTGACTGACTAGTACGACTTCTACGCTATGGACTGGCGTTGCATATAGTACGGTTGCGTGAAAGAATCTGCAATTTATATAATGTCGTAATATTCATCTTGTCATCACAGGACAATTTAACTTGCAAATCGATTCACCCCGCCCCACGAACTCCGAATTTATATGTGACGCTTTACCGTTGCACCCAGGTGAGCCCGTGATCTATCTGGACGGCCTAGAAACTTTTTCTGTGTGGGTGTCGTATTAAAGAATTTGAGGAGGAGCAGCAGTTTCCTGAGATCAACGTAAAAGATGACTGAGCTTCATCAAGTGAATGAAAACTGTGTGTGTGATGTGAGTGGTCAAGAGCTAAAGCTGTATCGACGGATTATTCATTTCAATAATTCTTTCACTCAGAACTGAATATCGATAACTGCATCTTTATATCAGTTAAAATTTTTATCTTTGGACATTCAATGCGATTTATGGCAAATGTTGTTATCACTTAAAAGTCAAGTTCATACTCAACACCTATTTTAAAAGTAAAATCTGTTAATTGCCAGTATCATATAGTGAACTCTTGACTCAAAAGTTGAAATAGCCAGCTTCTTGCAACTTTATAGTTTTCTGAGCATTAAATGGTGTGGTCTGTGCGAGTGTGTGCTGTGTAGTCCGTAGCCATCAGATTACACCAACTGCTATCCAAACCACTTGGCCTTACACATCAAATGTACTTCGTTATAATACATTCATCTCAGTTGCCAAATAACAGACTAACAAACAAACAGTCACATACATAAACAAGTATTTCGGTAAAGAGAGAGATTACGTATCCTTCATTAACTGATGTGCCAAATTATACGAAAATGGGTGCTGTGTGATTTCGAGTTAGGGAGAATGAATAATCTTTTCATGGACCGTATAATTTTCTTTAAGGTTATTACTGTAATATCAAGGCTTGCTCGCCACTACCTGAGGGAGTGATAGATGCTTACAAAATACCTTTCAAAACTTATATTTCAGTCCCAGAATGAAAATAAAATTGGCGTATGACATCGTTGGCTGGGAGGCTCCAACTGGGGAAGTTCGGCCGTCAAGTACAAATCTTGTTTCAGCGGAGGCCACATTCGACGACTTGCGCACCGGTGATGAAGATGAAATGATGATGAGGACAAAACAACACCCAGTCCCCGAACAGAGAAAATCTCCAATCCGGCCGGGAATTGAATCCGGGCCCACTCGCATGGGAGGCGAGCAGGTTACCACCCAGCTAAGCAGGCGGACAGTCCCAGAATAATCAATACTTATGGACACTTACTCACCCTGTTTATTTCCTGTGTACTAAACACCTTGCTTCATCTAACTCTCCCTTTTCTTTCAGTGGTTCCACTACAAGTAATGGTCCCTTCCTGATGAGGATCAAACTTGCCACAGACACAAGGTGGCCCGTGTATTACAAAACTCTATGTTTCTTACCGTTCACTACTGCGTTAAAAATTTTCTGGGTGCGCCGTCTGTTCGACATGGACCTCTCGTTTCCGTTGAACTGCTGATGATTCACATCCTGTCCTTTTCATTTATGCCCTTTACTTCCATAAACCGCCCTCGATAACTGCCGTATCTCTTAAATTATGTGACAACAATCTCTCCGTATGAGACGTGACAGTCCACAACGGCAGCACTCTACGTCTCACGAAGAGACATTTCTCACATCATGGAGTCTACTTACCACATCTACTTCTTCCAAAGCCGTAGTTACATCTGCGCCTCAGCCAGTTCCCGTGCAAATTCTGTGTGCATCTTTCTTGACGCATCGTCTGGCAGCGCCCACACTCCATAGCTTAAGGAATGATTGAGCATTTCATAGGTCCTTACGGTGCATTGCGTAAGTTCTCGCGTCTCCTGTGAAGCATTACTTGGTCATCTGCTACAACTGTTCGTCTTTCCAACAACCCAGCTTTGCTGCTGTCAACAACTTATCTTTAACCGTTAATATATCCACTCCTGTCTTTCCAGATGAATTACTAACTAGGTCAGCAGTAGCGGAATCCAGGATGGGAGTAGTCAAACTCGGCGAGGAACTATCCTCTTTCACAGCAATTAATTCCTTATGCAGGTCTGTATTATCCGTTCTCAATTGAGTCACCTTATCTAGCAATCACTGTACCGTTTCCCAAGTGATTACCACTCGTGTTCTTGACTGAGACCTTATGAAGACATTATCTAACGCGCGTGAAAGAAGGAGAAAGAAAATGGGAAGAGAAGGATTCTTAGCTCTAACACTACTGTAGCACAAGTAAATCTTTTCACCTAATCATGACTCAGGCCCATTCGTCGCACTGCTAGACTTAATGTCCGTATCGTCCACATGCGAAGTATATCACTGGCGCTGACTGCATACGGGGAACACTATGTACTATTGAATTACACTGATACACCTAACCAGATACAGACTGGCATAGTCTTCTTTCACATGTCCTCTTTAGATCTAACAAACTTCACCATTAAATACTTTCGCCAGTCCAGTCAGCCTGCCGTCACACTTGTACGAATCACAAGCACAAGTTTCTGTACTCACCTTGCTCTGCTGATGACGTTTTACGTCTACTCGTGTCTTTTCTCGAAGCCACTGGTCTCCTGAGGCCAGTGGTTGAGGGGCTAGTAAGGACCAGAGTGTGATTGACTTTGCTACAGACCACTATATTTGTGTCCGATCGTTGACAAAAAAATGGTTCAAATGGCTCTGAGCACTTTGGACTTAACATCTGTGATCGTCAGTCCCCCAGAACTTACAACTACTTAAACCTAACTAAGGATATCACACACATCCATGCCCTAGGCAGGATTCCAACCTGCGACCGTAGCGATCACGCGGTTCCAGACTGAAGCGCCTAGAACCGTACGGCCACACCGGCCGGCGATGGTTGACAGGGCAGCAATATGTAGAACTGTATAATCAGCAGACATACAGTCAGAAGCCATTAGACAATAACAATAAGGTTGTTTATAAAAGTTCATACGATAGTGGAAGGCATTGTTCCACTGTAGTCAATGTCCCAGACGCAAGTGTGAGCCCTGGGTGGCAGCAGAAAGCACCTGGTGCACTGTGTTATCAAGCTGGGCAGAAGGTAGCAGTTTAGGAGCCAAGCCAGGGCATCAGCATGTAATATTTATGGCATAGGAAATATGTAAGTCCTCACAAGAACGTGTAATACTGTGCAAGCCCACTGTCTACATAGAGGTACAATATGGTATCAGAATGACATGGAAGTTACTGAGTGGCGGCTTGCTGGCATGGCCTCGTATCATAACGTCAGTCATGGCAGAACCTTTGTGTTGGTTGATCAAAGCTCCAGTATATGTAGTGACACGTAATTACGACGTCTGGGATTATCTGACACAAGTGACACTGAACTAAGTGACACAGAAGCTCTCTTGGTTTGGCAGGCAGCGTGGTCGAGATGGTAGTGGAGGAGTCAGGCCAGTTTTATAAGTGTTGCCTCTCTTCAATTGCTGTTAATTCGCAAGTACAACATTGCTTATGATTGCATAGTCAAGGGCCAGTCTATAGTGTGGTCGCATATGTGCGTTGGTAGTAATTAAAGTGTTATCTCCCCACAATTGCACATCTGTATGGTTAAAAAAATATCTTGTGCAATGTATTAAGTGCAAAGTGAACAATGATTTTATCAAAACCACAGGAATAATAAATGGAACCCCTTGGAAAAGTTAAACAACATGCTCTTTACCACAAGTTTACGATATCCTCCAGTCATTACCATTACAGCGATACTTCCACTACATCAGTGTGAGCCTTCAACCGGTCCAAGGTGCTGCAGTCATGGCCTGTGCGGCTAGTCCAGGCGGAGGTTCGAGTCGTCCCTCGGGCATGGGTGTGTGTGTTAGTCCTTAGGATAATTTAGGTTAAGTAGTGTGTAAGCTTAGGGACTGATGACCTTAGCAGTCAAGTCCCATAAGATTTCACACACATTTGAACATTTTTTCTTTTGATCCTTCAACCGAGGACGACCACTGCAGCGAAAGGGACATATCTGAAGACACAAGGTTAGTGGCTCTGGGGAAAAACCACCAAAATGAGACGGATTTGCACGTCTCCAACGACGACTTGATACCATGCCAATGCAAAGAAGGTTCTGTAAGCAGAGAGCTGCACCAAGCCCAGACAGGCTGAGGCTGTAGGTACACAACAGCAGCAAAGCCAGATGTTTAGCCGTCCACTCCATTTAATGCAATAGCGATCACTAGCAGTCTCAGGTGGGGCTGACAGATTATGAACAAAAGACTCGTTAATAGGCACCATGAATTCGGTTGAATTTAACCAGAAGGAGGAGGGGCGAGGGGGAGGTGACCTTGATCTTCGCCTTGGGGAAGATTTTGCAAAAAAGTGAGAAATCACAGTGTCCAAGTGGCCAAGGACTGGTACTGTAATGTGATAATCGTCTGTGTTCGATGTCTATGTGGAATAACCATTCACAGACGGCAGGTGGTAGCACTAGCAATGGAGTGTGTGTGAAACATGTCGGAGGGGGGGGGGGGGGGGGGAGGGAGGGCGGGAAAAACAGTGGTGTCGTTGGGGCATGATCATTGGCTTTCATGCCAAAGGTGGAAGCGTTTCCAAAACGGCTAAATTTGTGAACTGTTTGTGTGCCACAGGGGTTAACTATACTGTGGATAGCAAAATGGTGCTATTCGAAACGGGTGCTGAAGTAACTGTGGTACACCACATATCATAGATGACTGGGATGAACGACGGCTGCAGGCGAATAGTCGTGTAAATTTCGAGCAAGTGACTGCCCAGATGAACCAAGGGGCTAAGAACAGTGTTCCCTCAATGACCATTCAGCGAACATTGCTGCATATGGCCACGGCAGCAGGCGCCTGGTTCACGCATCCAGATGAATCACGTTTTATGCTTCATTGGACGGATGGATCTTGGAGTGTATGACGTAAAGCGACTGAAAGCAAACAAAGCGCGACAATCGTCGGAAGGATCGAGGCCTGGATGATCTTATCATTCTAGCAGTCAGAATGGATCAATGGAAGCATGGATCTATACTTGGAGACCAAGTTCTCCCCTCCAAGCAGTTTGTCTTTCCTCGGCACGATGGCATCTGTCAGAAGAACAATACAGCATCTCACACCGCTCGCAGCTTACGTGCGTGCTTCAGAGAGCACTAAGATGCGTTTACTATAATTCGGGGATACCAAACTCACCGTGTTTAAACCCGATCAAGTATCTGTGGGACTACGTGGATCGGGTAGATCTCAAACAAGAAACCCGGCGCAGCTGGCCAAGACACCAGAGTCGGCGTGGCTCCATATCTTTATCGGTACCTTCCAGAAGGTCACTGACTTTCTTCCGGCATGTGCTGCAGCGGTTCGCACTGCAAAACACGGTTATTCAGGCATTTTGGTTCAAATGGTTCAAATGGCTCTGAGTACTATGGGACTTAACATCTGAGGTCATCAGTCCCCTCAGGCATTTTGGCAGCTGGTCACATCAACTGGACAGTGTAGTTGCTCAGTCAACAGCATAGGCCTCAGTGCACTTCTGTTCGAGACCTCTCTTCAAGGTAAAATTATTGCAATATAGAGAATCGATCTTAGGTCCTCTGCTTGACAGGAAGGCATGCTGATCACTGAGATATAATAGCAGATATCACCAGTGTTATGACTGATGTCCAAATTACCAGCTATATGAACCAGAAGTGATCGTGTTAAGTACCTAATGTCGTTTCGTCCCATATTACTGACGAATGCAGTTTGGAGACGTACTTTCTCTTCAGGGTCTCCATACACATGGAAACGACATTATGATGTTGTACCCAGTAGATCTGGAGTCGACTTCCGAACGATAAAGCCGTTGCATAATACAGGATGAATCAAACTACCTACAGTTTGATCCACGTAGTGCAATAGTACGCCATTCCGCTACCAGGAACGCTACCGTAGTCCAGAGTTAAAATGGTTACTTTCACCAGCGCAGAGCGTGCTCGTTGTGCGTATTGGTTTCATGAAACCAACTATGTAACAACTGGTCACCATAAAGTTTACACCGAATAGAGTAAAGAACCTCCAAGCAGGCCTACAATTGTCCTTGGCACAAGAATTTTATTGAGAAGGACTGTTCACTGCGACATGATAAATTACCACGTCACCTGCGTATTTCCAATTCTGTTCAACAGGTAAGAGAGAGCTTTTCCTGTAGTCCACAAAGATCAAAGCGACGTGGCTCTAGCGAGATTGGCATTCCACAACAGATTGTTGGGCGAGTGCTGCGTAAACGTTTACGCTTGACACTATACAGATTCACAATAGCATAGTGGATTAGCGATGCAGATAAGGTTGCTCTAGGGGAATTCCTTGCGGAAATGTTGCATCGGATAGAGGACGACAAGACATTCTGAACACAATAATCTTCAGCTGTGAGTCAACATTTCGTATGAGTGGCAAGTGTGATTTGTAACCCTGGAACTCGTTCGTGACAGCCTCCAAGTTAATTTGTTTTGTGTCCTCAGCAAATTGTAAGTGTACGGCCCTCTCTTCTTCAACGACCAAACCATGGAGATAACTGTCATGGTATTGTGTATCTGAATGCACTTTAAGACCATTTAAATCCACAGATCGATGAAGATGATCGAGATGGAATGGTTTACTACCAGCAAGAAGGTGTACCACCCCATTTCCTCACACAAGTTCGAGATTTCGTCTATAATTGCTTTCCAGGCCGGTGGATTGGCCGTCAAGGGCAGTCACGTGGCCACCTCGCTCCCCAAACGTGACACCATTTGATTTCTTTGTCTGGGGTTCCACCCTTACCAATAATTCAGCCGACTTGAAAAAATCAAATCTACGCTGGTGTTGCACAAGTTACGCCAGATTTGCTGCAACAAGTGTGGGAAGAAACTCATTACTGGCGGGATGTTTGCCGCACTACAGATGGTAGTCACATCAAACCAAAATGGCACTTGACAGTTTTATGTAAAACGTTAGGTTATTTGCTATAAAATGACACACCTATCGATTCTGTAAGTTACCTCAGTGAATTTCTATATTATTCCAAAGCTGCAAAATCCTTTTTCACTCACCTGTGTTTCCCTGTATACAGAAACTAGGGACCTGTCTCGGTTTTGCACAGGGAGCAGTATGGATCTACAGCCAGACGACCTTTCTGGCCAGCTATAGTAAGTCATATCATAGAGGTTCCTAGTGACTCAGTCTATTAGTAAAAATCATATCCAAATATTATCAACAGTTCCTGAGAGTAACCTTCCAAGACAGATAGAAAAACGTCGCAGGGGGACTTTAAATCAGTAATATGTACAGATTAGATGGGGCTGCAGCTAAGCTGAAATTCTACTCATTTGCATATCCAAACATATATTATGTTAGAAACAAAATTAATATTTGTTGTTTGCCGCCTCCAGGTTGCTGAAATTTTAATAGCGATCATGTTGTTTCTGGCAAGATTATTATTTGCAGTGTTCAACCGAATAATATTTTCGCCTTTAGATATAAGCATAGTTCTGCTATAATTTATTGGTTCAAATGGTTATGAGCACTATGCGACTTAACTTCTGAGGTCATCAGTCGCCTAGAACTTAGAACTAATTAAACCTAACTAACCTAAGGACATCACACACATCCATGCCCGAGGCAGGATTCGAACCTGCGACCGTAGCGGTCGCTCGGTTCCAGACTGCAGCGCCCAGAACCGCACGGCCACTCCGGCTGGCTATAATTTATTAAGGCAAATATTCATATTATTTCAAGTTTGTTTTAGAAAATTACAATTTTCTTACAAGGCATTTTACATACAGTCATATTGCGTTGCAGTCAAGAGCCTCAAATTAAATTATGTGTACAGACAGTGAACTCACCGTGGATGTTCAGCCACAGAATCCTTTTCGACAGTATTTATGTGAAAGGTTTTCTTTGTTAGTGGCAGCGTGCCACATGTCTAATTACCTACCATTAGGAAAGTGGAATGCACTCCAAAATTGTTATATAACTTTCAAACTGATAAATGGTAAATGAAAAAGATTGTAACACTGGTTTTACCTATACTTTTAAATATTAACTAAGTGATTTACTCACAAGCAATAAATCTAGCATTTTTTGTATCTTCTAATGTTAATTATTAAATGTGGAATGTCAATAACTCTACTTGCACTTTATTTCATTTTATTCCTATGCAAACTTTAAATTTTATTAGAAACTCTAATCGCTGTACCGTGGAGGTTATGTGTTACATATGAACATATAGAGGGTGCCATACAGCTGATCGATGTGTTCTCTGTAACACCTGCCTTCGTTACACAATAGTCTTTAACGAACAATGACAAGGGCCCGAACAAGAGGTATAGACGTACTAGGACGTGTATAACAACTCCGAAATGCAGGTATGCAATTTAATGTACGACAGTATAGCTTGACATGGGTTGTAATTTTGTATGCTATTCTTGAACTTTTATCATTGATACTCGCAGATATCTGGATTTGCTCTGACAAAGGTAGAACGGAAATGACAACTGATTGATAATTTTTAATATGTTTTGAAACCATGCGTATATGACACATGAGTCTAGAATTATATTATGTGTACAGATAATGAGCACACCGTGGCTGTTAAGCCACAGAATGCTTGTCAACTGTACTGGTGTAAAAGGTGTTTACTAGTAGCAAGTCATAGAATTCGTTCACATATGACATACTTAGGAACTGTGTGTACAAACTTCATTGAAGAGGGTACTCTTGAAGACGAGTAATTTTCTAATAGTTGGGTTAGCTTTTTATTTCTTGTTGTATAAAGAAAACGTAGGTATTAAATTAGTTTCATACGGAACATATTACGTCTATTATACAGGGTGCCTCTCCTACGGCTCATCAGGCGCATTTTCTGTGATGTTTAGACGTATATTTGCAGTTCCCTTTTTTCAATGTGTAGCTGGAATCAGCCAAAACAAATGCTGCTCACTGCTTCATTCGTGCAGTGTCCAGTGTATATAGAAAACATCGGTTGGTTTCCCATTACAAGCAAAATGATTTTAAAGCGAAATTTTACGTGCACTACCAACTGAACGATCTCAAATTACTCTAGTCCGATATTTGTTTCATCGATATGTATTAACAGGGGCTGTAAAACACAAAGAATAGCCAGTACTCCAGCAGAGAGTGTTTAGCGCTGCTGCTTGGTGGTAGAAGCCAGCTCGGAGTACTGGTCATTCCTCGTGTTTTACTGCACCTAAAACATTTATCGATAAAACAAATATCACACTAGGCAAACGTGGGACCACTCGTCACTTGGGCACGTAAAATTTCGCTTTAAAAATCGTTTTGCTCGTAACCGGAAACAAACGGACGCTTTGTGCCGGCACTGGGCTTCTAAGAAAGACTTTATGGGGTGAATACGTTAGAGGTGTCTGCAGATACACATTGCAAAAACTAATTTGCAAATATATGCAGAAACACCGGAGAAAATGCTCCCGACGCAACATAGGATAGACATCCTGTATATGAGCACTTATAGTTTCGGTAATACTTAACAAGGTGCATTACGTGAACAACAGGTAATGATGGTCCTGAGATGGCAAACATATGATGCCACCTATTGCTTCTGTCACAGTACTCAATCTTCGCTGATAGATTTCCGTTAAGTTCTCGATTACAGTTGGAAGGTGGAGATCGTTTCCGTTCTTTCTGAAACAGGGTGAACAGGAGTTATCGAGTCTCTGAGAAAATTAATGTGGATCAGAGTCAACATTGTAGATCATTTTAAAGGTGTTCCACATTTTCCGGTCCAAAAAATTGACTGGATTTTCTTTCAGTTTATGTTGTGGGCCAGAGAATTACCATGGTCATCTAGAAGGTTCAAGTTACTACAATTTGAGAGGCATATTGCTCTAAAGGTTTTGTATTCACAAGACCGTTTAAACGTGGCAGTTAATGAAGATAAGAGGATTCCAGATGTGACGAATGGGAGGAGGGGGGATATCCCAAAATGCATTCATGGAATAAAGCTTAATCCTGATGCTCTTTCGTTTCAATTATTTGACTTCATTGAACTATTCCACTTTCGAGATCGTTCGGAAGACCCCAAAGGATTTTCAGGCCATAAGGATACAGGATATTTTCGTAAGGGCGTGCAAAAATTTAACAGGACATAGAGAATGTTACATTGAACGATTTGAGGTAGCGAACCTGCGGTCAGAGAAGCCAGCTTAAGAAAATAATAGGAATAAAATCACATTACTGTGTACTTTTTTATTTACATTAGTTACAGTCAACTGGAAATACCACCACTGACACAATGAACGTACCATTTGTACTGTATTTTACAAAATGTGCTGAAACTGATGGCCATCAGCCTCAGTGCAAGCATGACATCGGCGAACAAGTTTCTGACGCACCCTGACAAATATCCCTGGTGTGTTTCGAATCGCATCACAGGCCGCTACAATTCTGGCAGCTAATTCCATCTCCTTATCCACTGGGATCTCATACACAGTGACTTTAGATAGCCCCATAGGAAATAATCAACGGAATTCAGGTCGCGAGACGTCGTAGGCCATGGAAAATGAACGCCCCTTCCAATCCAGCGGCCAGGAAATACGGCATTGAGATGGTTGCGGACATACACACTGAAGTGAGGCGGTGGACCGTCATGTTGTATCCACATACTTTCACGAACAGCCAAGGGGACAATGTAAATACGATACAACAGAGCCGCATTACAGAAAAGTAAGGTAAACATAACCTCCATCATGACTTTCTAGTAATCAGGTTCATTGGCCTTGTTTCCTTGCAGGAAATAAATAATGTAGATGTAAATAAACAGACAGTACTTGTAAATCTGTACACATGTTAGTTGTAAATAAGCTGTAAAACAGTAATGCCAGACAAAGCGGGAGACAAATTCACCTCCATATTTCCTTGAGCTGGCTTCTCCGACCCCAGGTTCCTTACCCAAAATTGTTTAGTGGAGCATTCTCTAAGTTCTATTACACTTTTGCACGGTCTTACGTAGCTGCAGAATTACTCATACTGGTTGCCGGAAATGCTGACATGAGGTCTGAAACGAAACCGAAACGCCGCTGCCCACGAGATCACAGGTCTTGCCCATATTAAGAAGGAAAACTGGCTTTCTTAACCCATGACAGAGTTCTTGAATAACATGAATTGGAAATATAACTGATGAGAATAAGCTACAATCACTGGTGTGGACATAAAGTGCATCAGAGGGGTGGTTAGCTTCAAAGGCGTTTCAGCTAATCTCGTATAATTTATTAAGACTGTGATGCTGTTAAGGTGAACGAACGACTGTAGGAACATCCGAAACGTGTACGTTAGTAAGAAAGTAATGTGTCTGAGATATAATTTACTTTTCGTTGGACCTTGGTTTCGTTTCACGTTTTGCTGATTATTTCGCTCACCTACTTCAGAGAATTTTATTACTTCATGTCATGTGACTTTCCACAAATCACACTCAGGCCATTGTATACTTAATTCTCCTCAGCATTTCAATTAACCGATAAGAAGTACTTACGATTGGCTCACGCACTTCCTTCTTTCAGAGAATCACATTTCTTGACAACATGTAAACTTTCCACAGTGCACTCTGGCATTAAATGTCGTCTACACCTAATCGCCTGCTAATACCTCTGTAAACTATTCCCACGAGAAGATCCGATAAGAATAAAGCAATTCGCTACGTAACGTTGATAATATCTAGATACGTTCACTTCATCAGTGACATAATTGTGTCACTTCCGACATTTTTGCGCAACAGGCTGTCTATCTCCATCAAGAAAACGATTACAGAGACGTAACTAAAGTAAATCCACGTTAATCGACAGTACTTTAGGTGAATAACCGAATACGTTTCGATTTGTTCAAATGTTCAAATGTGTGTGAATTCCTAAGGGACGAAACTACTGAGGTCATCGGTCTCTAGACTTACACACTACTTAAACTAACTTATGCTAAGAGCAACACAAACACCCATGCCCGAGGGAAGACTAACCTCCGGCGGGAGCGGCCGCACAATCCATACACGGCGTGTCAACCTCGCGGCCACTCCGCAGGGCTATCGATTTTTTATCTGTGTCAAGAAGTCTTCTTGTACTTATTTTATAGTGAGACAACTGTTGAAATGGAAAATACGTATTTTTCCTTAAGCTGTCTTTCCTATTGGGATTTAATTTCATGTGACGATTTTCGCTGCAATTCGGCTAAGAATGAAATTTGCAAGACTTAGTAATTAGCCAAATTACTAAGCCTTGCAGATTTCACACTTAACAGAACTGCAGTGAAGATCACAATGGATCATAATGCAGACAACTGGATACATTGAAAATCACTCTGAGAAGGCCTGTATCACGAAAGAAAATGAAGCTCGAGTGTAAAAACATTTATCCGAGAAAGTAAAATAAATTACTGATTACTAAGAAACATGGTTAAAATTATGAGACAAAATATTCAAGTCATTTTTTTTTTACGTTTGAATGGGACTACGTATTTATGACTGAACGTTTGAACATCTCTCTAGTGTCGCATAGATCTCCTTTCGGCGTCCATAAAGATTGTATCGTACAATGTTCGCCTTAAAGTTGCCCTATAAAGGTGACATGCAGCAAACGTCAAATTTACTCGTAGTATACTGCATGCTGCCATATTCAAATGGTCAACATTTCAGTGCAACCACAATAAGTAGGTAGGGGTAACGCCTTCTACGGAGGCTGTTGAATACAGATGGGCGCTAATGCTTAGACAACAATTTCCTGTAAAAAATCGTTCACATAGACTTTCGTCACTCTCAAAATACTTTACCCCTAACGCAATGCTCTTGTTCCACCTCCTTTGCTATTCCTGGAACACGTGCAGGAAACTATTGCTTGACATCCTCTTCAGGGTAACCTCTACAGCTTTCACTGCCTTGGTCTCGCTGTCTAACAGGCGGCCCTTACGCTTCTTTTTGGCCGTGGGGTTAAGAAAAATTGTCGCGTGGAGCCAGTACTGGACTATAAGACGGATGGAGTACCACAGAGTTGCGTTTTTAGTGCCAGGAAATCGATAGCACTAGTAACATGTGGCCTGGTTGTCGTCATGTAACTCCCATTGTCAACTGAGGTTCTTTCTTTTGCTTGGCGATGTGATCCTTTAAAAAATGCTTCAGGAGATTCTTCAGTAACCTGTAGTGACTTTAGTGTGCCGTGGAACTGTGTGAGTGTACACCATCCCCTCGTAATCAGTAAAACTGGTGAGCACGTTTTTATTGTTAATTTCTGAGCTCTTGGGTGCGAGTTGACCATGTTGCACCTAATCTGTGTTGCTCTGCTTCATTTCTGGCTCATAACAGCAGTGAAGATGTTTTGCCACCAAGAATCGTCCTCGTTCTCAGCATATTGTTTCCAATAGTGGCACACACCTACACGAGCCTGCATTTGCTGTGGGGTAAGCAGTTTCGGTATCAATCGTGCACGCACCTTGGACATTTGTAAATGTTCTTTTAAAATTTTGTGAGTGTTCCCAACTGATATCCCAAGGATGGGTGCAAGCTGTCTCCCAGAGAGACGTCAGTCATCACAGATAATGGCACTTACTGTGCTGCTCGTTGTTTCTGTCATGGCAGCAAAAGGTGTACATCCTCCTCCCTGCAATTTAGAATTTTGCTGGCCATTTTTGAAAGCATGATGTCAACGGAAACATGCTCGACGAGATAATGCAGAATCCTCATTAGCTCTGTTCCAATCGTCGTAGGCTTCAGTAGTAGTTTTCTTCAAAAGAACATAATACTTTATTCTACTATGCTGATCACGAAAATCATCCATGACGATGTTTAGAGCCAGTTATGAAACACTTTCATCCTCACAGGTTGTCAACACTAGCGACCAGAGTACGTAGTTGAACGGCGCACGTGACAGAACGAAAAAAATGGATACCAATCTTTATTCAACATTCCTCGTACATTCTGTACATAAGGGAAGATGACGCAACGATTTTCGCATTCAGAAATCACATCTGAATGTTATTTGCCTGTGAGAAGGTGGTGTTAGTCTTCAGGTTAACAAGAAGACAAGTTTTCCACTCTTGTCGGAATACTACAGCTGCAGGATCGTGGTGGTTTATCGTTCCGAGATATTGTTGATGCATTAGTCTAGATCCAGTTGTGTGAATATGGATTCGGTAGGTTGAGGCGGTCTCTTCCCAACGCCTTACAGTACCTTGACTGTTAAAAGCGAAAAGCAACCGTCAACATTGACATATTTTTCTCTCGACCAATCAGGATCGGAGAGCAACGTTACTTACTTTCAACAAGGAAACCGGCTTAACTACAGTATCCACGCAGACAGGGCGACGGCCTCTGTCGTCACAGCAGCCACTGTTGCGGCTTCCCTTGACACAGCAGCAGAGGTAGAGTGGCCGACAGTGGTGCATCCATCGACAATACTGACCTCAACTGAGGCACCACATCGTCTTTCCATACGGAAACCGTGTCTGTGTACAGCATAATGATGGGCATAGCCGTGAGTGGTGGCTCCAAGGAGGACGAATGTTGGCTGTGTTGTGACTAGCGATGCACATAAAAGAACAACCGCCCATGAAGACAAGCAGCACTGTATATTTTATTAGGAACAGTAACTTCTAAGTATAGCACGCACTACTATTTTCTGTTAACTAAGCTCATTATTAGAATTCTCAATTTGGGGTCCGTGATGAAGCAAAAGTTCTCTGAATCATCGTCTAATGTCTGTGTGCGAATAGGCGACAACAAATTGGACTGATGTCCTGCATTCGCAATAGTTAAGTCTATCGTAGTTTGATACCAAGTGTAAAGTACGGACTCCTTGGAGCCGATGGTCGAGAAGTGGAAGGCCTGTGTTTGTCAAAGATGGCCACTTGGGAGGTGAATTTGGTCTGGATTGGCCGCTGGACTGCTTCTCAGTTCGGCTGGAAAGTCAGACAGGTTCGATGGCTGAGACGGAATAGTAGCGTTATTCAGGGTTGGTTGATCGAAATGAACTGGCTGGCTATGGTTGTGCATTGACATAAATGCTGTAGCGGTAGAGGGATACGGCGCTGATAATGGGCACCTGACTTAGTGGGTGCAAGTAGTGCCGACTGTTGTCCACGCTGGCGTCATTGGTGACGGAGGCGTGTACCATACTTCTCTATGATAACAACCTGTTGTTCTTGCCATTGACTGTTTCCTTCTCAGTGATGCAGTGTGCAGTGGGCTGCGTTGTTACTGTTGTCATCCAGAACTGTTGTGTTCGTTCCTTGGTGACACAACACTGGCAGGTCTGCTGTGATCCGGCAATCGTCAGTATACATTGCTGAAGGGCTGTCTCCCCCCCCCCCTCCCCCCCCCCCCACTCCGAGGGAACAAATGGGCGGCTGCTGTGAGTCCATTTTTTCGGCACTGCTTCCCTTCCCTCAATGAAATAGATAGCCGAATCGCGGAAGCTTAGGGTTCAATGGAGTCAAGGGTGGCCATTGAGGGTGGCATCCCAGTATCTCGGTCGTCGATGGCCTTTGGGGTGGGGCCTGCGAACTCCAACGGCGTGTTAAACGGCAGGCTCCACCAGGTGACATCGAAACTGCTGTGGTAGGGGCTTCATGGAACACAAAAAAAGTACATCTGAAGCAAACGGTCTGACGGAATAGCGGTCGTGGAGGCTATGTGAGTAACCAAAATGCGTAATCAAGGTCTGTGGTGGCAGTCCCATACTAGAACCATGACGGCCGATGACCTGTGCACAGAGTCGCGTTCATCAGTCAGAAAAGATCCGCCCCCCCCCCCCCTCCCACACCGTAAAACGACCCACTCAGTACCTCATTGTTGGCATTATACACGATGGAACGTGACGTTCCGCAGGCACTCGCCAAATCCAAATCCTTCTATGTGAAAAAAAAGGTAAATGAACGGACCCGCATAATTGTAGACCAATATCGTAAATATCGGTTTTCTGCGGAATTCTTGAACAAATTCTGAGTTCGAACACTCTCAAGTTCTTTCAGTTAGTAAAGCTTCTGTCCACAAACCAGCACGGTTTTAAAAGTAGCGCTCGTACGAAATTCAGTTTGCCCTTTTCTCAAATGATATCCTGCAACTGTGGAAGAAAGAAAACAGGTTGATGCATTATTCCTAGATTTCCGTAAAGGATTTAACATGATACCCTACTGCAGACTACTGGAAATGGTCCGAGTCTGTGGTTTATTAAGTAACAGAACCCACTATGTTGTCCTTCGTTGTCTCTTCAGAAGCAAGGGTATCGTCAAGAGCGCCCCACGGAAGTGTGATAGGATATTAGTCACTACATACATAAATGATCTGACGGATATGGTGAGCAGCAATTTACTGCAGTTTGCTGATGTCACAGTTGTGTACGGGAAGACGCCGTTGATGTGTGACTATATGAATAAACAAAATGACTTAGACACAATTTCTAGTTGGTGTTATGACCGGCAGCTTGCTCTGAGGCACGATATTGTAAGTTAATTTGGATGAATAGGGAAAAACAATCCTGCAGGGTTCGTATGCAGCGCTAGTAGGGTGATGTTCAATAGTCACGTTGCTAAACGCTGTGAAACGGAATGAGGTCGTCAGGTTGGTAGTAGGGAAGGCGCATGCTAGACTTCGTTTCATTGGGAGAATTTCGAAAAAGCCACCGTATAGATCGCTAGTGCGACCCATTGAGTACTGTTAGAGAGCTTGGAATCTCCATCAGATCGTTAACAGGAGATCGTCGAAGTAGTTCATAGACGTGCTAGTAGATTTATTAGCGGTAGGTGCGATCAATACGCAAGTATTATGTAGGTGCTTCGTGAACTCAAATGGGAATCCCTGGAGGGAAGACGACGCTTTACTCGCGACGCACTGTTATGGAAATTTAGAGAACCTGCATTTGGGGCAGGCTGCAAAACGGTTCTACTGTCACCAACGTACATTCGCATAAGGACCACGAAAATAACACAGAGAAATTAGGGCTCCTACGGAGGCTTTTAAATAGTGGTTTCTGTCGCTTGAGACTGTAACAGGAAAGCAAATGACATGAAGTGGCTTGCAGAGTTTGTATGTAGATAAGGAAGTGTAACGTTTTTTATGCCTGAGGGCTTACATGATACGCATCGCATACAACTGTTTAGATAAAGGTAGTCTGTAAAACTGCGGTGTGGTGATTCCGATAAGAGTGGCAATCGAAGACGACTTGATAACACCGACAGCTTTAGTCATAGGCACATTTCCTTGACATTCAAGAAATGGATTTACGCAGTACTTTTAACGAACGGGGTTTCGTAGTATCTGATATGATTGTAAGCGTTTTACATAACATTTAGTGCGATAATGATTTCACTATCGTCGTCGTGGCTCAACCGAGCAGCAGTTTTTGAAGAATGACCTATGGCACGGTGATGGAGATGTCTTTGAAATCGCGATTGAACATCACACTTACTGAAATACTCCGGGAAATTGTGCAGTGGTCTAATCAATTTCCTTCAGAGACTGATAGATTCAAACGCTCTGCGGAAAATATCTCCAATGGAGACTGTAGCTTCTATTCACACCCTGGCTCGCCGAATGATCAACAATAACCCCCTCTCTAAGTACGTTGTTTCGCTCTAGATCAAGAAGAATACAAGTCTCCAGAATGAAATTTTCACTCTGCAGTGGAGTGTGCGATGATATGAAACTTCCTGGTAGATTAAAACTGTGTGCCGGACCGAGACTCGAACTCGGGACCTTTGCCTTTCGCTTGCAAGTGCTCTACCACCTGAGCTAGCCAAGCACGACTTACGACACATGCTCACAGCTTCAATTCTACCAGTACCTCGTCTACTACCTACCAAACTTCAGAGAAGCTCATCTGCGAACCTTGCAGAACAAACCCTCCTGGAAGAAAGGATATTGCGGAGACATGGCTTAGCCACGGCCTGGGGGATATTTCCAGAATGAAATTTTCAATCTGCAGCGCGGGTGCGCTAAGCAATCTCTCCACAATATCCTTTATTCCAGGAGAGCTACTTCTGCAAGGTTCGCAGAAGAGGTTCTGTGAAGTCTGGAGGGTAGGAGACGAGGTACTTGCAGAATTGAAGCTGTGAGGACGGGTTGTGAGTCGTCATTGGATAGCTCAATTGGTAGAGCACTTGCCCGCGAATGGCAAAGGTCCTGAGTTCGAGTCTCGGTCCGGCACACAGTTTTAATCTGCTCAATAAGTTTCAAGAATACACGTGTCTGAATTAAAGTTTATACCAGATATTAGGTACATGAAAACACACAGATTACAGTCTCCACTCACACGCCGTGTGTGCGAGTTAATAATGCATCGACGGTGGTTGTTTGCGGACCGTGAGAACCAAGTTTTCGACAATCAGTCATGCCGCAGACATGTTCAGTGGGGGCCAAATCAGACAAGGAACGCGGTGACAACCAATATATTTGACAATAAATGTCTTAGCTGAAGGTTGCACATGCCACGTTGTCTGTGATTGAATGGTGTCCATCTCAAATTTGGCAGGCCCAGTTCCCTGCAGGTGTTGCCTCAGTACTGTTGCCTCTGCCAACAATGTTGCTGTGTATTGAAAGCCGTTGGACTGTAGTAACGGAGTGCAGGAACAGTTGGTTAAAACTTCCACTTGATATAATGAATGGCAGCTCCCTTTATATGTAGATCAATATTCTTGCAAAGAAGGTAAAGAATTCGATAGCTAGGGTGTGGAGAACACCTAGAACACATCGTATAAGTATTTAGGAGTAATGCTATTGGGCGATATGAAATGGGACGATCGCTTAAAATCAGTATTAGGGACGTCGAATGGAAGATTTTCAGTAAGGAAAACAGCCTAGTTTGCAAATGACGACAGAAGCTATATTTACGAGTTGCGCCTATTTGACGCAACTTCAGAATCTATATACGTGAAAAGTGTATAGCAGTAGTTTAGGAGTATGGTCTTATCTAGCAAAACAAGGTGGTAAATATTTAAATACTATATAAGAAATCAGAATGAAAGGGGACTTACGTTTTGGTTCGACGAATAACGCATTAGTCATAAATAACCCAAATTTTGGTATAAAAAGAGATTGCTGCCAAAACTAGGAACGAAAAGCTAAATTCGTAGTGGAGCCACAAAAACAAAAAATAAACAAAAACAAAAAAACGACGATTCTTACCTTCGGCGAAGGCATGCGGCAGTGGTAAGATAGGGCCACCCTTATCATCTTGATATACAAATATTGGAAAGCAAATTGCAATTGTCATGAATACGTAAAACATATGCACACGCTACGTAGAACTATCAGGGAGGAGACTGCCGACGCAGCGGATGAAAGTTCTGCTAAGTGTCCCTTACATGTGTGGGTGTAGAATAAATAAGAATAAAGTAAAATGTATATACTGGTAAGTAAACACAATAAAAGTGAAAAATAGATTTAAAATAAGTGATAGAAGTGAAATATATACAACAGCAGGTAAAGAAAGAATAAAATACCTAACACATGGCACCATCTTTTGGCATCAAGGGTAAAGACAAGACATACGTAAGTAGTACACAAGCATTACAACTATTATACAAAACAGAATTATGAAGATAGAAGACTTACAGATGAGTCAACATCTTCAAAAGGAGAATTATTCCAGTGGTACTCTTTGAAATGTTGTCACCATTCAACCATGAAACATCTGATTCTCAGTAATTAGTTGGTCATTAAGACTTAAGTCCTTAGCTACTTGAGAGTGTTTCACAATCTCCAGTTCCTCAAGCATAGTCAATTTTTTTTGCTCTTAACTGCACGATGCAAAATTTGGAGCGATTCTAATACAGGTTCAACGAGTCCGCTAATCTTGCGAACTATGAAATTAATTTTGCACGTTGAATCTCATCTGGAGTTAACGGCAGCGCAGGACAGTGTCATAAGGCATTTCATTTCTTCAGGAGTCGTCGTTGATTCCTAATAGACCTGCTGTTTTAATTTTAGACACAGGTAGAAGTATAGAAGTGTTAAGTTTGCTGAGTGTGCATACCATTCTACGTTTCCTGAACGATCATTGCCGTGCTCGCCAAATATTCTCTTAAGAGGCTGAGAGCTGGTCTCTGAGAGATGGGGCAGAATAAGGTTACGATTGTGGATGGGACCGCAATCAGTTACTCTCGGTTGCACAACAAATACGTAAACTTTATTTAAAGAAATTAAACTTTTAAAACAGTCTTTTAAAAAAACACAATTGACTGTATGACGGCTGAAGCCCTAATCACAGAAAAAATTCCACAATTTTAGGGCCTAAGGCCACCAACAATAATCTCAAACAACAAACGGCTGAAGGCCTGAATGAGAAGTCAGAGGAACAGTTCCAAATAGCACAGATTTGAACAAATACTTTGCTTTTAAAACACGTTTGCCTTAAAAAACTTATTGTAACATGGCTGAAGACCTTATTATGAAAGAGGTGAAGTAATTGCCCGGTTTAAGGCAACACACAACTTCAAATCACAAACGGCTGAAGGCCTGAATTAGAAGTCCAGAAAACAATTCCAATTAGCACTTTAAAAAAATCCTTCGCTTTTAAAACAAGTTTGCTTAAGAAAAACTTACTGTAACATGGTTGAAGGCCTTATCGCCAAAGAAGTGAAATTATTGATTGGCTGAAGGCTACATCAAGAAAATGGTTCAAATGGCTCTGAACACTATGGGACTTAACTTCTGATGTCATCAGTCCCCTAGAACTTAGAACTACTTAAACCTAACCTAAGGACATCACACACATCCATGCCCGAGGCAAGATTCGAACCTGCGACCGTAGCGGTCGCGCGGCTCCAGACTGTAGCGCCTAGAACCGCTCGGCTACAACGACCGGCCGAAGGCCACAACAATAATTAGAAAATTACAAATAACCTAACAACAAACATCACGATCTAAGGACTCAGGACAAGCGGTTCTCAGCAAGTGTTCCAAGGGTCGGCCTGGGAAGGTAACTCAAACATAAGGTAAAGTGAGACAGGCAGCCAAGAGTTGTACGCACGTAACAGGATGGCAACTCAAACTAGGGGCAGCTTAAGCGCCGACCGACCGTCTGACTAATCCGCCTAACGTCCTATCACCGGTACAACGATGGACGATTTTCAGGCAAGGGCAAAGAGACAGACAGCACTACGTCTTCAGAAAACACCCAGGGCCGAAGGAAACACTAGAATCAAGGTAGACCCCCAAAAAATATGCACAATACGATACAAGAGGCTGTCGAACTACATGCTGTGTCGGACAGCATCAATACGATGAGGAAAGGAACATTGCCAGAAAAGTACGCTAACCTCCAGGGCAGGTAACTGGGGCGTTAGCGGCCACAAGGCAGAAAATACCGCTGGCTGCACTTCACTAATAACAATTATACTAAATTCAATGTTGAATAACAAATAGAGAAAGACGGCTGCAATAATTTCACCACCACAAAACACTTCACTCGCTCTGCCAGGCTGAGTGGCCCTGGGAGCAACAACCCGCCGACCAAAGGCGAGACATCAGAAGAGTCGAGGTTGCATAAGCAGTTAACTCTTCACTCAACTTAAACATGCAGGGTACGGTGTGCAATGAAGTCGTCGCTCTTGAAGCTACCCCTCCTCGGTCCGGCAGTGGCAGCACACCGCCAGTGGCCCCGGCTTGTCCTCGCGCTGCACAGACCTGCTCGCTGCTGCGCCCCCAACTGACCTGATGTCCGTTCGCAACTGCCCCCTCCACAAAAAGCGACGCGGAAATACTTGCGGTCGCTCCAAAGACAGTACCATAGTACATGTATCGATAAGCGCTGCTACTGCCACTCATGGGCAGGCAAGCCAGCAACTTAGTGACGCCAGTAAATCGAATAAGAAACGAGATGTCATAATCGCAATGACAAGATGCCAAGCAATAAACGGCATGAATACGATCCGCGCACGGCTCAGAGGATCTGTCACTAGATATGGGAGGACATCCGTCAAGTTGGTACCACACTGAGTGCCTTATGTACAATGGGATGTCTTCCTATAACTATGGCGACGTCATATCTTAGGAACTCGCGATACCTAAATGTATTTAGATTGCCATCAATAAAACGGGGACCAATGACGTGGGTCTTGAAAAACACGCACCAAATGTTGACAGACCAAGAGCGTCATTTTGCAAAAATTGAGCTGCCCGCGGTGTGTAAACATGCTTCTTCCTTAAACAAAATTTTGTATAGATATTACACTTTACTTTGCACTTTTAGTAGATAAAATTGGAGAACTGTAACTAACTTTGGAAGTCATTGCCATGGAGCTGCAGCTGAAAAGAAATGTGAAGATGATCAAGTGCGATGGGAATTAGTGTTGCCAGAACACTCGTTTGGTTGATTCCTCTCTTACTTCCGAGGTGTCTCTTAGTGACATTTGTATTTTATGTTACTGCTGCTAAAATGTTAGTTTCATTTCGTTCATCAGTTGCTCTTCTATTTCCTCGGTGTATTTCATTCTCCATTTTCCAGTTTCTAGAACTTTTTTATAACATCTGCACAGACAGATCGCGAGTGCTTGGAACGAGTTAGATACTCTTTAGGATACAACCACACCAGTGCCAGTAAATTTGCAACTTCTGCCATAACCGATAACAATTTTTGGACTGTGGTATAAGTTGTGAACATCTCAAAACTTAGCGAGCAAGTTATATGATTGCTGCAACAACAAACACAGATGGGCTTCAAGCACACAGGTAAAAGCAAGATCCTTACCTGAGTTACGTGTTCGATTATATTTGGTGTAATAGGGCATACTTTTGCTGAGGGCGGGGTCGTCGTTTGCTGGACTGTTTTCTTTATATTCTTTGTCAAGTCTCATACGTATTATGTTACTGAATTTGCCTTAGAATTTTCTTTCAAATGCTACAGCAAAAGTATATACGCAGTTCTATTAGGGAAAAAAACAAACAAAGTTATTGGCAAAGTTCCACTACTATGGACAATAAAAATTACTGTAAATTTCAGGAGATTAGCCATATTGTGCCTTATAACTTGACTAAAACTGCACCTCGATATACGAGGCGTATTCCAAAACTTCGGTCCATTTGGTCATAAAAAATAAGCCCATAAGAAAAGGTTTTAATTGGCAATAATATTTTACTACATATCTACAATACTTTTCCGCATAGTCGCCGCTCACATATATACATCTTCTTTAACCCGTTTGCACAGAAGTCTGTGGCCTGGGAGTTAAACCAGTTGATATCGCCACTCTTGAGTTCATCATCGTTTTGAAATACCTGTTTACCCAGCCACTTTTTCAAATACAAGAGGAGGAAGTAGTCGCTTGATGCGAGGTTGGGACTGTACAAAAGGTGCTCAAAACTTTTCCAAAGAAAATCTTGAATCTTCTTCTTGGTTTTGACTGCTGTGTGAGGGTATGCGTTGTCGTGAAGGAGGATTATGCCAGAAAAGAATTTCCCGCGGCGCCGATTTCGGATCGTACGTCTCAGTTTGGTCAGTGTTTCACAGTATACGACAGCTGTAACTATTGATCGATTGTTCATGAAATCAATCAAAATGACGCCATTTTCTAAGCAAAACAGGGTAGTCAACATTTTTCTATTCGCCTACGGAGATTCCTTAAACTGTTTCGGGTTGGGTGAACTTGAATGGCGCCACCACATTGACTATTGTTTCGATACCGCGTTAGTATACGATATCCGTCCCTCGTAGCCCATAACAATGCGGGAAAACGAATCATCTCCCTCTCGTCTATACCCCTCCAAAAAGTCATGCGCTACACATTCTTTGCTCTTTGTACTGATCAGGGAGCATTTTTGGAACCCACCTCGCACAAAATTTGTGATATCCAGTGATGTGCAGTGACAGTCCTGTAAATTGAGGCTGGAGCAACATTAACCGTCAATTGCTGATCACTTCGAAGTTTTTGGTTCACTTGGTCCGAACACAGGGCCTCCCCACCCCACTGTTCATCATGAACATTTGTGCGGCCATTTTGAAATTCTCGTCACTACTTTCGACTTGTTTTTCGCACATTATAACTCGCGACAGGTTTCAGCAGCTGATGATTCTTTTGCTAGCAAAAATCTAATCACACCCCCTCTTCACAACTGGCGGGATCTACGATTGTCTCTGCCGTTGTCATCTGCTCTCACCGATTGGTAAACGACTACTGTATCAAACCAAAACTGCAGTACTTACCCAAAGAGTCGCTAGACAGAGTTATATGTGAGGAAATTCATTCAGGACTACCATCAATTAATTACTGATCACCTGACCTAGTTTTGGAATACTTCTCGTATTTATTCATTCCGTTTATATCTGGGGTAGCCTGCCTTCGCTGCCTCACCCTGTATTCTTAGAAGGGGACATCATTGACGTAACGGAAGATCTTCTTCCCAGCTGGAATACCTGTGAGTCGATATCGCATACTGAATTCAGTGTCGCTGAAAATCGTCAATGGTCTCACAACAATGCCAACGGCCAGATTTAGGTCTCTACAGTAGCATCTAACACATATTCGACCACTGCAATACGGTAAGTTCATGCACGACTCGCAATTTTGCCATTCTCCGCGAGAACAACGGTGATTGATTCCTGCAGGCACAGATCTTAGTTGGGAGGGGGCAAGGGTTGATGGGGGACGGGAGTCGTGAACACTACCTCCAAATAAATATTTCAGTAACAGTGTTCGTATCTCTACGTATACAAATTGCCAAATTTAGCATCTAACTTCCAGAGAATAAATTACCATAAAGAGGCTGGAAAGCAGCAAGAAATGGTAGAAAATTCCAAGCTAAAATGTTCAAATGTGAATGAGTTCTTAAGGGACAAAACTGCAGAGGTCATCGATTCTTAGACCTACACACTTTTTAAACTAACTTAAACTAACCTGTGTTAAGAACAACACACACACCCATACCTGAGGGAGGATCCGAACCTCCGACGGGAGGGGCTGCGCAGTCAGTGACATAGAGCCTCTAACCGCGTGGCCTCTCTGCGCGGCCACTTACACGCTATCTTTCACTTTCTTGCTCTTCGTCCTGACTGCCTGCACAGAATGCTGCTTTCAGGTAAAGGCACAGAATCACACGCTGACCTTTATCCCCGCCGACAAGATCCGAGAGTCCACAGCCAGAATGTTTAAATCACTGGAAGCTGAGAATGCCGAGACCAAAAGCGGATGAACTCCATTCTCACTAATGAACACCTTGGTGGCCAGGGATGTGCATCACACAGTTCATATTGGTACGTACCATTTTTCGCAGAGTATTGTCCTGTTGAAAAGTGGCACCACCATTTTGTCGGAAGAAAGGAAACGTATGAGAATGCAGGATGACCGTGACTTACAGTTGATACGTAGAATTCGCTCAGTCACTGCCTGTTGTCATCTGAAGTCATACCCGTTGGCTCCTCACAACAGGGGTAACTCGGAAGTAACATTGAATGATTGCTATATCTCCCCAGGTTGCCACCACACTCTTCCACGGTGGTCGTACGGGGTATCATAAGACCGCGATTCATCACTGGACATAATGCGACGCCATACGCAAGCAGTCCATACTTCCCGGACAAGGCTTCGCACCAAACACAGGAATTGTGTTGCGGTGTTTAAGGCATCCTCCAAATCGGGATGTAATTGCCTAGTCCATCTACTGCCAGTGTCACGAATGGTGCTGGAACACACAGAAGGTGTGTTCTCGGAGGGCAGAGGCACATGTGCCGGGGTACATGTCTATGTAGTTCCAACATTTTGTTGGGATAGTACTAGCCAACCCTGACAATCCTTTATTTATATTTATGTAACAGTTTCGTGTAATTTCTACTAGTGACTAGCTGGAAAGATACCTATTCCTCTTCAAAGCAGACCTGGCTGAAAGTGCTTACCAAGGGAGAATTCCACTGACATATATTATTCTTGAAGAATCGAGTTTGCCAAGATCACAAGTAATTCTTTTTTATTACTATTACCAGTTTCGACATATCGGCATCGTATCTTGTAACGTTATTAGATGTACATGTTTTTGCAACGTTGAAAGTCACATTGTGATGTTGCGTCAAATTGTAATAAAATGTGGCTGAGAACATCAGCATGACACGAATAAAATACTGCACATGTGAGATTCCGATGTATCCTGCCACTTCTTATTACAAATTGACGCATCATAACTATGTGACTTTCAGTATTGTAAAGAGCGTGTACATCTAATAATCGTCATTGTCTTTTCGTTTACCGTCGTTCCTCAGTTACTTCAAAATTCACGGACGTATGTCCCGTCTTTGCAATTAAAAGAAAGGCAGTTTGTTTCTTGCCATACGCCTAACGCTGTATATAATGTAGTGGTTACAAATATGTTGCTATGTTACTTTGTCGTGTTTTTTTTATCTTGTTATTCAGATTAGATGCAACTTTTGTACCACAAGTTTCAGGGGTTAAGTTAGCGTTCGGTGTGACTTACAATTTCCAATTTTGCTAGCCCACGTGCATGATCATGGAGATTAACGCTGGAAATCGGCCAGCTGGAGGGTGGGGACCGAATGAACACATCTCCAGGACCACACACATGGACTAGCAACATTGGGAATCATAAGTAACACCAAACGATAATTTAAACTCACGAAATTTGAGCTACGAAAGTTGTTACTAGTCTGGAAAGTAAGAGAAAATGTAACATAACGAGGTATTTATAACAACTACATAATGTATACAAACATGCACTGCAAGCCACTAAAGGTGTTTCATAAATAAATGAAGCTAAATGCATATTCAATAAACAAAGTGGCTTACATTTAAATGAAAAAAGTGGAACATACCTCCATGAACATCTAATCATGTTACAAAACGATGTTGACAGCGTAGATCTCTCGAAACCGGCAATAGCAATAAAAAGAATTATTAGCAATCTTGGCAAACTTGATTCTTCAAGAGTATTATAACCTTCAGCTCAGTCACAACGACTGACACAGTGCCAAATATATATTCGACTGACATAATTGGACAACATCCACATAGTTATACAATAGATAGGGATTGATACTACAAGTGTGATACAATCAACACATGAAACAGCACTGTGCTTGCTGCACAGAATGGTAATCCTACCATTTGGAGGCCATATGCGGTCGACCGGAAACACGACCACAAGTATCTCTGCCCTCAAGTCTCAAACACTCCAACATCCGGAACTGTCGTATATGAACCATGTATCTGGATCTTGCTGGATTAGACCAGCCGATTGAATGATCCAAAATGAGACACCGTTCAAATATTGTCAGGTGCTGTGCTACGTGTCTTTCAGAGTGATCACTCAACATGTGACGCTGTAAACGACCCTTTCATGCCCTACTGCAGCTATTAGCTACGCTGAACACGAACAACACTAATGCCTCTGGCAGCCGTTCAGTCTTTAACAGATAACTGCAACATTTACATTAAAAAATCAAATGGTTCAAATGGATCTAAGCACTATGGGACTTAACATCTGAGGTCATCAGTCCCCTAGACTTAGAACTGCTTAAACCTAACTAAGGACATCACCCACATCCATGCCCGAGGCAGGATTCGAACCTGCGACCGTAGCAGCAGCGCGGTTCCGGACTGAAGCGCATAGAACCGCTCGGCCACATCGGCCGGCAACATTTACATTACAAAGGCGCTACATTTACATACACGCCAATGATGTAGCATGCACGAAGTTATACTAACATTCGACCCTGACTTCCGTCAGCTACATTTTTTTTGTCAGGCAATCTATATCCAGAAAGGAGAAAAGAGAATCAAAAGAGACTGGATCGTAAACGCAACATTTCAGAAAAATTGTACAAATCCACATTATCGTTCTGTCTTTTGGCACGAAGGTGTAGAATGCGGCATTGTGAGGTATTATATTTTTCACTTCTCAGGTCGAGTCCCTTTCCTTTTTCCTTTTTAGTAATATTCTGCTCTTTTATCCCTTAACCCAAGGTTTCTGGCTTCTTCGTGGTTGTGTGGGAGACACAAACGAATGCAGGAATTTTTTGTATGTCATAGCGGTAATACCAATAGTACGTCCTAGCTGTAAAACGAACCAATTATACGGTTCCTAACTGGAAGGGATCATCACACTTGTCAAATCTTTTAGCATCTCACTTGACAGCGCGTTATGAATGGAACTTCACAATCACGTGCAGGAGATAAGTGTTCCGAGAAAACCTGATTCTTATCGCGAGACAAGGGATATATATTTGTCAGGCGCTGTGTTCGTTTTCGGCAATCCTCCTTCGATTGAGTTTAAGGTAAGACTAATATCACTGTTACGGTTTATCTGTGTTCTGTTTTCCCCTTGATTGTCTAGTGGAGAGCAGGCTGAATATCTGCTCGAACTATAACTTCCCGTTTCTAAAATCGATGTGAGTCTTTTCTCATGCAAAGCAGCTGAATTAATCAGTAGTTTCTGAGGTCTTAATGCAGCAGTGAAAATGTCCATACCGTACCACAGCTTTTATAATTTAGATACGCTAGGGTTCAGTATTTTACGATGTGCTGGCTGTTAAATGTGATATACGAGTATACACATGTACAATTCTTGTTATTGCTTCGTTGTTCCGTAGTTCCGGAACTTCGAGCTGTACACACTTCAATTTTTTCATTTTATTTTATTTCATACATTTGTTTCTATTGTGTTTTAACTTGTTCGTGATCACGATTGGTTACCGTTGAGTTTCTGATTTTAGTTATGTGTCTTGTTCGTTTCCAGCCAGTCAGTAGTTTCATTTCATTATCCTGAAACGTAATGACAAATATTTTACGGCGAGAAAGGACGCGAGATCTTCAGACACAGACGACTGTCTCCGTTAAACAATGATGGGGAAGATAATAGAATGTGACCTATTCAGAAGAACTATTCCGAAGTTCGTTTCAACTGGACTGTGGAAACAATCGAAATCTAAATATGGAAGTCTGGAAGTCTGGAAGGGAATCTGAATGCCGCTCCCTCAAATATACTCCCGAAAAAATTAACATACACCTGAACCTGACTCGGCACGTATAGTTTCGGACGTAACGGAAAGTTTTTGCATCTAGATCCGTCACTTTTCTAAGACCTTGTAAATTAATGAAACTTTTACGAAAATACCGCCACCGATGAAATTTTTAAAATTGTCCATGGGTATGTGCTGATTGTTTAATATCAAGAATATATGTTACAAAATTTGTATAGCTAAATTGTTCGATGGAATTTAGTACAATGGTAATATATCTCTAGCACAATGACGATGATCTTGAATTTAAAAATACTCAGTAAATGATATACTACATTCTGGTGACTGTGCCGTCTGTACAGATATACATAACCCAAAATACAGGAACTTCACCAAGGCAACAACCTTTGGGCAAAACACATTCCCTCATATTAGAGCATTGCTAAGAAACTGTTCTCACACAGTCAGGATTTTTTTTCAAGGTCTCTATTGCTTTCCCGCTAAAACGGCCATTCAGTCACCCACACCAAGTTGTAACTTAACGGCTTCCAGGGACACAAAAATTTGATTTTCAGTATTTCACACAGTTACTGACCGAATCCAAAAATTTAAAATGCTTCTATAACCTACTGATTAAGAGGTGTAACCCTATGTTAATAGTTAACACATTAAGTCAAGAATTAAATTTAAATACTGTATGGCTTGAGGCATCACATCTCACGGCGCGCAAATTACTAGTATTATATTCATCCAGTATTTGAGAAATGTTGCAGATAGCAATTTTAAAACTCTTTAAAAATAATTTCAAACATTTCGAAACTTTTCTTCGCTGATACTCCCCCCCCCCCCCCCCCCCCCCCCACCTCCTCGCAAAGTAATGAAAGAAAGAAAGAAGAGGTTATCACTTACAAACTTTCATTGTTCGTGCAATAAAACTTGAACATCAGGTGTCATACCATTGCATGTACTTACGAAATGGTAATATCACAGTACAACACATAGCTTTGGGAGAAATTTCTTCATCAACAGTAGGTGTGAAAAACTAGCTTCTCCTAGAATGGAACGCAAAATACTCAGGCTACGTTCATCCATCGTTTTATAACGCCGCGTGGGGGTGGGCGGGAATTGGGGAGAGGAAGGTTAGTGGTGTCGACAGAGGGTAGAGAGATGTATTATGCATTATCGTAAATCTAGCAAAATTAAGCTTTTGATACCGTTCAAAAACAAATAGAGTGTTTGTCACCTTTATAATAATATGGCTCAAGAGGAACATGATTAGTGCCTCTATCACTACTGTAAAGAAGCTTGCTTGTTCAGGGAAAGAAAGGCAAGGAATCCCTGTGGAAACAGGAAGATGGCTACAATATGTAATACCATTTTCCTTTTGTTTCGTCGCTGGGAACTTTATTCAACGAAGTAGTGTCTCTAATGCCTCTACGACAAAAATCAATTACATTTTCCGGATGGTTCCAAGCACTTGAAGAAGAAAAGTAGTTGGTATATTCTGATTTGAAACATCTAATTCTGGAAAACAACCCATCCAAACGTAGTTCGGAAGGATTCAACAAATGAACCAGATACTTTAATGAAATTATTTGAGCAACAGAACTCTTACCTACCTACTAATTTGTGATAGAGGAGATAATTTTTGTAGGGGGAGTTGTCTTCTTCCACCTAAGTTGAAAAAGTTCCTAATTATTGTCACTTTCAAAAACCGAAATATTTATGAGAAACGCGTCAATTTCACTCATGAATTGCATTGACAAAACCATAAAAAATCTTGGTGTCAAGAGTTTTATGCTTATAATTCTTCAGAATTCCGCAGCATCGTGAAATGACAGCCTCTAAAATTGATTAAAAAGACTATATACATTCAATTTTCCTAGTATCAAACTGTTAAGATTGTCGTTCAACAATTGAAAGGTCTAAAATGAGAAGTATCTTTCAACATTCTATATTTAACAATGGCATTTAGGGTGCGTTTTTGTTGAGTGGACACTTAGTTTCTAATTTTAGCTGTGTACCTACTGTTTGAGCTGCCCCTAAAACATCGATAAATAGATAATTGCGGACAATCTATCCAACAGATAATTATGAAATTCAAGATTTCCGACACTTGTAATACTCTCAGTCGAAAGATACCAAAAACTGACATTTTTCGATAAAAAGTCCGTTTCGGCTGGTAATCGTTTAACGTAGCATAATACGAGTACATCATTTTAAGTTTGTGTAAAAATATGGAAAGAAATCATTTTTTGTGCGAGTAATTTTATTGTTTCTCAAAATATTCGCCTGTAAATGAAATCCAATACTGCATGCAATCTGGTAACGTTTCACCCAATCTAATGTTGATAGGACTGTCGATAAAGGAGGACACAACTTATTCTCATCACTGTTCATGCAATTCTTATTTGATGTGCGGGAAAAAAAGGAAGTGGCTAGTCATAATGTGAGGTGAATATGGGCAATGAGACATTAATGCTGTGCTTTCTCCGTTAAAAAACCAATTGTTTGACGTTCTAACTGAGAGCTCAGATTTCACGGTGTTGGATGATAAGGTATTGTTATTCAACAATTTCACCAAAGACCTGTGGCAATACCTTACTGCTACGCGATCCTCCAAAGCAATGGTCTCAAGAAGTCTACTGTTACTAAAGAAACAACAGATCATGAACTTGGTTTTTTTGCCTCGGTTCAACTTTGAACAGCGAAACCGTTGTTTGCTGCTTGGTTACCCGCCCGTAAGACTACATCAAATTTTCATCTTGTGTTAAGATGTTGTGTACCGAATTTCCATTTTCTCGGTCGAATTTTACGAATGTTTCCTTGCACCTCTCATCACGAGCTCATGTTTGGGCTTCAGAAGAATTTGCTGGACCTATCGAAAACAGGTCTTGGCAAAATATTTATGCCAAACCAAATGTACAGCAGTTTCGATATTCGTACAGGTGTCTGTCTCTCTCTCATGGTAAGTCGCATGCAAAGGCCCTTTAATCACGCCGCACACAACATCGACGGTTTTTGGAACGAGAACCGGTTTCAGTTACCTTGTATTTGTAATGCCTTCAGCTAACCTGTTCGTGTAAGTAAGTAAGTTTGATGTGACACGTGGTATGACTACGTTTATACGTTCGTACACACAGGTTAACGAAAAATCTCTCTGTCTGAAATTAATTGCAGTTCAGAGAAGAATACATGAGCGTTTTGCTTGATTTGTAATCACCTCCGAGAGTGTTTGTCTTCTGATACACTGAGTATCGCGTATCAAGGATTGAAAAGACCGAAAATTAATCAGACCTACAGAGCAACTTACATGTTTGCAGGTTGTAAGCTACTAGAGAATGAAGTCGCCTGCTTACGTCGCTGTGCTCGCACTGCTGTTGGGCAGTGTGGCAACTTCAGAAAGCTACGACCACAGACGCATGGTCGAAACACTGCTGCGCTTCGGTGCCGAAAACGTCGGCCCCAAAATGCTGCCAGCCCTGAAAAAGAGCCACGTTGGTGACATCAGAGCCCTCGCTGATGACGTTGTAATAGTCAGCAAATACTCCTTCTCACTGCAATCTACAACCCAAAAGTAAGTGCAACCACAACATCTGTGCTATTATGTTCTCAAATGTTGCATGGAATCACTGAATTTGAGATAGTCTTCTTCAGATGATACTGTTCCGTCACCGTTGATCAGCTCATTAAAAATAGTTGTGTTTTATAAGACGTGATTCTTCTAATAATAATAATAAAAAAAAGAAAACTTGGGGTGAACTTAGTTTAACTTACGTTCAAGACTACAAAGTTATTATTATAAAAAATAACCACTGGATTTCTCAAGGATGTTTGTTTTGCATTTATGCACATTCAAGTTTGATTACTTTTTGAGATTAAGTTTACGATTAAAAGTTTTTATATACTTTCAGTGTGGTCTCCACCGGGTGCACAAGTATCTAGACGATAGCAAATCTCGTCCGATACTTTTTCGAGCTGGTCTGGAAATAACTGCAATCACTGCTGATGCTATGTAACATTCCATCTAAAGTACTGGGAAAGGGACACACAAAGACTTTAAGAAAAGGTAGTTAGCTAGTTCGTTACATGCTCCATATCCCGTTTGAACTTTTATCGAAATGATGTGAAACGAGTCAGTGACTAATGTTAACTTTGATGAAGACATTTTGTAGATCTTCTCGTGCAATTACATTTTAAATATAGGCTTTATTTTAAAGGCTACCAATTTTTAATTCAAAATTCGTCCATAGACAAGGAGTTGTCCTAGAGAAATGCCTTTAGATTAGATTTAAACTTGATTTGCTACATGTCAGGTGTTGGATAAATGTAAAACATTTTTGATGCTGCATATTGAGCTCCTCTCTGTGCCACTGAGAGTTTTAATAAGGCGCAATAAAGGTTATTTTCTCCACTAGAGATGTAGGTGTGAATATCACAATTTATCTGAAATTTTGATGGATTTTTTTTTATTACGGATTTAGTTAACAAATACATGTGTTGTGACGGTTGCAATTAAATGCTCAACTCCTTGGAGAGCTACTTACATGTAGATTGCGAGTGAACACTACATAGTATTCTTACTGTTCCCTTTTTTGCGATCAAAACTTTCTTTCAAATTTTGAGCTACCTCGGAAAATTATTCCACAAAAATTTATTGAGTGGATATATGAAAATAAGCCAGAGTAATGATTTGTCTGTTTCCAAGCTGTTAAGCCCAAAATTAGCTCAACTGTTTGAGAAGCTCAGTAACACGCTTCCTCTAATAAAAATTTCCACTGTTTCGTATACCCGAAAATGTAGAACATTCTATACTATTTACTGACTCCGGTTCATGTGCTACATCACTTGTTGGTATGACTGTCTGTTGCCCATAACTGAATAAAGTGTGTTTTTTTTTTTGAATATTTATCGAAAATCTATTTCCTGAGAACCACTTCATCGGAAAATATCATTTACCGTCTCTTCTGTTGCTTTCTCTCTAGTGGGATTTATTATATTTGTAGCGTCTGCAAAAAGTAAAAATTCTGCTTGATGAATGTGAAGTGGAAGGTCGTACACATAAATGAGGAATAGAAGTGGACCCAAAATTGAACAAACTAGACTACCTTTGTGAGTTCTTCCCAACGTTTCAAAAGTTGTCTGCATTATTGAGTGCAGCATTTGCATTATGTTTGTTAAGTATGATTGAAACCGGTTGTGTGTAAAGCCAATTGAAACTAGTTGCGTGTAAAGCCATCAATTCCATAAAATTTCAGTTTTTCTAAGACTGTAGCGTGACCTACATTGTAAATTGCTTTGGAAAGAACACAAAGAATGCCAACTTGTAATATTTTATTATTTAAGTTTTTTGACATTTCGTAGGTGTTGAGTCACTCGTCTGGAATTTAAATTTTGATATACTAATAAGGAACCCCTTCATTCATAGGTCGCACAAGAGCAATAATGTTTACTACATCAGACGCCCCAAATACTGTCTGCTACGCGACCACAATGTTCGCTACTAATGGCAACAGGGAGCAAGACTGGGGGCATCCAGTGGTGCAGACAGCATGAAGCTGCGGAGTACAGCTGAACTGCTTGGTCGAGGAGTAACTCACAACACTGCTGCAGTGCTAGTGAAGTTGATATAAAGCAGAGCAATGGCAACGATAAACAAAGCAAAGTTTACATTATACCCGCAACAACATTTCGCTAGAAAGGACTCCAAGGAATTTCATAGAGTGACAAGGAAGAGTAGATGAAACACTAGTGCTTCTGCGAGATGAGTCAGTGGAATTTGCCATGTCGTATACCCTTCACAGTGCGGGCAATGTACATGTGGAGTACAATAATGACGATTCGTGCTTAAAGAGTGAAAGTGACATTGAAACAGGTGTCAAGCCATGTAGTTCATCATCCTTGTCAGACACGGAGCCACAAATTCCGTCTCCAGTAAACATAATAAAGGAGAATCATCGTCCAAGGAGGGACTAAACATAATTACGATTATACTTTGGGGATTACCACAAATGTCTTTCCTGATTCTCAATGTATCAGAATGACCGATCTGTTGATAGTGAGAGCAAGTGTCATTTTCCAATACGATTTAATATCAGGTTGATTGATTAACTTTTTATCTAAAGGAAACTCGAAGAGAAAGCAATGTTCGATTTTAGGTAATACTAGATCCTTCAGCACAAGCTCCGTGTATTGATCTGTGCGTCTGAAAACTATTTCACAATCATAGTTTTATAAAAGCAGTGCGAAACACCAGAAGCGTTAGCTCCAAATATAGCCACAATGGCTTGTGTGCGTAAGTAGAATGAATCTTTGGTCGTTAGTGTATTCATGAAACTTTTTAACCACAAAGTTGAACGCATTATTTTACTTCTCAGTTTGATTGTAGCTCCTCTGAGGAATTGTCAGTGTTTTGGACGTGAACGTGATTGGCCTTACAAAATCATGTTCTCTGTGTAACCTCAGACTGTGCCGTCTCCGTATTGGGAACAAACTGCTGCAAAAGTTAAAAATTTTATTTGGATAGTATAAGGTGACACTTTCCACGTTCAGTAAAGTTTGTTTGTTTTAAGCTTTCAAATGGACGTTCACCTTCATTGTTACAAGTCCATTTAGTGCCTTTCGTAAGAGTTAGTGAAACGATTTCCTTATGGATGCTGCATGTGGCAAAAACTTCCTGTAGCAATTAATTTGACCTAGTTCAGCACACGATTGCTTCATATCTCTGGGAGCTCTATGGTTCGTAATTGATTTTCAAACTGGCTGTTTCTAAAATTTTAAATACACTCTCCAAGTCACATAACGCTACTGCAGGAGTTTTTTATGAGACAATAATATCACCCAGGTAGTTAACGGTGTTTAGAGCATTTCTAATTAATGGTTCTTAGTATCGCTGGAGCAAACACCTTGCGCTGGCAATCCAAAATGGCAATCACTAGTTTTGGTAAGGTCCAAACAGAGTATTTACGCCCAAAAATTCCTGTGTGTTTTCATTTAGAAGTAACTGTAAATAGGCCTACTTCAGATAAAGTTTTGCAAAATATATGCCACCAGCTAATTCAGACATTAGTTCTTCCGGTTTCTTAACTGTTTAGGTATCTGTTATGCATTGCGCATTGAATGTCACATGGAAATCACCACAGATCCACAGTGTGCCATTCGGTTTTTGTTCTACAATGACCGGTATAGCCCATTGGCTACTGCTATTGGATTAAGTACTGCCATTCTCCTCTAGGTGATATAGTTACTGTCTCACTCTGTCATTTCATACAAATGGAATATTACATGCTTTCCAGAATTTAGGCACGACATTCGACTTCAGCATGATGTGAGGTTTGTAACTTTTAATGATTCAGAAGAAATGGTATATTTTTGCAACAGCATCTCTTCTTTGGGAACGTCAGCGTTAATCTGATCTGCCCCTCCATGACTGTGGAGCCTAGCTCATTTAATAAGTCAAGATCCTGTAAATTTATAGCTTAATCAACTAACTACCATAAACCTGACCTGTTTGATAAACTCTTGTATGCAGTTTCCGTTATGAATTGATCTTTGATCGTTATTTATTGGTCTCTGTAATTAAACAGCGAAATCTGAAATTCAATTAATTTCAGTGAACCTAATTTCTTATACACCAGCAAATTAATTGAGGGAAATGAAGAGAATGTTTCGGTTTGAAATTTCAGTGTCACTTTATTTACTCAATGTGATGCATTTTCATTTGCTTAAAAGCAAACACTGTGCTTTTTGCCCATCTGATGAGAAAGCTATTCTGGTAGTTGGAGTCCAAGGTTTTGTCAAACATGCCTTAAGCGTTTTTGTGGTGGTATTTCATGGAAACCTTCACCCCGTAAAACATATTTCTTCATATCTAACTGAGAAGTGAAATACCAGTGTTCAAAGATTTAACTTATTTTTTAATCTAACAAACTATTTTCTTAAAAATTTCCATCCTGTCTTACCTTCTAAGGGGTCGAATTCCCACAACAAGGAATTTCCACAACAAGGTATTTTTCTTTTATTATTTCTAACAGAGAACCCAAATACAAATTAACATAGATTTAACTTAGATAATGCTTTCGTAATGAAATAATTTCATAAAATTTTCATTCGCTTTTTCATCCCCTTATGGGATTTCGTTTCCAAATACACTTTATCACTTTTTTATATTTCCAACCGAGAAATAAAACACTAATTTTCATATATGAGGCTTTAAAATACTTTGGTAGTTATTTACTAATTATTTGTTTTAAAAAAAATCACCCTCTATTTTACCATCTTAGTGGTTGAATTTCCAAAAGCGCTGAAACACGTATATTTCTTTCTGACTGAGAAAGTAAATACCAATTTTCGTACGTCTGGTTTCAAAATTGCCTTAATAGCGACATATTTTCGAAAAAGCACTCACACCCTTTTTAACCCCCTTAGTGGCGGGAATTTGAAAAAGCCTTTCTTAAATGACGCCTTCAGTATAAAGTTAACACTCTCTCCAAATTTCAAGTTTCTATCCTTAGCGGTTGGGGCTGGGCGATGATGATTCACTCAGTCGGGCCATGGCTTTTATATATACAAATCACATCCGTTCGTCGTGAACACCACTAACATTTTTTTATTTGTTTACCTGAGTGTCTGATTTCATGTCCTGATTTGCTTAGTGTTACACAAATTGCATTTCTTGCTTGCCTTTCTTGCACTAATTGCAGTGCGTGCTTTGGTAATAACACTCTTCGCACTTGTGATTAACACAGCAGTATGCGCATGGTTGTAACTTTCTTCTGCTTCATCTGTTTAAGGCCCTGAGACGTACGCGGAAGGTAGCGCTCGTGAACCGGCTGTGTTTGACAGATTAGAGAGGCAGGGTACCCTCCTCCACGCACCATACGGTGGCTTGCGGAGATGTAGCTGTACATACAGACTGTCAACATGACAGCATCATCCAACTGAATTGTGTCACCTGATACTAGCGTCTGTTCATGCACCCAGATTGAAGGCAAACAGTCTTGCTAAGACTGGTCAAACTAAGAAGCTCTTTCTGTAATTTGTTACCGGGAGAGCGCATTATGAGCACGTCGCAAATGAGAAAATCATCATAAGACTTCTTGCATTTGTAACTTCCGCACAGAAATTTGCAGTCTCTAGTTAGCACCTCTAATTATGCTATCCTTTCTCTGTAACTGATTTGGCTTTTTAAAGCAATGAATAATTTATTAGTGACTGCTGCTAAGTATACTTGTGCCGAAAATTAAGAGTATAGCTTACCTTTAATTTTTCAGTCTAAATACCGGGGTATTCTAAATGATGGACCCATTTTCAAAACTTCGTATTTATTCAACTACAAATCCAAAATTGACAAGGTTGACACCAAAGGAAAGAGGAAGTTGCAAGTCTTTTTATAATCTTTTATATAAGTTTAATAAGTTGAATAATTTATTAATTAGTTTTTAATAATTATTTAATAATTAGAAGGGTGATACATGTTATAAATGTTCAATGTGGTCACCGTTGCCTGTACGGCAAACATCGACGAGGTAGCCAACCACGTCCCATACACGCGAAGGCGTATCTCGTATTACTGAGTACACGGCAGCAGTGACCCGGTTCCGTAGGTCGTTCACAGTGGTTGGTAGAGGCGGGACGCTAACAGCTTCCTCTACACAACCCCATAAGAAATAGTCACAGGGTGTGTGATCACAGGGTGTGTGATCAGGAGATCTGACCAGATGTGCAGACCCAGGTCCTCAAGTCCTCTGCGACAGATCCACATTCACCACTGAACACAGTTACGTTTGAGAGCGTTTACCGGCGTCCCGACATTCGATATCGAAGGACGTGTACAATCTGCTTCTTCGACAGATCGCCCGGAACGGGGTGGAATGGAAACATCCTACCGCTAATTGGCACGTGGTGTGGCGCTTGGTACACCATCCCCACATACCTACAACAGTCAGGTCTACACGATACATTGTCGTGAATCGAAAATACCCAACAAATGACAAAAAGTGCGAAATACATTTGGCGGATTCGCACATCTGTGAGCAATGTGACATGCTGGATACGGACGACCAAAGGCTGGTCTGCGGCGAAGGGTTTGCTGTCTGGACTCCAGCGAGGAAGATAATAGCGTCCATGCTGCGCACTATATATATGGCAATATCTCCCGACGTAGTATTTTTTTCTGAGGAAACGTATTTTCCGCGTCATACGACGAACGCAGTGGCATGGATCACAGGTATGACGGTCCATTACATATATAGAGACACACATCTGAACGTACTGAACGTACTGGAATATTGACAATTCTCGAAAGATGAACACACAAAATTGTTACGGCTGCGAAAGTACAAGGACTGGTACGCAGATTTCCTAGGAATGGTTTTTTCGGACCCGCCATATACTTTGGGTCTACCAGGTGCGCAAAGATGAGCGGCGGTGCTGTCGATGTGGAGCCGACCAAGTAAAGTGGTCAACTAAAGAAAACTACGCGGGTATGCGACCAGGATGAACTAACACTTGCACAGTTAGCAATGGAATATTGCCTTGAATTTTGCTTTAATATCTGCAAATACCGTTCATAAGAGTGCCTGAGGTGGCCTCGCTTTGGCTTTGTTGTTATTTCATGCTTCATGGTAGGACGGCAGCGAGGTTTCTTCCAGGATACTTATAATGTGTAAGGACGTGCTGTGGTTTTGTGAATAGTAAAGGTTTCTGTTTCTCCTATCTTCATCAAATATATATAAAGAAAAAGATGGTAGAGCACTTACCCTCGAAACGCAAAGGCCGCGAGTTCTAACGAAAAAAAAAAGGGCAAAGCGAGCGCGGAAAAAGCGGTTTCGAGTCCCGGTCCGGCACAAATTTTCATTTTCGTCATTCCATTCTACAGCCGATGGTAGCCATTCTTCGCAAATGCGAATTCATCTGATGTGAAGCATGATACAGTTCAGTTGTTGGCGCCCTCTGTGGCATCAGAGCAGAAATAAGGGTGGTGAATGTGAGCTATAGCGGAAACGTAATATGGTCCCTGTTATGTGCGCCACCAATATGGTACCTAACCATGTTTCGCCATGCCGAGTCCAGCCCTGATCTCTGCGTCTTCGGTCCCTACATTTGTGTACAGTATCAGATGGCGGACGAAACGCTCTATAAGAGGGCTTCAAAATTCCAGTCGTTCCTAATGAAAGTCGGATCAACAGCTTCATGAGCTGTGGTAGATACCCAAAACCGTCAACGTGCTTGAGGAAATTTATTCCGTGATTGACATGAGCAAGTTGCAGGCTTCCAGTCCTCTGTGGTACAGTGTGGGAATTCATAAGCCTGTGTGAAGAGTGCTGCATCGAATCGGCCTCATGTGCTAAATGATATACCCAGTACACCATCCACCATTACTCAACTGACCATGTCAAATGTTGGAAGTCCTGTGTGCCACATCCGGGAACTTCATAAGATCACGTGGTACGCTGCACCCACAGTAATCAGGATCTGTGGCCTAATCTACTCCATGATACAATGGAGTGCGGAAACTAGTTCAAAGTAATTTGAATCGTAGTTCATCTGGCCGCGCCAAATGTTGTCTTAAGCAGATCAGCGAGACGCTTTGTAAGTCCCAGCGGGACACAGTTTTCAGTCCATGCACTCCACTGCGGCTGCGGTGGGGACGGAGCCTCTCCGTCGTTGCTAGGCCCCCGGTTAACATACAATACAACACAATCCAGTGCAAATGGAAGCTTATTATTAAGTAGAATGTTGATTTGGTAACTACTACATCGCAATTTACTATCGTGTTAGTGGTTTGACCTTTCGAATAGTTTGAACAATTCATATTAGCTATCGGTGGTTGTCATTAAGAAGTAGGAATCTTCGACTAATTTGGAGCTCACAGCGCAACCCCATCGTGGTATACCAGGTACATCAAGTTCGTTGCCTGCACCATCGACAGTAGTATGCCCTGATCTCTTCCCAGAAAGCATTCGCTGAATGTAAACAAAATCTTCACCTCGCTATGTAAAAGAAAATTTTGTGTCATAGTCTGACAGAAATTACACAGTCATTTATGTGAATCATGTATCGGGCATAAACCAGAACGGATGCTATATCGATGGCCCAAAACACAGTAGAGTGTGAACACGACGAATGCAAGTAACGTTAGCAGAAATCAGTACTGATGATCAAAGTCAGAATCGGCTCAACAGAACTGAGCTCAGGGTTAAATTCGTGGTCTATAAGGGAGATAACTATCGAGATGCGAACTGGCGATACGTCCACCGGTTTAGGTTTTTATTTTTGTAGAGAACTGACGTCCAACCCTATGTGACGTGTTTGCCGCGACCCCTTGAATAGCGGCAGTCGAAAACGGTACAGTAATATCAGCATCACTCTCGGAATCTGTCTCCATATCGCTGGTGAAGTGGAACATTACATTTTTGTCAGCAGTCTTCTGACTTATTTGATGAGCCAGTCATGACCTTCTCTCCCGTGTCAACTTCTTCCGCTCTGAGTAGCGCTCCCAAAGAGTGTCCTCGATTATTATTTGGATGCATTCCAAGCTCTTTCTTCCCGCACTGTTTTTACAGCTCTTTCCAACACAATGGAATTTATTCCTTGATGTCTTAAGACATCTCCTATCATTTTGCCCCTTCTTCATGTAAATATTTTCCACATTTTTCTCCCCTCGCCGAATCTGTAGCATAACGTAAGTTACCAGGCCAACTACTCTTTATCATCCTCGTATAGCACCCCATTGTAAACGCTTTGGTGTGTTCGATATTAAGCACAAAATCTGTCTTTCGGTTCACAAGCAATTGATAGGTTTATAGAACTGGTAAAGTTACTATCCTGTGTCCGCTTGTCTTTGTATTGCTCCGCGCTCTCGAGGCCAGTCTTCTTCGTGTAATCGCTGTGCATTGTGTTTCAGCGTGGACGGCGTGCTGACTAATCTTACTCTCTCTGGTCTCCCGTCGCTTAAAGTGGGCAGAAATGGAAACTCTATTCTAGTAAGCGGTACGCTAGCTATTGATGGACAATACAGCTTGTATGGAACTGCAAGCGGTTCCCTTTTGGAAGGACAAGGAGGGATCAGGTGAGTTGACAATTAACTTCTAGCCTATGTAATAGATATTTCAGCGCCACAGTATAAAAACTAGCCGTCCATGCTTCGCTGGTACGGATAATTGTTCTTTTTGTTGTTATTGTGGGATTCGGTGGATTTGATGCAACTATCACGTTTAACTGTCTTCAGATCTATGTAACTATTACAGTTTATATTCTCTTGAACTATGTTTAATGAAGTGAAACCCTGGTATCCCTCACTTATTCCCCACCTTTCAAGACCCACTCCCGACGACTTTCATTCCCTTGTTAACTTTACCTCCGTATCTTTGGATATGAACTTCAAAGAAATTCTTTCCTTCAGTCAAGGTGAGCCATAATTTTATTTTCTCCCTGGTCCGATTCAGTACATCTTCATCAGTTAACTGAACTATAACGTAACCTTCAGAAGCCTTCTAAAACACGACATTTCAAAAGATCCTATTTCCTTCTGGTATGTGCTGTTTCACTTCCTTATAAAGCTAAAGTCCAGACAAACGCTTTCAGGAAAGACATGCTAGCACGTACATTTAAAATATATTTGTGTGATGTTAATCTTGGAGGTGTTGGGTAAGAAATCTAACGGTAATAGAGATTGATTGGTGACGAAGTAATTTTACTTTGTTCTAAAATAATTTAACGAACTATACACCTTATATAAACAGAAAATCCCAAAATCTCAGCACTTAAAACCAAATTGATATCAGCACAATTACAAGGTAACAGTACTCTTACATGACGTTCGTTGAACTAGTTAGCCGATTCAACTGATTGGGCTTCCATTCTTTCATCAAACAACTAGTGGCGCGTGTGAGGAAGCCTCATTGATGATGGTACACAATGCATTCAGTCCATTTCGAAGTAAGTGTACTTTAAAGCTCTTTGTGTAGCTTACTAACTGTTGCTCACATATAAGGTTTTCAACACAATATGGAGTGCAAACTATATGAGCTCCGTGAAGTGATTATGTGTTATGTTGATATGGGGGTCAACGGAACACGCAAAAGCAGCTTGTCGTTATCTGTAAGCCCCCCAGTTCCTAAAAGGAGGCATCTGCGTCTGCTGCATTTGCGACGCCCTCGATGAGAATAAAGGGTGTTTCAAGAATACCACATTTTTGGGCATAGAGAGCTTCAGTAGTACACTTTCAGCCAGTACGAGTGCTGTGGCAGTGACTACGGCCACAGGTCACGCAGTCGCTTCGAACGTAATTCAGAGTAGGCTACACGTGGCAATTGTTTCAGCAGCAGAAAGAGACACTCCTAGGCAAAATTGGTCTGACATTTGGAAATATCGACTTGGACTATCAAACAAGCACAGTACAAATCAAGCTTTTCGACAAGACCCTAAGTATCAGCTACTAGTCTTGTTGGCCAATGATGGATGGTTTTCTTGATATTATAACGCGAAAAGAGTTGCATGTTTCAACTTTCCTCTCTTCATTTATCATTCAGTTTTCGATGAAATTTATCAAATTCGATTTAAATATGAGGTTGATATTGCAAATTATCAACTAGTTTTTACATTTCTATTGACAACGAATTTATTATATGGTATTACTTTTCCAGTATAAAACTGACTGACTATGATGTCGAAGCTTCTACAGATTATACTGTCATTGACGATAGCAAACTGGCTATCAACTCTGTGGATATAAAACTATCTGCACCTTCAATTAAGGTAAGTATTCTTTTTTAAATCAGTGGTAATATCCTGAAATCTAGAATTGGTCTGTGGAAAACGTTAATCATCTGAGGACAAAACCAACATTCCAGATAGCAGTTTGACTACTTATCTTTATGACCAAAAAATGTTGGGTGCTAGATTTTAATATGATCGGTTTTGAAAATTCAATTAGTTTTTCACGTGGTATCAAATGGATTGAATTCAGTGAAACGAAACAAAAGAGATCAATGGGGATAAATGCAATGAAGTGAAATGGTATGAAATCGTACCAGCGAAACCTTTCAGAGATGAAATTTTTCAGAGCAGCCACAAGTGGCACTCATAATATTCCAGAAATGCTTAACGTGAAATGTTAATATAATGTGACATTTTCTGTTCATCGCGTCTAGTCACCTTAATCAGTTACGCTGAATGGGCACGTCTCTAAAAATAATCAAACACTAAATTACACGCATTTTTCCCTTCTATGAAAGGTTCAATTAATTTCATCTCGCTGAATACAGCTGATGGTATGCCTATGGTAAGATAAGCCACAGTATCTCATTATAACTATTCCTCCGGTGGTGCTACTCCCGAAGGAATTACGTCCGTATGTTAGTTAGCAAAATTCAAAGGTAATCGTAACTGACATTAAAGGTTTGGGTCAGTCCTGGAATTGCGCTCGGATGGACAAACTAGTGAAGATGACTTCTTATAACAAGCAGAAGATCCAGAATTTGGCACCAAAGACATTTTTCACAACACAGTCACTATGAATGTGACTTCAGTCTAGCTCTTCAGCAGTTCTCTCATCTAACAGGAGGACTAAATAAACGCTGTAACCTCGACCGTACGCCTAACTGCTTACGCTACCGCTAATATCAAGGAGCTTCAAAAATTTGTATGTTTGTATAATGAAATGTAGACTACTGTCATTCTATTTTATTTTCAGTCATCAGCCTTCTGACTGGTTTAATGCGGCTGCCACGAATTCCGGTCCTGTGCCAACTTGCACCCTACTCCTCAATTATCTGTTAGATGTATCCCCATCTCTGTGTTCTCTACAATTTTTCCCTCCGTATCTACATTACCATGAAAGTTATTCCCTGACGTCTTAAAACGTGTCTTGAAGTTCTGTCGATTTTTCTTGTCAGTGTTGTACATTCCTTTCTTCGCCCGTACTGAGGAGAACCTCCTCATTCCTTTTCTTATCAGTCCACCTAATTTTTACCTTTCCTCTGCTGCACTACATTTCAAATGCTTCGGTTCTCTTCTGTTCCCGTTTTCTTGCAGTCAGGACTCACTACTACACACTGCTGTGCTCCTAACGTGTATTCACAGAAGTGTATTCCTGAAATTATGGCCTATGTTTGACACTACTAGGCTTCTCTTGGCCAATAATGCCCTGTTTGCATCTGCTGGTCAGCTTTATATGTCCTCCTTGCTTCGTCCATAATGGCTTGATTTGCTTCGCAGGTAGCTGAAGTAGGTCCAGAAAGGACAAGGATCTGTCATTGTTGAATTTTAATTAAATGTGTATTTATGCATCTGTCTAAATTGTTCGAAAAGTTTTTGGCAAATGATATGCTCTAAAGAGATTTTTAACAATTTTTTTAAACACCAGCCATTTTTACTGGATCAAACAAAAACGTTTCTGTTTGGACATATCAATTTCGAGTATTCAACAAATTTTCGGTGTACTAGAATGTCAGATGATATAAGAATTACGTGTTAAAATGAAACTAAGTTTATGAAGTTTACAGTGCCAAGCAGTAAAGAACTTTAGCAAATCACAATATACATGGTTGTTGATGAGAAACAGTAACCTATATTTCACAAGATATTTGAGATTGGCAGTTGGATTATGGCGGGTAAGAAGAAGTCCCACAGTCCATACAATTAACGAAAATAGCGAAATGGCGATCTGATTGAAAATGACATTTTACAGTAGTTGACTGTATTCACATTAACGTACAGACGTCGTGGTATTAGTCAGCTTTAATTCGATGTCACTCATCTAATCCTACTGTAGTTTACAGCTTAATGATTTGTTGTAGTTTCACCGACTCTGGGTTTAGAAACTTGCTAACAATCGTCAAATGATCATTTATGCAAAACAACTGCTCAGTTCTACGTAAGCCATAGGAATGTAGTAAAATTAAAATATATTCTCGTGTTCCAGTTCTCGTAAATAATATTTTGTTTCATTTAGTTGTGTTTAAGTGATATTATTTGTGTTACTGAAAGCTCATTCTGTGTTATTTTCTGCAGATAACCTACGAGAACCTTGTACTCGATATGGGTGCAACACAATTTCTCAACGACCTTCTACGACATTAAAAAATAAATAACCTCAAGTGAAATGGTCAGGAAGGGAATCAACCGCTACACTGTGTACAATGTGCATATGGGTGAAAAACAGAAGAGCAAAGAAAACAGAAGGAGCTCATAATATGAGTATGCATAAATTTTGTGACGCTAATGGCATTATGTTCACCAAGAAGTTCACATTTCAGAAGGAATTTGTATTGTAACCAATAAAACTGATTAATATCTTAAAGAATTAAATGTGTTTCACTCAATATTTCTGACACCGCAAACAACATTAATTGCAAACAGTCTATGTTACAGGCTTGCTGCAACCTAATAAAATGATTGTGCTACTAAGTGAATTATTCCGTGGCATGTGAGTAGAACACGCCTCCACTGAAAAGCAGTTCCTTTTATTTGTAAACAACGATTTATCTCTACGAAGAGACGTAATTTTTAAACTTACTTTGCTTAGAATAATGTCCCTCTTACGTGAAACGTGCTACAGCTCACCAAAAAATTACATTTTCATAAGAAAATTATGTTTACGTGAAGATGATTTGCTTAAGTGCCTCGTACTAACGTTTATTTTAAGCTTAAAAGAGTAAGGATATATAAAGAGGCATGTAACCTGCAGAAGATTGTTGTTCTACACAGTTATCGTCCTGCATGTTACTAAAAATAGCCTGTTACTAAAAATAATCAGTTTTTATTACAAAATGGAAATAGTCAATTTTTAACTCAGGTTTTATTCGAATATTTTTGATTTGTAACATGAAACAGAGGGATGCTATAGCAAAAATAAAAATACAGATTCTTCGTACAACAATAGAAAGAAAGGTAAAACAGTATACATACATATATATATCGCAAGCAGCTTCAATTCTTCATCGAGCTAATATAAAGCATGCATCTGTTATTACTAAAAGAGTTATGGACTTATCAACAATAATAAGAAACTCTCGCCGTTGCTCATGATGAAGGACTTTCTTCAGAGTACAAAATGACAACAATAATTAAACAGATTTGTTAATTTTTTGAATGTAAACTATATTTGTATCAAAAGTAATTGCTTTGGTGACATAAATGAGCGGCTTATTTTTATTATTTATAAAATGCAATTCATATTTTGTAAACGTATAGTATACACATTCGACTGACACTTAACGATGTGCTGTTCTAATTACGTGCAAAACAAACAAACAAACAAAAAACAATAAGAGTACATTGGCTCCCATTTCCTCTCTCTCTCTTTCATCTATGTTCCCTTCCCTAGCAATGTTACCAGTATGTCACACACAACACAGAAAATGCTACTGAACAGTGAAACGTATCAAACTGAAATAGTGATAATTAAACAGATGATTGCAGTAATCGGTTTCCAGCCTGCACTCATAGAGAAGATGTCCAAGAATATCGTGGGCAAAATAGATAAAAGCAAAAATAAAAAGAACAAACGAAAAGCCGCCAAGGCAGTGCGTAATGCATCCTTCGGTATTATCTCACAGAAATTTGCTAACATATTCAGACATTATAATGTAACTCATTAAATTATGTAGCCTCACGACATAACAACTAAAAAACAAAAATTTAAAATATAAGATATCTACAGTAAAAAATGCAATGATTGTCTACTCGCGTATGTGGATCAGAACGGACGAATCTTTCGCGTTTGACTTAAGGAACAAATCCGTTTAGGAACAACAAGCTAAGTAAGTCAGTCATAGCTTACAACAGAATGACACAGAGCACGCTTCTCACTATGGATGACAGTCTAATAACTAGTAAAATAAACAAAAGCCACAAAATGAAATTCTTTAAGGAGTTCAAAGTTTCCATTCACAGGAGAAAACATGTGCAAAAAGAACTCAATGACGAAGTTGAGACGATGACAGTGAACGGTTTTAGAAGCATCGCAGACATACCAGGTCACACTCTTCTTCTGGTCTGTTTTTTGTGTGTTTGTATATGATATTAACGGACAGAAATATGTATGTGCAACTAACTGATGCGTGCCTTTTGCTGAAACATCTTGAGAGTAGCTTTGTTGGTTGGTTGCTTGGTTTGGGGAGGAAAGGCACCAAACTACGGAGTCATCAGTCGGTAGCTTTGTTCTTCACATGCATTCGTGCATATATCACTTCCTGCGACCCACCCGAAGGGCGTAAGCCACAGAAGTGGACCGTGAATGATCTAAAAGCTGCTGGCTCAGATGAAACTGTTAATTTGTGTTTTACAAGTACCCTACATGAATTTTTCAGACCTACTGTGTTTCTATAGGTTGCGATGTACTATCGCTGTTGAACAGAAATATACCAAGCAGCTATAAACAGACCCGGTACAGAGATTTAGCTAATTTTTTTGCAGATTTTAAGAATCTCTGACACTAAATTCTGTTGTCCTCCTCCGTTGCTGAGTGGCCAGCGGATCTGACTACCATGCTGGAAAGACCGGTTTAGTCCACGGTACAGCCATTGGCTTGTCTCTGAGGGGAGGACTGGAGCGGGGTGTCCTCAGCCTTGTGAAGCCATCTGAGAAGTTTGTTGATTCGGAAGTGGCCGCTCCAAGGTCTGAGACGCTCTCAAACGGCTTGGAGAGCTTCGACTGATTTTACACAACACTGCTTCCAAATGACGTTATTTTCAGTTATGACAAGGCAGTGCGTTGCCCGTCGGGGTCGAGAGTCGAAACTGGTAAGCTACATTCTATTTCACCTACAAAACTACCTAGTTTGTTTAGATATTGCAGCTGCAGAGCCGATTAAAATGTTTACTAGGCGGCGATTAGAAACTGGATCTTTCCTTTTCAGCAGATGTTGCTCCTGCGAAGGAGAACGAATTAAAGTCCAATTACGAATCTGATACACATCCTTGACCTGTCACAAAATATCATTACAGCGTGCACTGTATTGCGAAGTAACGTTTCATATTAAAATCACGCCGTATCCTCCGAGACACGTCGGATATTGTAGGAAAACACATGAGGACATTATACAGAATGAGGCCCAAATGCTTGCATTATTTAGATACGCTGTGTGAGGAGTGCATTAAAGTAACATTTTATTCGCGTGTCAGTTCTCACACCATTATCGGTTGTTGAGTGGAGCGGTTAGAGCACTTTCAGCCCGCGCTATACTCGTTAAATAACACTGGAGATGGTACCTTTGTAGTATCAGGATTTCCTTCTGCCATGCGTGATGTAACTGCCTGTAGTCACAATGAATCGTCTCAGAGTGTGGATTATACAGAACAGCATGACGTGGCCGTGTGTGTTGACCTCGCGACAGCTGTAGTAGATAGCGGCACACCCGAGATAGCAAGCACTCTAACGACTTCTACATGTATGCAGTAAGTCACTGCATTTCAACGGCTCTGCGTACAGTTCTCCGCATCGATAGGCGACATATATTTTAACGTTCTGTAGGTGCTCGTTGCCTGCTTTGTTGTACACAAACTACTCTCACTGCCACCAGTAAGCAAATTAGCCAACAGTACACATCATCGTACATTATTGCCTGTATTCAACAAGAGATATTACTCCAAAGTATCATTTTCGTTTTAGAACTTGTGTTATATGCTTAATGCAGTGAAGTTGTGGGCTTCCTCACGCATTCTTTCCTAATGTTTCTTCTTCTGCGATTCACACTGCGAAACGACCAGGTGTACACACGAGCCAATTCTCTATCTCAGTTCTTTGACAGTCATGTACAAATAAACTGCTGTTCTAAGTCACTGAAGGCTTTTCATTGATTGTTCTGCCTGCCCATAACTTGTGTAAGGACTCTTCTCTAACACCATAACCCAAAGACCTGTAGCTTGTTTTTATTCTGCGTCATAACTATCACATGAACCATGAACCATGGACCTTGCCGTTGGTGGGGAGGCTTGCGTGCCTCAGAGACCGTAGGTACAACCACAACGGAGGGGTATCTGTTGAGAGGCCAGACAAACGTGTGGTTCCTGAAGAGGGGCAGCAGCCTTTTCAGTAGTTGCAGGGGCAACAGACTGTATGATTGACTGATTTGGCCTTGTAACACTAACCAAAACGGCCTTGCTGTGCTGATACTGCGAACGGCTGAAAGCAAGGGGAAACTACAGCCGTAATTTTTCCCGACGGCATGCAGCTTTACTGTATGGTTAAATGACGAATGGAAAAACTGGTAGAAGCCGACCTCGGGGAAGATCTGTTTGGATTCCGTAGAAATATCGGAACACGTGAGGCAATACTGACCCTACGACTTATCTCAGAAGCTAGATTAAGGAAAGGCATACCTACGTTTCTAGCATTTGTAGACTTAGAGAAAGCTTTTGACAATGCTGACTGGAATACTCTCTTTCAAATTCTGAAGGTGGCAGGGGTAAAATACAGGGAGCGAAAAACTATTTACAATTTGTACAGAAACCAGATGGCAGTTAAAAGAGTCGAGGGACATCAAAGGGAAGCAGTGGTCGATAAGGGAGTGAGACACGGTTGTAGCCGGTACCTGATGTTATTCAATCTCTACATTGAGCAAACAGTGAAGGAAACAAAAGCAAAATTCGGAGTAGGTATTAAAATCCATGGAGAAGAAATAAAAAATTTGAGGTTTGCCGATGACATTGTAATTCTGTCAGAGACAGCAAAGGACTTGGAAGAGCAGTTGAACGGAATGGACAAGGTCTTGAAACGAGCATATAAGATGAACATCAACAAAAGCAAAACGTGGATAATGGAATGTAGTCGAATTAAGTCGGGTGATGCTGAGGGAATTAGATTAGGAAACGAGACACTTAAAGTAGTAAAGGAGTTTTGCTATTTGGGGAGCAAAATAACTGATGATGGTCGAAGTAGATAGGATATAAAATGTAGACCGGCAATGGCAAGGAAAGCATTTCTGAGGAAGAGAAATTTGATAACATCGAGTATAGATTTAAGCGTCAGGAAGTCGTTTCTGAAAGTACTTGTATGGAGTGTGGCCATGTGTGGAAGTGAAACATGAACAAGAAGTGAATAGAAGTTTTCGAAATGAGGTGCTACACAAGAATGCTGAAGATTAGATGGATAGATCACATAACTATTGAGGAAGTATTGAATAGGATTGGAGAGAAGAGAAGTTTGTGGCACAACTTGACTAGAAGAAGGGATCGGTTGGTAGGACGTATTCTGAGGCATCAAGGGATCACCAGTTTAGTATTGGAGGGCAGCATGGGGGGTAAAAATCGGAGAAGGAGACCAAGAGATGAATACACTAAGCAGATTCAGAAGGATGTAGGTTGCAGTAGTTACTGGGAGATGAAGAAGCTTGCACAGGATAGAGTAGCATGGAGAGCTGCATCAAACCAGTCTCAGACCACAACAACAACAACAACAACTATCAATGTTAGGGCCATAGGCGGCAATGTTAGCGGTTAAAATAGTTTCCTTTTATGAATTAATGCTACGAGGGTGAGTCAAATGAAAACTTTAAATATTTTTTTAAATATTAATTACTGTGCAGAAGTGGTACAAAGCTGTATCACTTTTCAACATAATCTCCCCCACGCTCAATGCAAGTCCTCCAGCGCTTACAAAGTGCATAAATTCCTTTAGAAAAAAAAAATCTTATGGTAGTCTGCGCAACCACTCATGCACCAAGTGGCGTACCTCTTTATCAGAATGGAACTTCTTTCCTCCGATTGCATCTTTGAGTGGTCCAAACATATGGAAATCACTTGGGGCTAGGTCTGGGTTGCTCGCTCTCTTCGTTTGCGGTTGGTGGAACTGAACCCGGGTTTCGTCACCAGTACCGATTATTGCAAGGAAGAAGTTCTTCACAAGCATCAACACGTCGTTCTCTCATTTGAGGAGCCAGCTACCGTGGCACTCATTTTGCAGATACTTTGTGAAACTGGAGCACATTATGCACAATGTGGTGTGCTGACCCATGACTAATCTGTAAACATTCTGCGATGTCATTCAGTGTTCTCGGCGGTTTTCCTTCACTATGGCTTCAACTGCTGCAATGTTCTGTGGAGTCACAACTCGTTGTGCCTGACCTTGACGAGGAGCACCTTCCACTGAAGTCACACCATTTGCGAAGTTCCTACTCCATTCGTAGACTTGCTGCTGTGACAAACATGCATCACCGTCCTGAACCTTCATTCGTCGATGAATTTCAGTAGGTTTCACACCTTCACTAAGCAAAAACCGAATAACAGAACGCTCTTTTTCATGGTGCAAGTCGCAAGTGGGGTGGGCATTTTTAAACTGATACTGCGACGGTATGTGTGCATCTGCACTATGCTGCCACCTACAAGCCATTCTGCTGTTTGTAGCACGCTTACCAACTTACAGGATAACGACGCGAAATTTTCATTTTTTTGTCACAAATTTAAGGTTTTCATTTGACTCACCCTCGTATTTTATCGAGAAATTGTGCATTCAATCGCTTGGTAGCATCCACCACCCTCCGTTGCAATGATATCTGGATGAGGTATCGTGGCTGAAATTGTCTTCGTCCAGATTTAAATTTACCGCAGTGGACGTAGATACCAAGCTTATTCGTTATTTACTTTTATATTACATGTTTCTCGAAAAGTCCTTTTCAAGTTTTTGATGACTTCTTGAAGTCTGTGTGCAGATTCCGCAGATACTGCTGTTTGCAGGGCTAAATGAATTAACTTTATTGCGACATAAAAACTAAACCGTATCTCGTACGACTCCTTTTACTAGCACGTTCAGCAAGGGAATGACACATATACAAAAGAAAGAGAAAACAAAAGTCGGCATCGTCAAAGAAAATCATTAAAAATACACACATCAGAAAAAGTTTTGCATCACCTCGGTACCAGGAGTTTCGGGACCTGTACAGAAAACTGCAATAGAGATCAACATAAACATCATTTCCGCCCTTTTTATTGCTTATGAAAACCACACATTGCGTGTTGTACCACCATACAGCGAGACCTTCAGAGGTGGTGGCCCATATTTCTGTACACCCAGGTACCTCCAATACACAGTAGCACGTGCTCTTGCAATGATGCATGCCTGTACACGTCGTGGCATACTATCCACAAGTTCATGAAGGCACTGTTGGTCCAGATTGTCCCACTCCTTAACGGCGATACGGCCTAGGCCCCTCAGACTGGTTGTTGGGTCACGTCGTCCATAAACAGCCCTTTTCAATCTATCCCAGGCATGTTCGATAAAGTTCATATCTGCAGAACATGTTGGTCACTCTAGTGGAGCCATGTCGTTATCCTGAAGGAAGTCATTCACAAGATATGCGCAATGAGGATACGAATTGTCGTCCATAAAGACGAATGCCTCACCAATATGCTGCCGATAGGTTGCACTCTCGGTCGGAGGATGGCATTCACGTACCATACGGCAATTACGGTGCCTTCCATGACCACCAGCGGGGTACGTCGGCCCCACATAATGCCACGCCAAAACAACAGGGAACCTCCACCTTGTTGCACTCGCTGGACAGTGTCTAAGGCGTTGAGCCTGACCGGGTTGTCTACAAACAACTCTCCGACGATTGTCTGGTTGAAGGCATATGCGACACAGGTCGGTGAAGAGAACCTGATGCCAATCCTGAGCGGTCGATTCGGCATGTTGTTGGGCCATCTGTACCGCGCTGCATGGTGTCGTGGTTGTAAAGATGGACCCCGCCATGGGCGTCGGGAGTGAAGTTGCGCATCATGCATACTATTGCGCACAGTTTGAGTCGTAACACGACGTCCTGTGGCCGCATGAAAAGCATTATTCAACATGATGGCGTTGCTGTCGGGGTTCCTCCGAGTCATAATCAGAGGGTAGCGGTCATCCATTGCAGTAGTAGACCTTGGGCGGCCTGAGCAGTTCCTGTATCATTGTATCTCCTATATGTCTGGAAAGCATCGTTTTGGTTCACTCCGAGACGCCTGGACACTTCCCTTGTTGAGGGCCCTTTCTGGCACAAAGTAACAATGCAGACGCGATCGAACCCCGGTATTGACCGTCTAGGCACGGTTGAACTACAGACAACACGATCCGTGTACCTCCTTCCTGGTGGAGTGACTGGAACTGATCGGCTGTCGGACCCATTCCGTCTAATAGGCTCTGCTCGTGCATGGTTGTTTACATCCTTGGGCGGGTTTAATGAGATCTCTGAGTAGACAGAGGGACTCTGTCTGTGATACAGTCTCCACAGTCAACGTCTGTCTTCAGGAGTTGCCGACCGGGTTGGCCGAGCGTTTCTAGGCGCTACAGTGTGGAACCGCGTGCCACTACGGTCGCAGGTTCGAATCCTGCCTCGGGCATGGATGTGTGTGGTGTCCTTAGGTTAGTTAGATTTAAGTAGTTCTAAGTTCTAGGGGACTGATGACCTCAGAAGTTAAGTTCCATAGAGCTCAGAGCCATTTGAACCAATCTTCAGGAGTTCTAGGAACCGGGGTCATGCGAAACTTTTTTTGATGTGTGTAGTAAACACTTGTGCATGACGTTACACTGCACATGACACTGCACTTCACCACTCCCCGTCCCCCTTAGCGTCATTGATATTTCCTGTTGAATCAAACGTGTCGTTCCGGACCGGGAAACAAAGTGTCATGCACAGTATGCTGAAAGCACATTAGAGGTACCCTCCGGCGTCTGTTGCGGCTGATCTGTTGACGGGCGGTGGAGCGTTGATCGAGTCGTGGAACGTGCAGGTGAATCCATACCAGTGTATAGTATGTAGGAAGCTGCTCCGAGCCTATTGACGGTGACAGTGGTTGACGTACCCATTACATCGACTTTGGATGTCTTGTTGTCACTGCTAATGACACGGTAAGTTCCATCGTAGAGTGGCTGCAGCTGCCTGTGTACTGCTTCATGTCGTACGAAGACATGTTGGCACTCGTCAAAAGAAAACGGTGGCATGTCTGTTGATCCCTTGGTGCGTACTTGCCGGATACGTATACGTTACTTTTGTTCGAAAACTGAGGGTTCTATGTAGTCGTCTGGTACGTTGATTATGAATTCACCGTGCAGCGGCATCGGCTGGCCATAAACAAGTTCTGCAGTTGTGGCTTTCAGTTATCCTTTCAGCGACGTACGGAGACCCTGGAGCACGATGGTAACGTCTGTCCACAGTTGTCACGCTTGACATCGAAGAGGGAATTTTTGGTTGGCGATGCATGCTTTCAACTAAACCAGTCAGTGCAGGGTGGTAAGCAGTAGTTCCAATTCGCCAATTCGCCCAGTAGGACGTCGAGACCTTTGAAGAGACAAGACTCAAATTGTCTTCCCTGAGTCGTTGTAATTTGTAAAGGCATGCCAAAACAAGCTATCCATCCTCGGAAGAACGCTGTCGCCACAGTTTCGGCGGTAATGTCGACAATCAGGAACACTTCTGGCCTGCATGTAACACGATCATGGATGCAAGCCAGTAGGCGTATCCTTCTGATGTTGGGAGAGGTCCTACGAGATGTAGAAGGACATGTTCAAATCTATGATTCAGAGGAAGAAACGAGCCAAGAGGTGACTTAAGGTGCCGGCCAACTTCATTCCGTTGACAAGCGACGCACAGTCTCACATACTGCTTGCAGTTGTCGTCCATGTGCGGCCAGACAAAAACTCGTGGCTCGTACTCCATAATGCGACACTTTATGTAAAAAGGTGATTACCTGTTGTAAAAAGTCAGTAGGCACGAACGCTCGCGGTTTGTTAGTGGCGATGTCATAATACAGCAGCGCAGTTGACGATCGCAGATTAATACGGTGGAGTTGCAGGCCTGATGGTTGCGCCAACAAATCTCGTAGCTCGCTGTCTGATTTCTGCGCTGTGGCGAGAGCTTCAAAATCAACTGCATCACTGATCGCTTCGATCGGAGAGGGAACGTAAGATGGCCCACTAAACTCTTCTTCAACGTGAACGACACTGGTAGTGAACCATCGGATGTAGTCGAGATGTTGCAGGTGACGTGGTTATGCTTTCTCAGGACGCTTGAGAAAAATGTGTGTTAGTGACCTGTGATGGGAGGAAACTGCTGTCACTCCAGTAAATGATGAAATTTCTTAATAGCAGCGTAAGCAGTATGCAGTCGCTATTATAGGTGGAGAAGTTACATTAAGATGGCGATAACTAACTTTTTACTGAAAAAAGCTAAAGGCTGGCACTGCTCGTGTGCTTGCTGTTGAAGTGCAGCACTGGTTGTAGAGGCGGATGTGTCGACGATCAGCGCGAGAGGTGCTAACAGTGTAACCTCTGTGATAGTCGCCTCCAGCTTGGTGAAGGCCAACACAACCTCACTATTCCACTGGAGTTTGTCCTTGGCCTTCGGTGACCTAGCAGGGGATGATAACGAATAAACCAAGACTAAAAATTGGTTACACCAAGAAATCGTCGTAATTCTTTAACTGTCGTAGGCTGGGGAAAATTATGTATGCGATGCATTTGACCGAAGGTCGTCGCACGGTGGCGCTGGCAGCAGTCCAGATACGCAGAGGTGTATTGGCGCATGTCAGAGTAGGGTGCAGCGAGTAAGTATGCAGACCTTTTCAGACTTGGTAATGGTGACTGCGTGTTGAAAATGGCTCAAAGAACACATATTGATGACGTTATGAGGGGTAGAATACTAGGGCGATTGGAGACTGGTCAAACACAGCAGGTCGTAGCGCGGGCCCTCCGTGTGCCACAAAAGATCTCAAGATTATGGCAACGATTCCAGCAAACAGGGAATGTGTCCAGGTGCTACAGTACGGGACGTCCACAGTTTACAACACCACAAGAAGACCGGTATCTCACCACCAATGCTCGCAGACGGCCTAGGAGTACTGCAGGTAGCCTTGCTCAGGAGCTTAATGCAGGCGCTGGAACGGTTGTCTCCAGACACACAGTCTACAGACGACTGAACAGACATGATTTATTCGCCCGGAGAGCTGCAAGGTGCATTCCACTGACCCCTGGTCACAGGAGAGCCCGTGAAGCCTGGTGTCAAGAACTCAGTACGTGGTCATTGGAACAGTGGTCCCAGGTTATGTTCACAGACGAGTCCAAGTATAGTCAGAACAGTGATTCTCGCCGGGTTTTCATCTGGCGTGAACCAGGACCCAGATACTAACCCCTAAATGTCCTTGGAAGAGGCCTATATGGAGGTCGTGGTTTGATGGTGTGGGGTGGGATTATGATTGGTGCACGTACACCCCTGCATGTCTTTGACAGAGGAACTGTAACAGGTCGGGTGAATCGGGACGTCATTTTGCACCAGTATGTCCGCCTTTTCAGGGGTGCAGTGGGTCCCACCTTCCTCCTGATGGATGATAAAGCACGGCCCCACCGAGTTGTCATCGTGCAGGAGTACCTTGAAACAGAAGATATCAGGCGAATGGAATGGCCTGCCAGTTCACCAGACCTAAACCCGAAGGAGCACATCTGGGATGCTCTCGGTCGACGTATGGCTGCACGTCTTCAAATCTCTAGGACACTTCAGGAGCTCCGACAGGCACCGGTGCAAAAATGGGAGGCTATACGCCAGCAGCTGCTTGACCATCTGATCCAGAGTATGCCAACTCGTTGTGCGGCCTGTATACGTGTGCATGGTGATCATATCCCATACTGATGTCGGAGTACATGCGCACGAAACAGTGGCGTTTTATAGCACATGTGTTTCGGGACGATTTTATGAACTTTTCACTAATACCGTGGTCTTACAGATCTGTGTCGTGTGTGTTCCCTATGTGTCTATGTTATTAGCGCCAGTTTTGTGCAGTGCCACGTTGTGTGGCACCACGTTCTACAATTATCCTTAATTTATGAGCATGAGTGTACTTTCTCTTGCCGAGTCCTTACGCCTTGCGCATCGACAGTATAATCTAGGGACTTAATTCAGCTTCTCCGAAGATGCACCTCACGAGTTGATGAACAGGATATGCGCACGTACACAAGTAAAGATCTGTTACAAGTGTGAAAGGTGTTATGTCTCTGAGTTTGACACGACCAGGACGACTTCGCTGTACACATGCAAAGGTTAAGTCGAGAGTGACTTCATTCTTAAACAGTTGAAATATTTGAGCAGAATTACAAAGTCCAAAAGGCATTCGGGTAAATTCAAATCAAATGCTGTGCGGATGGTGCTCTTAGCAATGTTGTCCGATGCCACAGGTATCTGTTAGAACGCACGTACTAAGTGCAACGTAGAAAAGATCTGCTTACTGTGGAAACTGAACGAAAATCTTCAATATGGGGTACCGGGTATCGATCTAGAATGGTTCTGGTATTGAGCTTTCCATAGTCGCCACAAGGCCGCCATCCATTTTTCGTCTTTGGGACTACATGTAGTGGATATGCACTGCTACTGACCTAGAGGTGGCATGGACGAGAATTCCTGATTAATTACCTTCAGTTTCTGGGGTATCAAGCGGTGCGGTGGAGTTTGAAGTGGTGGTTCAGTTGTAATTAACGTATAGTACGCCATCGAGTGTTGCACAACTGCGCGTGGGAGACTTGTATGTGATCGCCGGGTCCTGTCTTAGGCACTCTATGAATGGGGAATCACAGCTAATTATACGCACTGGTAGGTATCTCACACGATACAGTCGCTCATGGCTTGTTAAGTTGGCAGTAGTGTCACGAAGGTGACAATGATGGAGGTCAGGCAGGAATCCATAAAACGATAAAAAGTCCTCTCCGAATATACTTCCCGCCACAACGAACTGCCATTCAAATTATGGCCATAGGCGTAAGTTCAAAACTAACGTGACACAACCATACGTTGCGATCGCAGAATCATTGGCGGTGAAGAGGTGGCAGTCACCATAGTTAGGACGCGCGTCAGATGGCAGGATGAATAGACTCACATGTAAGCAAGCACTTGTGTCTACTAAAAATTGTAACTTTGTGCCGCTTCCTTTTACAAACAGCAAACAGTTCATGGATGCTGTCTAGAGAGCCAGTGGGTGTCATCACTGACTTCGTGCTGAGTTTTCCTGTTCGCACGGCGGGCTACACTTCCGCGCCTCGGAACCTCACCGTCAGTGGTGCCAGCAGACACTTGGTGACAAAGCTGAGCAACTGCACGTTCCCGTGACGAGATCGGCGACTGGCAGTCTGCTTACGTAATGCGCGGTAAGGTCAATTTGTGCTCGCTGTGCGCCGAGGGAATCTGCATGAGGTTCAAAAAATGGCTCTGAGCACTATGCTACTTAACAATCTGCCTGAGGCTGTGGGCAAACTACTGCGAAGCAATCGGACGGAATCATTTCCGCTGTGCGATCTGCGGTTTGCACTAGTGTATCTATATATCTGTCAGTATTTCCTGTGCGACTAGTGGCAGGTGTGATACCCAAATATTCCGCAGACTGTCGTCGCTGAGTGCGTTGCTCTCTAATAAACGCTGTCGGCGTAGTAGTTGCGATGGGACGCAGTCGCCTAGTAGCTTGTCTAGTTTCTTCACCTCGGACTGCGAAGTCCGAGTAATTAGGGCGTTCTTGTTGGTTATCCAACGATCAGTGCTCGGTGGTGACGCCGGAATGTCTTGCACGTCTGTGCCATATCTTCACTGAGCACAGCAGCTACTTACCTGCACCTTGTACCACCTGCGGTTACGTGCGCTAGCACAGACTGACTTTCTAGTTGCGCAATCATCAGCACGGTTTGCTGTTGTCAAAACGGTGGCTGTTTCACTGTCACGTAATTAATTGCTGCGCCAGCAGACACGTCTACAGTTAACGTTAATTCGCGCTTGCATTTATGGAGTGTGAGTCTGCGGCTGTTCGATGAACTGCGAAAATAGTATTCCAGCAGCCGTTATTTTAATAGCTTTTTATTTATAACACCAGTTGTGACTCCTCAATAGATTCACCTTTAGAACATATACAGTAAAAATTACTAGACATCAGACAAATACATAATACGACGTCATACATAGTATTATACAAACGAAACAAACGATACAGATTAATGTATATAAGTAAAAGAAAAACAATAATAAATAATGTACACAGTGTACAGGTAACAATCAAGGATATATAAGAATATATAACATAGTTACTAGACCCCTTCCTCAGTTATGTCATCTTTTATGAATACTCATTAACGAAAAGTACCGTTGTCTTTAGCGACAACTCCTCGCTTTTTACAATGTGTTGTTTCTGCTTTACGTGAGATACTCGCTTATGCTGTTTTCATTTCATAGACGTCTTGTAGCCTACATCAGTACAGTTTTTTACTCTTCTTTCATATCCAGTTGCGTGATACGCCCTTATCCAAATGCAAGTCGTTCCTCTAATGTTTCCTATAGGTCCGAATTTCATATTTTCGTCTGTGTTGATTGACCTCTCTGATTCAATGACGCTCGTCCGGTAACTAGCGAATTTTGATATTTTATTGACGCTTTTCCAGGTTGTAACTATTACATTAACGCTAGTGCGTCGCATTGTTCGTATTCGTTTCCTTATCTGTTGATTCAACTTTGGTCACGGGATATCTACATGATGAATACCCGACCAGCTTCTCCTTGATTTCTAGCTGGGTCACATTTCTTATACTACCTTTGTCTGACACTATTCTGATCATTACTAACATTAATGCCTATCTTATTGATTTCTTCATATTATGTAGTACTGGCATCTTTGCCTCACGACACTCGTCCGGTTATTATCATAGTTATTCTCCCAATACGACTATTAATTATTTTATGTAGTTTTTACACTTCTATCGTTTCTTACAATTTTAAGTTAGTTATGTGATACTATTCTTCATTTTATCTCACGCAAGAAATATCCTTACATATTTTTGGGCGAGAACACATAGGATTAATGTTTGAGTTGAAATAACACTACTGTTTTTATGAGTTATTTGTGATACATAACTTGTGTCTTGCACTATGTTTACGAAGTATGTTATATTGATAGTATGTTCTTCATTGTGCCTTGAGCGTATTAATGCATTACTGGCTTCTTTATATACATATATATATATATATATATATATATATATCCTTTGCTTCGTTTATATAGTACTATCTATGACATATTATTATCTATTTGTCTGATGACTTGAAAATTTTACTGTATAGGAACTCTGTTGAGGAGTCCAATCTGGTAGCCTACATGAAATGCTGCAGAAATAAAGGCTGTTGGAACATTATTTTAACAATTCACGTCTACAGTCGATGGCGGGGCTGACGTCGTGGACTGTGGTGAACTGGAACACGGAATAGCGCCACGCTGTTGACGCGAGTGTTCGTACTTGCGCGATGCAGCACGATATCAAGCGTTGCTTCAGCGCTATTGATCCGCGATTTCCTAGCGGAGATAAAATTGGGACTATTTGTGTCTTTGCAGTACCAGTAATTACATTTCTCAGTTTATTCCATATGTCATCCGATGATTGAAACTTGTTTCAACCTCCGTTGTAAAAAAATTAGGAATATGGACTTGGTGCTATGTACATTTCAAACTTCTTTTAAAAAAGTTGTTCGTGCTATATTTTACTCTGCACTAAGTTCATTTTGATTTATGTAGCTTTAGTATGATTTTCATGCTGACCGAGTATTGATCGGTGCAAATCTTATCACCAGATTACACTGATACTGACGAATTTTCCCTCACCATCGGAGTGTGTGCAGTTTTAAGGCAGCGCACACGCGTTTTCAGAATGAATGATTTATTCAGAAATCCTTCTCCTAGGCTGTTGCTAAGCCACTTATCCGAATTATCCTTTCTTCCAGAGTGCTAGTCCAGGAAAGTTTGCAGGAGATGTTCTGTGAGGTTTGAAAAGCACGAGAGAGGCAACAGAGCAGTGAAGCTCTGCCCACGCCTTGTGACTGGGTAGCTCAGTCGGTAGAAGCATTGGTCGTGAAAGGCAAGGTCTCGGGTTTGAGTTCTGGTTCGGTATACTGTTTTAAACTGACAGAAAATTTCAGAATAGCGCACACTCCGCAATAGACTGAACTCTGCTGGCTCGAACTTTTTCTTTCTTTGTCCTACTGCGTTACTTCTCTTTGTTAGATTCCTCCATTTTTTCGTCTGTGCGTCTTATAACTTGCCCGGCCCGTAAACAAGACTGATAATTAGTTCATCCGGATGTGTCACAAGTTCTACAAAAACTACTCGCCCACTGTACGGCAATAAAAAAACATTTTACTTGCATCTAGTCTCTTTGACAGAAATTATTTCTATTCATGTACTAAGAAAACTGCTCTGCAGTGTTCGTTCCAGAAGTAACCTTTCTTAAGAATTTGATTTTATTTACTTCTCATAACCTTAGTAGGTACCTTTTCTTTCCGTTTAATAGGTTTCTGTGTTTCCACAATAACTTAATTCATTGTACATTCATTGTGGTCGTCCCGAGAAGAATATAAGACTAATCTCCTAAAATAATTTTCTTTCTTAAAAGGACACATTCTGTGTAAATGTGCAAGGAAACTGAACAGGTTTCCCCTTTACCGTGCTCAGGAGAGTGTCATCATATCACACTTGCTCACTTTCTGTTTTCTAAAACGAAAAGCCGTCATTGCACTCACCTTCCTCCATAGTGAAGTAGCTGTTGCCTTTATGTAAGGGAACGTTAGTAGTAAATTAGTGGGCGTTCTGGCTCAGGGAAATATCTTATTTTAAGATCATACACATGGTTCTGGGAAATCAAACCCCTGCCTTTACCCTTGGGTAATTGCAAGAGGTACTTTTAAGGTCAGGATGTAACCTAATAAGTGTCACATGCCCCCTCTCCGCTCAACCCCCTTCCATTTCACTGACCACGCTGCAAGGCAGTGGCGTATAATTCATTCAAGTTCAGGATGTAGCCTTATACCCCACCCACGCATCTTGTGACTAAGTGACGAAAAAATTAAGGTCGCCCATCCATTGTGCTGGTTCTGGCTCAGAAAACTATATAAGACAAGGTCGCCAACCCCTCTCTAACTGCCAGTCTCTAGGCCAATAGAAAGATTGGAATCAAGTCCCTCCCTCCCCTTCTACCCTTATATTACTATTGCAACTACACGAGTTTCGTGATTCAGGTGAAAGGACCATTAGGGCAGAGTTATGCTATTTAAAAATGGTGATAAATATTACCATAATTCATGAGGTAACATACTGTGGCATTACACTGTGTGCCTGGAATGAGGCGTATTTTCTGTAATTCAATAACATCATGGTCCATTCTGCAAAACAGCAGTAAATATTTACGTAATATATAAAGTAACACACTTTGGCAATACAGTGTGTGACTGGGCTGCACTGAATAACTATAGCTAAATGGCATCATGGCATTTCCTATAAATGTATCAGCATCTCCCATTGTTGTTTGCCATTTTTGTTTAATTTGATATAATTTTACCGATTTTATCTAAATGCCTACATCCCCATTCTGAGATATAGTAAATATGTGATTCTTAAAATGTTTAACAGTTAGCACAGTGCAATATTTAAATAAATACATCGATTTCACGTATTAAACAATTAGCACAGTACGACTTTCTTTTTTAACAAATACGTACATATCTCGCATTAGACAAATAGCATACTGCAACAAATAAATTTGTATAAGGAACTCGCTCCTGCTTTATTTCTGCGTTAAAAAATTATAGCATCACTATAATGATGCCTTAGAGCAGTCTGACACTGCAGTTTACTTCTAGATAACGACAGAGTATCCGAAGTGTACACACACACACACACACACACACACACACACACACACACACACACACGGAATGCAAAGCTAAATTTATGTTGTAAACAATTATCCCCAGTAGCGTACGACGAGATACGATAGACGTGTACTTTTGTTTAAAAAACAAAGAAAATAAGTGCCAGATTGAATCACATATATTAATCGTCTCTGTGGGCCACACGATTCTCGCCATAGCACAGCTGCTGTGCAGTGGCTCAGGGGCTACTGCTGCTGCTGCGATGGGTAGATGCAACCAGATGCTGCTGACCACCTTGTCTCATCACAACCTGAAGGCTGGGGGAGTACCAGTGAGGACGTCAGTCACACCACACTGGTATTTGCAACTGACAGGACTGAAAAAGCCCTAAACACTAGAATCTGCTGGAAAAATCCCGCACATCTGGTAAGTGGTAAGAGAGAGAGAGAGAGAGAGAGAGAGAGAGTACGAGCGAGCTCTCTTTGTACCACCAGAGCCCACCAACAGTCAAGATAAGTCCTGCCTCCGTCACAGGCTTATTCTGTCGATGGGTGAAGCAACCAGAGGACATGGAATGCAGCCATTTCTAATAAACAACCAGAAATTGTTTTTATTCCATGAGAATATTTCTAGTAATGAGTCGTTTTTAAAATCATCACATCAGAATGGGGCAGTCGTTTATCATTTGATTTTTTCTTCTTCATTTTCCTAAAAACTCGTTCCACAGCTACGAGATTGGTGGGTTTCTGCGATTTACACATGACAGCGAATAACCACTGTCGGTTCTCCTCTTTCACTGAAGACGAATTTATAAACCAAGCAAGTGTTTCTCTCGCCAATGCTGGAAACTTTCTGATGTCTACGTACAGTATTTTCTTGGTGTTTATTTCGTTAACACTTGTTCATTTAAACTTTATCCATTTCCATAGTTTTGTAGCAATCTACTGGTCAGTGCACAGATGGGTCAACCGTATGAATGTACTGACAGTATGGATTACTGGTCAGTTATAGTTTGTAGCGATACGATACTATCAGGATTAAATTATTTATAAATATGTACGCCATTGAGCATGTCTGTGTGCTCATGGACTTGTTACACCATCCTCCAGATTAAATCTTTGTGTTTAAACTGCCATGGAGTTTTCTTTTGAATGTTTACAATTATTTTCTTTCCCGCGTAATACCTTTTATAAGAATCTTTTATCATTTATATATAGCGGCTTGTCAAATCCAAGATACAATTTGTGGCATTCGTATGTAGCATATGTTTTCTGTCGAAATACCCAACACAGTATTTAATAAAGTTGAACGACTTATAGGAAGTCGCAGTGAATTCATTAGATTTTTCAAAACAAGACCTTTTTTTTCTCACAATTTGTTAAATCTAGGCCGCTTTCTGTAGGTGATTTCATCAGCTGAATCAACATATGGATGTTTTTGTGCTTTATATTTTATATCAAGGGCCATGACTACTTCAATATATCACAATTTGGACAGGGCAAGTACGTTTACTTGTTCAGTCCTTTGAATGATATTCAGTTTCTTTGTACTATTCGCTGAGCTACCTCACAATTACGTCAATATAACACATTCAAGGCGGTAGTGGAAAATACCAAGCACATGTACTCAGGAATAAAAGAGTGTAATTTTTCGTTACTTTATTTCATCAAGTAACTCAAAGTAAAGTGGTCATATTAGAAATTTGAGTAACAACCATGAACGCCACCACAAATTAACATCAATATTTCTCTGAAACATGCAAAATTTAAACATTAAATTAGATAACAGCTCCTCCGTGAATGCAACACTTTCCAACAGCTTTTACAGAGTAACTGCCACGTAAGGCATTCCAAACATGTATCCTTCTCAAAAAAATATCAGTTATTGTACAGAAGGGATAATACTCACCCGTGACCTAAGACACATATAAAAAGCAATTATAATAAATGCCTAAAATACAATAAGCAATTAAAATCTTTTACACTCTAAAATAAAGAAACACGTTACAGAAAAAGCCTCGATGGTGAAAGACAGGGAAACATTTTGGGTAATGTAACTTGAAAACCAAGTAAAAGCGCTACTCGTAGAACAGATCTTAAATCAAAGAGATCTAACTGGATAAAAATTTAACCTTTGACTATGATTTGGAATAACAAGATTTTATAAAATAAAAAAATTTCTAAAGAAGTCTCTTCGAAAGAATCTAGAGCGAAATCAATCACAGGATAGCCAAATTCTTTCTTTCTTGAAAAGCAGATTACTAATCTTAACCAAAAGCTAAGCTATAAAAATATATCTCCTTCTTAAAACAATTTAAAATATTTAAAAACATTTAGCAAAAATACAAATGCCTGATGGTATACAATTAAAAAAAAACGCACCTATAACCACCAAAATGTGTCATCAAAATGCAGAAATGCACTCTGAGAAAACTAACTACTCAAGAGAGCGTTGAGCAGGCTGGCAACTGTAGCCACCCTTCGTCGATCTGCTGTCGTCGACTTCTCTGACGTAAGATGTTGATATTGTTATCTACTGTATAAACATGACTTTTCGTTATATCTACGCACCAGATGGAGCAGCCACAGACACATTCACTGTAACGGCGACTAAATTTCTGGTTTTCATAATAATAACACTGGTCAACACTCATTTTCTTGCCAAGGATATTTGAGTGGCTTTAGGATGGGTTAGTGGTGCTGAGGACGAATATAGCAACCATTTATGCAGTTTGGCTCTAGTTTTTGAGATAATGCATGATTTATTCAAAAAATTAGAAAAAATTGCTAATACTGAACTCGAGCGCTACAAACTACAATGAAAAAAGAAAATAATCTTTATAAATAGCTTCTATGAAAACCTGATAGGCATTTGTCCACGTATAAAACATAATTGAAAAGTTTCTCTATAAGGATATCATTTTCCGTCCATGACGAACCGCTTCCTGCACGCTTTCCTTTTATAGGTCTCTTCAGAACAGTCACGTTGCAGATTCCAGCAATAATCTGCCATCATATGCCTGTCCCATCTTCCTTTATATCTTTCCTCTATTCCTTTCATATCTTGATGGAACCGCTCTCCTTGTTCCTCACTGAAATCACCTAGATTACGAGGAAATCGATCCAAGTGGCTGTGAAGGAAGTGCAATTTTATGCTCATGTTAGCTCCTAAGTTTTGAAAGTTAGTGAGCATGTTTTTGACCAGCTCCTCGTAATTGGGAGCTTTATGATTGCCCAAAAAACATTTTACAACAGCGACAAAACTGTTCCAGGCCGATGCATCAGTGACAGTCATGACACTTGTAAAATTGGTATCGTTGATGAGCCTGCGAATTTGAGGAGCGTCAAATATTCCTGCCTTAAGTTTTTCACTACTGAGTCCAGGGAACGTATTGCAGATGTATGTGAAGCAATTACCATTTCTGTCTAAAGCTTTGGTGAATTGCTTCATTAGTCCTAACTTAATATGTAGTTTTATTTGGTGTGTTGATGTTTATCAGACCCTGAAGAAAGTAATACACAAGTCCTACCTGCGTCATATAACTTGTTGAAGACGACCTGTACTTAGAAGTCCACCGTGTCACGGTAAAAAATTTCTGGTAATTGTAAAAAGGATAATGTCTTCAATGATGAAGTGTAAAATTTGAGTTTTCTCGATTTTTTGGATAATAAACATTTTTATATTTTTTATTTCTTGCTCCAACACTCGACTAGATGTGAGATAATATCCACATTAAAACAGCTAACTGCCGCTACTAAAGTCTCAATTAATTTAATGGATGACACATACTGTAGTCATGAATATTACATGTGAAATTTTTGTACAACACAAACCGACTGTAATAAATTATAACTGTCTACATACAGTGTGATAGCCTGCCCAATATTATATACCTTGGCTGCCACCTTGGTATATTTATTGAATTGTCGTTAAATTCAAATAGGGTTTTACATTTGTTGCCATGAGACGCTGTTCAACATGCGTCACAGAACTGCCGCTTTTAAGATGGGTGATACGCGACATAATTTCTGTAGCTAGATAACCTTGTCCATCTCGACTGCCTTCGTTGCGATATGACTTGCCTAGCTAATAGTTCTGGATGATGACAGAGCTTCTCTTTTTCAGTACTGTTTCTGGTTTAGAAACTTTTTAATTTTGAATCGACTTAGCAAATATTGGCTATGCTGATGTTAAGCTCGACAGACTGTTATAGCTGCATTTACGAGAAATGTGTTCTAATGTACATCTATTGAGTCACAGAAGAAATGTAACGTTGTGCGGACCTTGAGTATTTTCAGATTATTCAAATCAGTGCACACACTTTTAAATTTATTTTACAGCAGTTAGTTTAGTATTTATTTTACGTGGTGTTGTATGACCCAGCTGTAGTTTTAACGCTGTAAATGACAGTCTAACTCATTAGGACCAAAGCCACACTGTACGTGTCGGGTTGTGGCAGTAGCCTGTATTTCAAGCAGTAGAGTAATTTTATCTGTTTGCATGTTTTATTGTACTTCTAGAAAGAGCTATAAAGTGAAGAGAAGCCTGTGCTTTCAAAGTTTTTGTTCCTGTCATTTCATTATATCAACGCAAGAAAGCGTAAATGCGGCTATGAACGTATATGCCACAAAACAGAAATGTCTCCGCTGCTGGAGGCAGAGAGTACCAGTGGTTACCAAACCCATTTACATACAAATAGCGGGAGAAGCCTGCTGATTGCCGTGGCAGCTGTATAAGCAAAGATTAGAGAGACGTGGTTGTGTGCAGCTCTGGTTTATACCTAAGCCTTAATATTTTGGCGAGGTTTTGGGTAAGCTGAACAAAATCTCTGCTAGGGACAAACTGCCGTCTTCACTTTAATGATGACGCCTTTTCTCATACAGAAGTCTGCGTTACCTGACAAAACAGTAAGATAGAGCGCTGTTTTGGACGCTCATCCTACCAGTAATTTACATCTATTTTTGTACTGTGGAAATGAGCGTTTGGCGTCATTGGCCGGGAGGCCCCTCGCGGGGCAGGTCCGGCCGCCATATCGCAGGTCTTATTACATTCGGCGCCACATTGGGCGACCTGCACGCCGGATGGGGATGAAATGATGATGAACACAACACAACACCCAGTCCCTGAGCGGAGAAAATCTCCGACCCAGCCGGGAATCGAACCCGGGCCCAGAGGACGGCAATCCGTCACGCTGACCACTCAGCTACTGGGGCGGACATTTTTGTACTATAAGAGAATGTATTTTACAACAACTCATTCCAAACAAAAAGGCTGCTTTTAGTTCAAAGGAACCATTCTTTTGATACGAAGTGATTATACGCGAAGTTCATGAAGGTGTGTACGTAGCAAACAGGAAACTTTGATGGTGACGCTGCAGTACATTTATACTCATGTGATTTATTGTTACCGATATGAATTTATATGTAAAGAAAGAACGAACAGGTGTGTGAGGAAATAGGACATACTCAGAGGACAGCGAAATTGCAATTAAGATATAAAAAGACCACAAAGATAATTGTCTGAGTAGCCATCTGCAATATTCCACGAAGAGCGTTCAATAAGTAACGAATGTATTTTTTGTCTCGGACGGTTTCGGCTCGAAAAAAGTGATATTTGTTGTGGGACATCATGGAATATTTCCGCTTTAGCCCGTATAGTTTCATGAAGTTCCGATATGTGGCCACGCTCTACGTAGCCTTCGAAATGGCGTCTGTAGCAAAGGTGCGTCCCAAGCAGAAAGCTGTTTGTCGGAGATCCAGGACATCGTAGATATTCATAGGCGCTTGCAAAATATCTGCAGAGACCTGGCACTGAACAAAAGCACGGTGCGTTGTTAGGCAAGGCGTCTGTCATCATCATCACAGGATGGAGCAAACCTGTGCGGCCGGCCGCACACAGCTGTGATTCCTGCAATAATAGGTGTGGACACTCTCATTCAAGGTGACCGACAAATCACAATTAAACACCTCGCTGCTCAACTGAACGTCTCTGTTGGTAGTGCTGACACTTGTCCACCATTTGGGGTTGTCAAAGACGTGTGTCCGCTGAGTTCCTGTCCATTTAACAGAAGACCATAAAGAGCTCCAAAGGACCATCTTTGCGGAATTGCTTGCACGTTACGAGGTTTATCGCTACAATTGTTTGTCGAACACCGTCACAGGTGGCGAAAAATGGGTTCATCACTTCGAACTGGAAACATAACAGCAGCCCATGGGGTGGCACCACACCACCTGTCTTTCGAAGAAGAAGTACAAAGCCGTAGAGTCAGTTGGGACAGTCATGGCGACAATCTTCAGCGACCCTGAAAGAGTTATTCTGTTTGATGTCCTTCCTCATGGTATGCACTGTACCGGAATTGTCACCTAAGACTGTCCGCATATCTAGACATAATAAAATGTTCAAGCGTCACCCCAACACAGTACAACAAGAAACCGAGAAAAAAAATGATGCATAAATTTCTAATAATTCGTGGAGAGACGCAATAGATCTCAATATAATCTCTTAGAAGGTAACAGGTTCTCGAAAATACTGTATGAGCAATTCATAAAACAATCAGCACTCGTTTACCTGATCGGATTGGTAAGTAAGCTTTCCAGCTCTATAATATTTTAACGATCCCACAGATATTTTTGAGTTAAGCTCATAAATAATTTTAGAGATCATCAACACACAACAAACGTGAATACCGTATATACCACTGTTAATAAGAGTTACTCGGCACAGTCGTGCTCTACTACGTAATATTAACACCACTTAACATGTTACTCAGATAATGACAACGTTGTACTTGGCATTAAATTATTTAGTTAATTACTTCTAGTTCTTAATTAAGGCACATAGACAGTCCAAAATGTATATAATGTTCCGCAGTTGGTTATTTTTATAAGGCAGCTGTCGTCTCAGGCCGACGATGTATTGGTTACTATGGAAACAACAGTTATTTACATCGTCTGATTAGCGATACCTCTGCTAATAAAGTTTAAATGTAGTCTTTGGTACTAAATCAGGAGTCTTTCGTAGGTAAATCTCAGCATATTGGTTTATAATTGTCAGTATTTTTAACTATAGCTCCATTGTAACCTTTAAAGACACTACATAAATAGTAAACTTTGCGTCGTAAAACCTTGATAAAATACGTCTCTGCTTTTTTATTACTTTTTCTTCTCAGAGTTCAAAATGGGATCTCACTTTATTTAGAATAGTGGGTAAAATGATAATACAGATAGTTGTTTTAATTTTGACGAATCAGAGCTCATTTAAACTGAATCAGATCTTTACATCGGCAAACGCTCATTTGAGTGAGTGGCCACATATAGAATCCCCACACCGAACGAGATGTAAAAAAAAATGGTTCAAATGGCTCTGAGCACTATGGGACTTAACTTCTAAGGTCATCAGCCCCCTAGAACTTAGAACTACTTAAACCTAACTAACCTAAGGATATCAGGCACATCCATGCCCGAGGTAGGATTCGAACCTGCGACCGTAGCAGTCGCGCGGTTCCAGACTGTAGCGCCTACAACTGCTCGGCCACACAGAACGGCGAACGGGATGTAAATTAAAAATAACACAACATAAAACCTACGCGCCACTACCACTTTCAACCTCAACTTAAAATCAAGTTTTTAAAACTCAGCCATTTCAGGTGCTGGTTTCGTGTACCCACTACAAATGTAGCTGGATGTCACTCGTCGCTTACTACTAGAATAATAGTAGCAGTTGGATTTTCCGTCTACAGTTGGTTCAGCAAGGACAAGTGACTCTCTATAATTGCATCACTAACAATGAGTACGGGCTAAATACTCTGGTAACCACAACTCACTTTCGGTCCACTTGTTCCTGTACCTGATCCTGCGATCAATAAAAACTCGATAACGACACTCGATTATTAAATAAGTCACAGTATACAACTAGTTAGTACCTTTTAGTAACAATATCCGCCACAAATAACTAACTCTCAACTATGTTAGAGCGTCAATAGCCCAAAATCTTCAAACTATACGCAACACCCAAATCCTTCGGAGTGTGCAACCAACTATTACAGGCAACAAAAAGGACCTCGTCTGACGCAATGGCTGACATCAAAGCTTTCATTTACGGTCTCATCTACGACACGCAAATACCAGTCCTCAAACTAATACAGCCTACACGCCACGCTACACTAAGCCCGTTGCTCAAAGACGGCTTGACCACAGGCCACGTACAAAACAAAATTAGGAGGAGCTACATTCCAATAAAACTGGTCAAACATTTCTAGTGATTGCACATTAGTATCGTTACTGCATCACATAATCTTGCATTTAAAAATCTAATCCATTCATTACAAGCGTCCGAAATATTTACGACAAAACTCACGAAAATCTCCAACTGTCTTGATAGTCGATACCGAATTCTCATAGCAAAGCAACGATAGCGTCACACGTAAACGTGCAGTAACACAATAGTCGTCTTACCGACTCAAGCTCACGCACTCTTCGGCTCCTCGATAGTGACTAACTGCATCTTTCCACAAAACAACAACTGAACCATAAATCTAGGCAAACGTTAAGTCGCTACCATTATTCTTTAAAAATCAGTATATCATATTTTGTGGTTTTCGTTTCATTCTATAGCTGCCAGCTCGCCCAGGATGATCTCTGGCACGCGGTGCTGGTGTCAGCCACTGCCGCATACATGGTCTTTGCCGCTTTTTGGTGAACACTTGTACACCTAGCTTCAGTACTCGTTTTTATAGAAGATATGCATACACACTGACTTTAGTTACTCGTACAAGAAATAAGACAATTTTACATCCATTATCTGCTGTACAACATTTCGCTGCTGTCGTAGTAGAGTGAAACGACCACGCTATTTAAGTAACGACATGAAACTGTTCAAAATTAATTTTGACGCGTTAGAGGTGCTACGATCACCTTACGAGTGTATTGTGCTACCCTCAGGAAGATGATTCAGCGTGTTCGTCGCCACAAAAATACAAACGAACTTTTTCTCCTCCATGACGATGCAAGGTCTCACACTAATCTGCGCTCCCGGTATGAGCTCACAAAACTTCATTGGACTGTTCCTCCTCATCTACTTTCCAACCCGTTACCTCACACCTTTCGACTGAACATCTGTTTGGACCTGTGAACGACACACTCCACGGCAAGCAGACGTTGCGTGGGGGCTTAATTATAATTCAATAAAAATAATTTTAGTAGCTGTATGTCCGGTTACGACGTCTCGTAACAGGTTGGCCTTGAATAGTATTAGTACGCAATCTGACTGCATAAAATGACAATAAAGAATGAAAGGAAATTTCCGTTCACACATTTCATTAATTAAGTCCCTGCAACGATAAAAGCTACGAAACAACAAGGCACAAGTGTAACTGTTCTGTGTGTGGTAGTGTGACTCAACGTACACGTATCTGGCACGGTTCTTCCCCTCAATACGGCAAGAAATTTTAAGCACCATTTACAATGAACTAATTGAAAAACCAGAAATACTATAATTGCACATAGAACCCAGAATTACAAGTCTAATACATGAACACGAGCCAGATGCTTTGTTGACTGAACCTGTGACCAAGAGGCATTGTTATTAAGGGAATTTGAAATAAAAAATTTTGTTACCTCCATATATATTGACGAAAAATACACTGTGATCATTGCAACATCTTCCATGTATACATTACACCAACCGAACAGCATCTACTCTCTCGCCCAGCAGAAGAACAACTGCACACGACATGCTCTCAACTAGTACTGCCCTCGACATCTTCTCAACAAGCACTGCCCAAGGCAACCTCTGAACTACTACTGCCCCTGTGGAGGCGGCGGAATAATACTCTTTGGCGCAATCTCTGGCGCTGTGACTCAGTGTAGCCACCTTTCAATGTGGATGATGGGAGGCACATTGGCCCCGACGTCGACCAGTAGAATGGTACCATGTGGACATACAATTCCTCCCAATAAGGTTGCGTAAGGCCTTTTAATTGAATCGAGATTATGCTGAAAAACAGTGTTTAGTAGCCAAAAGATTGGGAAATAATATGGCGCATCGGAGACCTAAATAAAACTAACCCGGTTTCGGGGAAAAATAAGTGTTGCATTACTTACTGAATGCCGATCATAGGAGGTTGGTAGCTTCGATGCGTCATGCGTGACTTGGAATCGATATCGCAGAAGAAATTGTTAAGTAACATAGCTGCCACTTTTTCCAATAGAACCGGCTATATACACCACTGCCAGCTATAATTGTCGCCGTAGTTCTCTTATTTCGCAACCCGAGTCGAAATTGATTCAAATGCTGAGAACTAATTCCTCACATGCACACTGTATTTTCAGCAAAGCTGTGTAGTAATGATGAAGCAACGTACTAGTGAATAAATCAAACAGCTTGTGATGCAATAGCCGACAAGAAATTCTCCATGTAACTCCTTCTGGAAGTCACATTACCATATCTCGTGCAACATTTTGGTGGAAACTGAACTAGAGACGATGTGCGAAGGAAGGAAGATTGTGTTGCAACGTACCATCGTCCACGGATCAGTAGCATCGAGCAGAAGCTTGTGTTTAGTTGGGATAAGGAAGGAATTTAGTCACGACCTTTCGATGGAACCACCATGACATTGACCTCAAGCGCTTGAGGGAAACCATGGAAAAGCCATCCTCCTGAACGGGTGTCTAGTGTCTCACCACAGTGCCACCTAGCAAGGTTGTGCATGAGGTGTTTATAAATACTGTACATAACCTTTTGTTTACTTACAGATTTACTTACGAGTACTTCAGTGTATTGCCGGCCGAAGTGGCCGTGCTGTTAAAGGCGCTGCAGTCTGGAACCGCAAGACCGCTACGGTCGCAGGTTCGAATCCTGCCTCGGGCATGGATGTTTGTGATGTCCTTAGGTTAGTTAGGTTTAACTAGTTCTAAGTTCTAGGGGACTAATGACCTCAGCAGTTGTCCCATAGTGCTCAGAGGCAACTTCAGTGTATTAAATTTAATCATCATTCATTCGTTCCACTTACAGTAGCCCTACTATAAACAATTCGTTTATCTCGAGTAGTATGAAACAGATAGCCCCTAAATAAAAGGACTAGAAGTGGAATTTCCACCGACGACGCTACCAGTGGCCCTCTAATTTGGAAGAACTCGAAGGGTTTGAAGAGACTAGTCGGATGTGTCAAACTTCGGGAAAGAGACGCTCAGCAGAGTATATAGTCTTCTTGCTTGTCGATGACTGAGTTAAACGTCTGTATTGCCTTAATGATCCAATAAGCGTTTGAATTGTCTGCATAACGATGTAGAAAATACTTCCAGTGATAGTTAATAATCCCGACCAGAACACTGTTTTAAATTTGTCAGATTAGGCGAAGTATGATGAACTCTTGCCAGTACCGTAGTGAGTATGCTGTAAAGCTCGCTACTCGTATTTGCACACCTCTTCGTTTTCAGTGTGCGGGGGAACGTGACATGAAAAACTATAGATAGTCGTTGGTGAGCGACGTGCTCCCTCTCGAGGTAGTTAGCTCTAAATTCTTGTAGTTTTTTTAGGTATTGCGTAAATTATCCACAGTAAACTAATGTGAAATTTGTCCCATAACGGAAGTCTGTTTTCACCACAACAGTTTGAGGTGCGCCTGTGTGACGTTTAAAATTGGACGTTCGAAACGTTTTGCGCAGACGTCTCTAATTTTTTTATTTTTGCTAGAGGAGAATGAATTTTTTTGGGAACATACATGGAACACTTAGCTATACACTGAGCTTACTCAGTGTACCCTCCATCAGCTGTGACACATCTGACCCAACGTTCTTTCCATAATGTAAACGCACTTTGGTAAAATTCTGGGGACTGACTGTTACACCATCGCTTGACACAGGAAATAAGGTCTTTCTCACTATCAAATGTTTTACCGTACAGGTGGGCCTCCAGACAACCAAAGAGGTAAAAGTCAGACGGAGTGAAGGCCGGACTGTAGGGAGGATGACGAACAATTTTCTCACCCGTTTTCCTGATCTTCTCCTGCGGCATAACGGCTGTATGGGGTTTGGTATTGTCATGGTGTAGTCTGATGAGCTTACCCTGTAGCTGTGGTCTGTGGTTCTTGATTGCACGTCGCAGCTTGTACAATGTCAACCAGTAACGGTCCCGGTTAATTGTGGAGCCAGGTTCTAAAAAGTCAATGAAAATGACACCACACTGATCCCAGGAGGCCATCACCTTTCGGCCTGCTCTCCGTGAAAGTCTTGGTTTCTTCTTCCGAGGGAACCCATATGATGCCACTCCCTGGATTGAGTTTTACTCACAGGTTCGGACAAAAACAACCATGTTTCATCCTGCGTAATGACGCTGTCAAAACACTGTTTCCACTCTTCAGTAAAGGTCTTCATGAGACCCTCGCACACATTCTTCCTCATCGTTTTCATTTCTCTTGTCAATAATCTAGGTACCAAACGTGCACAGATTTCTGTACCCTAGTGACTGTACCAGTGATACCACACTTCCCAATGACAAACGAGTCATTTCAACAAGCTGTCGTGTCGTCACACATCTGTCATTTTGGATCATTTGATCAATGGTCTCCTCATTTACATCACTCTCTGCCGTCGATTGTCTAGTAGAGAGAAATCATCTTCTTTAAACCTCTGCAACCACCGCTGGATACTGCTGCGATCCACTGTGTCCTCCCTATAAACAGGCAGCAACTTCCTGTGAATCGATGTGGCAGAGTCATCGGCGGTCTTGAAGAGGAACTCCATCACCGACCGTTGTCGCAACCTGGCATCTACTTCATGGTCCATTTTGGCTCTTCTGTGAATAAAAGAAAATAATTTTATATACCAACTTATATCTAAATGTTCCAAGTATGTTCACAAGAAATTTCATTCCCCTCCTGCAAAAAATCAAAAAAAAATTAGAGGTGACTGTGCAAAACTTCTTGAACACGCTTTGTAGAAGAAACCGACAGAAGCGAAGCTCTGAGGAAGAGTTGTGAGCTGTGCCTGTGTAGTTCAATCGGTTAAGATATTTCCCACGACGGGAAGTTCAGGTCCACTATTTATAATGTGGGCTGAAAAATTCGACCTATCAGCCGCATCCTTTCTGTCAATGGCGACATGTTGAACAAATCTAGTTTCAATTTTTCGTCCAGTCTGACCTACGTAACATGCCCCACAGCTTGGACAAGGACACGGCTGATAGGTCGAATTTTTCAACCCACATTACAAATGGCGCACACGAACTTCCTCAAATTGAGACGTATGTGAGGTTATTACATAGAGCAGAAAAGGGAAATTATCTTGATTTGCTAGAGGATATGGAGATATTTTGTAATCATAGATCAGCTAGTGTGTGCCTTCTCAATGAGCAGGTGAATGTGAGGTGAGTACATTTTTGGGAGCTCTTCGCTGAGAATTTGCTTGATGGGAATGCAAATGATAGGACAAGGAAAAACAAGAGGGGGGTGGAGGAGGGAAGAGTGAAAGGGGTGGTGATATGAATTATGTTATTGTGACTAAGTTTTCATTGACGCCCTTTAGCTGGGTTTTGCCGTCTTTGTCAGCTACTTTATTGTGATTTCATTCCCCTGCCCCATATGGGCAGGGGAGGGCTGTCAGTGGCACAATCCGCCGCTCTTCAGCCGAATGACATGACAAATAAAACAAGAATAAAATACTACATATATAAGGCGATAAAAAAGGGGAACACAAAATAGAGTAAGAGGAGAAAATGGTGGTAAAAATACATTTACATGGAGAAATTCATGGGGGGACAGTTAAAAAAGTCACCAGAAAGTTAAAAAACACAGTTGGCGATTCTTAAAATACAAAGAAGACACTGAATGTACATGCACAGGTTAAAAGTCGGCCACGGTATTAAAAACACTCCAGAACAACACACCTAAAACCCACTTGGAGCACGCACAATGAAGAATAAAACTTCCAGGTGGGACCTGCCGAGGGAGAGGTCAGAGAGGATGGAAAAGAAGGGGAGAGCAAGGGTCAGTGGGGGAGGCAGCGGGATGAAGAGAGTAGGGGTGTCAGCGGGTACACTAAGAGGCAGGAGACACATGGGGCAGGAGATGAAGAGGGAAGACAAGGCAGGAGGGAGTGCAGAGACACTGAAAGGGGGCACAAACGAGGGGGGGAGTAGGAGGAGGAAGCCGCTCAGGAGGAGGGAGGGGGAGGAGAGGGAGCTCTGAGGAGGAGGCAGGAAGATGGCGTTAGAGTTGGTAGGAAGGGTAGATGTCAGGACAAAGCTCATCAGCCAGGAGGGGTAGACGGTGGAAGTTGTATTAGGAAAGGAGGTGGGGGTGTGGAGATGGGGAGAGGGTGGGACATAACGGTAAAGGTGCGCCAACAGGTTGGGGTGGAGAGGAAGGGAGACACCAGAGGATGAGGGGGAGCAATGCGTCGGACAATATATAGTGTGCGGATGTGTTCGAGGAAAAGGAGAAGGTGGGGAATGGGGATGAGATCATAGCAGATGCGCATGGGGGACGGAAGGCGGATGCAGAAGGCGAAGCAGAGTGAATGGCGTTCGAGGATTTGGAAGGCTTTATAGAACCAGGAATGTGCGGAAATCCAAGATACACTGGCATAATTGAGGATGGGGTGGATGAAGGATTTGTAGGTGTGAAGCATGGTGAAAGGATGCAGACCTCACGTCCGGCCAGACATGAGTTTAGGAGGTGGAGGCGGTTGTGGGCTTTGTTTTGAATGGAAAGGAAATGGGGAGTCCAGGTGAGGTGGCGGTCGAGGATGAGGCCAAGTTATTTGTGGGTAGGAGTGAGGTGGGTAGGTGGGCATAAATGGTGAGGTGGAAATCATGGAGACCGAAGGAGTCGGTGGTGTGGCCTATGGTGATAGCCTGGGTCTTGGAGGGGTTGGTACGGAGGAACCACTGGTTGCACCAAGGGGTGAATTGATCAAGGTGGGTTTGGAGGGTACATTGGGACCGTTGAAGGGCAGGATAAAGGGGTAGGAAGGCGGAGAAGATGAAACTGGAGAAGATGAACAGCTGGGGGAGGTTTGGGCGTATCAGCAGTGTACAGGAGATAGAGGGGAAAGGACAGAACCTTGGGGTATGCTGACAGAGGGATAGGAAGTATGGGAGTTGGAATTGTGGATAGTCACATAGGAGGGACGATGGGAGAGGAAGGAAGCAATGAGATGGATGAAGTTGATGGGGAGAGCAAAGGTCTGGAGTTTCAAGAGGAACGTAGGATGCCAGACACGGTCATAGGCGTTCTGGAGATCAAGGGAAACAAAGATAGCGGAGCGACGGGAGTTACGTTGGAGGGAAGGAAGATTGGTAAGGTTAAAGAGCTGGTCGTCGGTGTAGAAGGAAGGCCAGAAGCCACATTGGGTAAGGGGAAGGAGGTGGTGCTGGTTGAGGTGGCAGTGAATACGGTGAGAGAGGATGGCCTCAAAGACCTTACTGAACATGGAGGTGAGGCAGATGGGACAATAGGAAGAGGTATCAGATGGGGGTATGTTAGGTTTAGGGAACAGCAGGACATGGGAAGTCTTCCGTCGGACAGGGTAAAATCCAATGGAGAGGAGGAAGTTGTACAGTGTAGTAAGGACAGTCAGGAAGGATGGGGGGGGGGGGGTATTCCTTGAGGTGGCAGTAGGTGACACCATCATGACCAGGGGCGGTGTTAGGTTTGGAGCAGAGGATGAGTGTGATGTCTTGTGCGGTGATGGGAGTGTTGATGTCTGAGGGGGGTAACTGATCCAAGTACTGGAAGCTAGGAGCGAGCGGTGGGACAGAGGTGTCAGTGTGGTCAAGGACAGTGGGGAAGAGGGAGTAATGAAAATGGGGATCGTCAGGAATGGAGAACACCTCGGAGAGGTGGGAAGCAAAATCGTTAGCCTTACTGAGGTTGCCAGGAAAGCGTTGATCGTGATGAAGGATGGGGTAATGCGGGGTGGGATGGCTACCAGTAAGGCAGTGGAAGGCAGACCAGTACTTGGAGGAGTTGACAGGGAGGGTGGAGTTGAGGCATGTGCATGTCTGGCGCCAGTCCCGGCGTTTCTTTGCTGTAAGGAGGTTCCGGAAGTGTCGCTGTAATTGCCAGTGGCAAGTGACTGTATCCCGGTCACGGGTGCAGAGGAAGGAGCAGTAGAGCCTGCGGGACTCACGCAGAAGAAGGACAGCCTGTGGAGAAAGTGTAGGGCGGTGAGGGTGGATGAGTTTGGTAGGGACATGAGCCTCCACAGCGTCAGTGATGGAAGGAAGGAAGAGGCATGGGTGATGTCAGCAGGGTGGTGGAAGGTGAGGGGGTGGCTTTCAACCTGTAAGGCAATGGATTCCCGGTAGGCATCCCAATTGGCATGGCGGTACTCATGGACAGACTTTGGAGGGGCAGCTGGGCGGGTGGCTGCAGGGGTTGGATGGGCATAGGAGATGGTGAGAAGGACAGGGAGATGGTCACTACCAATGTGATCGAGAACATCAATGACGATGCGACCAAGGAGGTTGGGGGAAGTGAGGATAACATTGGGGTGGAGTTACTTTTAGGATGGGTGTGCTGTGGGAGAGGAACAAGGTCACCATGGAGGGTGGCAAGGAACTGATGCCACCACCGAAGGGTGGCATGGTCACGGCTGTGGATGTTGAGGTCAGTGGCGATCACACAGGTGGAGAAGGTATGGTCAATGTGGGAAATGAAGTCAAAGGGAAGAGGAGCTGCGGGGTGGATATAGATAGTGGCACAGGTGATGGTGAGAGAGGGAAAAAATAGGCTGAGGAGAAGGTGTTCAGTCGGGTCATTGAGGAGGGGTTGTGTCATGACAGGGGGATGCTTGAGGTGGCCTATACCGATCCCACCTCGGGCTAGGGGAGGGGGATTGTCAGTGCGGTGAAGGAGGTAGGGGGAGGTACGGACCACATGGTGGGGTTGGAGGAACGTTTCATTAAGGATGAAGGAGTCAACCTGGTGCTGGGATACGGTATGAATGAATAGGTATTTGTTTGCAGGGAGGGAGCGAATGTTGAAGTAGAGGAGATGACACTGTTGACGCGCGAGGAGGTTGGAGGTGGGAAGGATGCGGGAAGGGGAGAGAGGGGCTTAAACGAGGGTGTCGAGGTGGGTGAAGGTAAAGTGGCCTGGTTGTGGGTGGCGCAGGTGTTTAAGTGGAAAACAGAGTGGGCAGCAAGGGAAGTCTGCTGGAGTGTGTGGTGGCGCTGGAAGGGGTGGATTTCTGCAGGACGATGGTGAAGAACCGGATGATGTCTTCTGCTGTAGGGGGAGGGCGGATATGGTGTGGATTCACGTCTCATGATACACGAGCACACCGTAAGAGCCCCTACGAGTTCTCAATTCACCTATCGAGCCAGTGTTAATTTTCCCATGTATGAAGTGTGCTAGCACTTTATTTCTGCATTTGGTCTTGTATCTTTAATACGTTTGTTTCGTTCGTGTCCGTAATTTTCTTATCTCAGTTTACTTTACATGTGCATTCAGAAATGTGGCACCATCTGCCGAAAAAATCCGGTCTTACTGAATATCATAAACTGTACGCTAGATGGATGCCAACACCGTTTTTATGTTTTGGCATTATGATTAACTTTTGCTCTTCGATTATGATACATAATTTAAAAAAAAAATTGTAAAGTTTTTTAAAATTTTTTCTATTGTGTGCCTCTCACCTATATTTGTTCCTTTTTTACTTATTTGTCCAATCTCTTTTTGGCGTATATAACTGTACTATGTGGTTGACAAAATCTTTGTCAATGTATCCATTTTTGTAAAATTTTTCGGTATTTTATTATTATATTTTACCGCACTTTGTTTGTCATTTCTTCCTCTCATTTTTATTTTAGCTTTATTTTTTGCATACAGGGCGGGTTTGCTTTGCAGCGCCCCCTTATGGTTTCTCGTTGTCATAGTCAATTCGCTATGTATCACTTTATGTTTTACTTCTGCTTAAGACAGTCTTACTACTCAGGGAACATATATGTTGAAAGGTAAATTTGTATGTGCATCTTAAATGTTTTAATGAGTCTATATAAATTTAATTGGTTTTACGTTGCTTTATGTACATTTACTTATTTGGTCACTGTTATTAATTATTTTTATTTTTACTCTTGTATTTGTAGCACGGATGATGGCTGTTAATCAGTTGAAATCGATTTGCAAAAGTAAATAAAGAAAACATGATTTTGCGACTGGTTGCTGCTTATTTGGTAATTTTATGGTTTACGGTCGCTGCACAGCTTGGGAACCATATGGAGCCCACCATTCAAAGCTTTAGGATGTTGCTCGTACATGGCAGAGTCCCGTTCACAGTTTAATATGTGTGAAACGTGAAAAAGAAAACACATTATAAACTGTTTGTTTGATGAAAACACGATGATGCTTTGGAATGTAATCTATAGTCACAGTCGCCGTTGAGTAAAGATTATGCAGGTTGGTATGACGTGATGACACAGTGATAGCTCTGTGATAGCTCTGACGTAACAAGATAAGGACGGCAGGCTGAGCTGTATATAAAAACGCCACGCCGCTCTAACTGCTTAGTGCTGGGGCCCCCACACCGCGTCGTGTCTTTATCCGGTACGTGCTTGCTTGCTGCCGGTATTCTTCAGGATGCATGTCGGATTATTTTATCGTTAATTCATTAAATTATTTTTAGTATTCAGCAGTTTTGCAGAGTAAGGTTATTTAGTTGTTTTACAGATTCAACTAAATGATAAAAGTCCAACTAAATATCAGTATACAAACTAATAACCTCGTTAGGTGTAAAACACCCAGTTTCTTCAACCCGAGGTGTAAGTGGTGTACCTCTTTAAATGAATGGAAAAATACTGAAAACAAGAAAAAAGTTTTTCTCTATTGCATAAAATACGTGGAAACGTTTGTAGCTGATGATTAAAATGCCTCTGGGTGTTGTCCCGCGTCATTGTGTTAAATACTTTAACGTTTCGACTGTATTAGAACGGCCTTCCTCAGGCCCTTAGGAAGTCGTTGTAATACAATCGAAACGTTGGTTTTACAAATTATAACTAAAGTATTTTGTACAGTGACACAGTACAACACTCAGAAGAATTTTAATTATCATTATACCGACAGCAGAAGCCTAACAATACTACGAATAAACTGTTTTAAGTGCAAACGTACGTTATAATGAAACGAAATCACAGACGAAGTAGCTGTCCTCTTCCTCAGCATCGGAACAGTTTTCGTGAGCCAAACCACAACAAGGTCGATCAGTCCTTCTATAATAAATCAGAATATGGCCTATTACAAAATATGCATTCTTCGTCTGGACCTTTGACTGATGAAAAAGCTTGTAATTACTTTCGAGTCGGTCAAATCTTTCCTAGTGTCGATTTCTGCTTCTTCACCTTCCTCACGACTTGCACCTTTTGTTTCTTCCACATAAAAGTATTCGTTTTGAATTTTTCTTTTCTTCTTTCTCTTTCCTGCATTTACTTCAGCTTCCAAATACTTTTTGCGAGGACTGGTTGGTATTACTGTGTTGCTCTTTTTCCTGTTGGTGAATTTCCTTGTACTTTCTAACAAGTCACCCGTGGTGGAGGCATTAGATGCATCGGTGACACAGAGATGACGACGACGTACCAGAAGTTCCAGCAACGGGAATCAATACGTCCGATGGTATTTCCGCTGACCCACGAATAGGTATCAACTCATTTCGTAAGCCTGGAAATTTTTCGGTTGCAGAAGGCTGAGAAACTGTCTTGGAGCACACTGGCTTGAGGGACATCGCCTTGAAATGTTTCAGCGCTGATACGTCCTCTTGTGTTACTTTGCCTTGTGGTGTGGTTCTCCTTTTCTTTTTAAACTGCGGTGCGAAATCGGATTGACCAGCTTCTGTCCCACATGTTGTACCTACTTTTGCACCATAGAGCATGCTCATCATACGCAGAAAAATCGTGCTTAGTCGAATTAATCACTTACTATTTCTCACTGAGTGACGTCTGTCTTCACAACACTGCTCCACGACGCATCAACATCGGAGAAAATTCCAGAAGAACACTGAAAGGTTTAGAAGAAAAAAGAACAGACATTCGATCATGAGGATTGTCTACAACTTCCCGATATGGCGGCTGCTACTAGTTCCGAGCTCTATCAGGCCAATGTTAACACTAGTCAGTCAAGGAGATCTGGTGAAACCAGGTTTGACCTACATATCCTGTTTTACCCAGCTGCCAGAGGAATGCTGGAGACCAACAGAAAAAGCACTATGTTACATTCATAATTTGTCGTTAAAACAAACCGCTTCTGTGGCCGGACTGAACAAAAAGCTGCATCGGATTGGAAGTGAGTGGACTTCCAGGTGAAATTGAATTGTTTGCTGTTTTCATTGACCCGTGTGTAATTAAGAATGTAGCCCTTAATTACGATTGTAGTCCGTCCATGACATGTCACACTAACCTTTTATTCCTTCCAAAAAACCTGAGCTTGTTGTCTCTTAGGTCACTTGGTTTTGAATCTTCTTGTTGTGCCAGGTTTTATTACGACAGTCCACGACTCAACTCTTCCAAATAGCCCTGTGACGTGACTATTCACTCGTTCTATTAGTGCGATAGTGAGACTGTGATGTTAGTATACTGATTCTAATTTGATTTCAACAACAGTCAGAAACTGTTCTAGAAAATAAATTGCCTGTGAAAGTCCTCTTCAAGGAATCATATTCTCTTTGCATTACTACAACATGAAAATACGGATTTCGATTTCTGGGAGGTCCGGCTGTTTGTTGTCGATAATTTTTCGTTTCCTTTTGTTTTATCTAAATTGTTTCTGTCAATTCCTCGCCAAAGGAATCTAATCTCTTTATTTCACGGTGCAGTTACGAAGTTGCGTAGTGGTAACTGATGAGTTACTGTCTCACTCAATGAGGGTGTGGTGTCCTCTAATAACTGTGTCTGGTAATAAGAATAATCAAAGAGGAGATTGCCTTATAACGCCTATGATCACGAACTGGGACTACAATCGTAAATTATTTGTTTCTCTCAACGGTCTCGCTGTGCTCGCGCCACGTTCAAGAACTACGAGGCTTGCTACATCCTACGAATTTATAACGTTAAATAAAGCCTACAGAAATGACGTCGCAGGTAAGCACATTAGAGAACATAAACAAAACATCCATAATATGCGTAGGATTATGTAATTCAACATTCGATACCCTCTCGCAACGATTTGATAAACTGTTATCACTCATCAAGGTGCAATACAGCTTCACGATCGAGTTCGACACAGCGAAAGAATGCGGTGGACGGACAAGGATAATATAACTCACACACACACACACACACACACACACACACACACACACACACACACAGACACACACATATTCGAGCATCCAAGAACACCATGAGGAAATGGGCAACCGTTAATTCTTCAACTGGCTACCGCTAAAGGATTCACAGACTAGGCAGAGAGGGCAGAGGTGAGTATTGGTTCAGAGTTCTTGGTCGCAAGACAGGAAAAAATTAAGAAACTAGAAACGACAAGAAAGTCCCTACACATATAGTTACTCATTTTGATCACATATTACACGTTCAATAAGTGTATTAAGTGATAGCTGTTCAAATGTGTGTGTGAATTTCTAAGGGACAAAACTGCTGAGGTCAACGGGCCATAGGCTTACACACTGCTTAAACTAACTTATGCTAAGAAGAACACACACACCCATACCTGAGGGAGGGCTCGAACCTCCGAAGGGAGGGGCCGCGCAGTCAGTGACATGGCGCCTCTAACCGCGCGGCCACTCCGAGCGGCAAAGGTGATAGCTATGAAATAAGAAACTCATGTTGTTGTTTACACTAACTGGCTAAATCACAACTCATCTAGAACGTACAGAAAAAGGAAACTGCAAATAACTAAAGAATGGTCACTGAAGGTGGATTAAGTTTCACTTTGACAATACGTGGTGGCCTAATAGACAAAAGTATGAATTTCTGTCGTACAAGGTATCTGGTTAAAATGGCGTTACATTCGACAGAATAGGACTTGCGGGAAGATACATATTCAAGTTAGTAGGGAAGCATTGCATGTAAACTGAAACACATTGAGCTATAGTCACTCAAGGTGGCAAGACTGAAAAGAATAAAGCGCATCATATTGAGTTACTCCCTAAAGGGAAAATAAGTAAAATGAATCGTGAAGCACTTTCGCTAACATAGCACCGCTGAAAGTAATAGATTAAGCACTATTACGTATAAAGGTTCCTCGGTACAAGGTGTGACGACATACTTACAAAGCTGGGGAGAGAGTATACTGTGTGACCATATCATTCCCGTCTTGGCTGACGGGCGTGGCAGTAAAGTTACATTAAATCACCAATTGTCAGCCCGATTGGTCGGCCGGAACGATCCCCCCTTCATCTCTGCCCTCACCCCCCCTCTGTCCAAGCTGGTCACCGACCGGCTGACTATGTCTGGACACACTGCTACTGCGTAATGGAACGATCCTGCTTGCTCTGTCGGAGTGTGATCAGACAGCAGGTAGCTGTCGGGCAAGAAGGTAGATATTCGCCAGCAAACCGAAGCTCCTGGACAACGGACCCTACCAACTTGGCAGGGGGATCGGCCGATTGGTGGGGTTTTGTTTGGGGGCCTTTACAGTGGTGTCATCAACCTTGCATTGCTATGCGCCGAACGGCCATTCATCTCTCAGACTGACCATAACCATTAGCTAGTCTTATCCGCCGGGTTAAGCTAGCGAAACTGATTTTCTAGGCTTCTAACTCTGGCTGCCTGTGGAACATTTAAATGTAAGCACTCTCAAATTCAGCCATTCATTATAACTCACACGGAAAATTGGGAAGAGACTGGTGTTGTAACAACAGGATAACTCAATGTATTAACTCGTATTTTCTCCCGAAATTCATTATTGAATTCACATGTCAACTCTGTACTGTGAGCACTTCTGGACGCTTCATTTTCGTGATATTTATGAAAGTGATCTGACTGACCCGTTTTTACAATCTGGGTGTGATTAAAGAATAGCACTCTAAGCCACACACTTTGTACTTTCCGTCTTTGAAGAGATATTATCCGCACGTAAATGTCAAAACAAAACGTTCCATGTTCTACGGCCATTCACTTTCCACTTAGCTGTGAGCAAGAAAATCCAGGACGAATATTTGTCTGTTGCCAGGTCAGAAGGAAGCAACTGCTGAATATGAGTGGTTTCGTATGAGTAGAAATGCAGGACGTTTCATAGGATTTTATGCACCATGCTCGCAGGCATGTGCATCGTTTGAGCAATTCCAAGTGCTCTGCATGTTTGCACATCACAGCCCGTCGCCTCTTGCAGCGCTGTGGTCACATCTTCGACACATGTCGGATCAATTGCTTTCCTCCCTCTGTCATATTGCACTTCAAAAGAGTCTGTCATTCTGGATTTCGTTATTATTTTCTACTGACCCTTAACAGTCATCGCATCAGTGCTTTTTTCGTACCTTTGAGGGCCTAGAACTTCTTCAGGGCTGCTGGCGCAGTCACCGGCCTTGTGAAACACCTTTATCTGCAGCACGCGATCCTTCATGGAGACAGTTACTCATTTTGATCACATATTACACGTTCAATAAGTGTATTAAGTGATAGCTGTTCAAATGTGTGTGTGAATTTCTAAGGGACAAAACTGGAAGTCTCGGAGGCAAACTGAGGAACATCCGCGTGCCACGCGTCTGTTGGTATGCACAGTCTGACGCTTACACCGCCGTCTATTGGGCAAATTATTCTTAAATATTTTCGTTCCGTGACTTTTTTTCTCTTCAGTCAGTAATACACTGTTTAAATTTGACGTCATTCTGAGCAGTGTTTCTCTTCCTACAGCGTTTTGGATCTGGAACTTCAATTATAGACGCCCTGTATATGTATGACTTGTTATCTCGCCTCCACTAGAAATAAACGGATCCTAACAAACACGAAAGGAAACCCTAACTCACGTCGTATCACATCTATCATGTAAAGACATGTACAACACATAATATTGGGCAGTGGTCACGATAAGCTTACTTTGAGAGTGGGAAGTATACAGGCAGTCTTCAACCAAGTTTGTAGGGGGAGGTGGGAGATTAGACGTCGTGGTATGGAGTATTTTTAATCTTTTGGAAGACAAATGGCGACTTGTAAGTAGCCACAAAAAGTTACAGTTACATACGTAATATTGACATTTAATTAATTTTCTGGAAAGAATATCACGAATTACCGCAATTGAAATAGTTTTCTGGAAGAAAAACACCTGACTTCACAAAGTTTTTTTCTTTGTTTGAGCTCGGGGGGGGGGGGGGGGCGGGGTGGCAAACCTGTCTGCTAGGCATGGGCACCTTCGTCTTCAACCCATAACAGGATGATTACGATACTGACAAATAGGGGTCGCCAATCATGGGTAACTGGTTTCGTTGAAATTTGTAGCATATATTCATCAATGGAATGAAATCTCTAGCTGTAATAGTTTTTGGTGAAAAATCTCTAGATTTTGAACAAATCAAAGTAAAAGTTCCTTTGTAATGCATGAGCTGTCACGACTATTATGTCTCAATGTACCGGATACCGTGGAAGAAGAGCGAACGATTTGTGCATCTGATTTGAATTGTTTTAGTTCGCTTGCTGATAGCGGGGAAACATTTTTTTTAATCTGAAAGAGCCAAAGTTGCAGTGTAGTCTAGTGTCCCGCTACTTTTTAAGGGAAAAATGGTGTTAACGTTATGGAAAAATACAGTTTAAGTTGATTTGGGTAGGTAAATTTGATTTTACACACAACAAAAAAAGTTTTGCATCAGCCCAGTTCCAAGAACTCGTGAAGACCGACGTTCACTATGGGTATTGTATCACAGACACAGTACCTATGACTGTTGAGATATGTCACTAAACCCGCCCAAAGATGTAAACAACCGTGCATGAGCAGCGCCTATTATACAGAGAGGGTCCGACAGACGATCAGTTCCAGTCATTCCACCAGGAAAGAGGTACACGGCTCGTGTTGTCTGTAGTTCAACCATGCTTACACGGTCAGTACCGTGGTTCGATCACGTCCGCATTGTTACTCTGTGCCAGGAAGAGCCCTCAACAAGGGGAGTGTCCAGGCGTCTCGGAGTGAACCAAAACGACGTTGTTCGGACAGGAACTGTTGATGACACACCTCGCTCAAACCGCCCAAGGGCTACTACTGCAGTGGATGACCGCTACTTACGGATTATGGCTCGGAAGAATACTGACAGCAACGTCACCATGTTGAACAATTCTTTACGTGTAGGTGCAGGACGTCCTGTGATGACTCAAACTGTGCGCAATAAGCTGCTCGATGTGCAACTTCACTCTCGAGGTTCATCTTTGCAAACACGACACAATGCAGCGCTGTACAGATGGGCCCAATAACGCGTCGAATGGACCGCTCAGATTGGCATCACGATCTCTTCACCGATGAGTGTCGCATGTGCCTTCAACCGGACAATCCTCGGAGACGTGTTTGGAGGCAATCCGGTCAGGCTGAACGCCTTAGACATACTGTCCAGTGAGTGCAGCAAGGTGGATGTTCCCTGCTGTCTTGGGATGCCGTTATGTTGGGCCAATGTACGCCGCTGGTAGCCATGCAAGGTGCCGTAACGGCTGTACATGTGAAGGCCATCCTCCGACCGATAGTGCAACTGCAACCATATCGGCAGCGTATTGACGAGGCATTCGTCCTCATGGACGACAATTCGCGCCCCCATCGTGCACATCTCGTGAATGACTTCCTTTAGAATAACGTCATTGCACGACTAGAGTGGCCAGCATGTTCTACAGAGATGAACCCTATCGAACATGCCTGGGACAGATTGAAAAGGGCTGTTTATGGACTACGTAACCCACCAACCACTCTTAGCGGTGACGCCGAATCGCCGTTGAGGAGTGGGACAATTTGGACCAACAGTACCTTGATGAACTTGTGGATAGTATGCTACGACGAATATAGGCATGCATCAGTGCAAGAGGACGTGCTGCTGGATATTAGAGGTACCGGTGTGTACAGCAATATGGACCAATACCTCTGAAAGTCTCGCTGTATGGTGGTACAACATGCAGTGTGTGGTTTTCATGAGTAATAAAAAGGGCGGAAATGATGCTTATGTTGAACTCTATTCCAGTTTTCTGTACAGGTTCCGGAACCGTCGGAACCGAGGTGAAACAAAACGTTTTTTGGTGTGTGTATTTTAATACTAGCTATATCTGGCCACGCTCTGCTGTGGCTCAATCTGCTTAAATGGGAAAGAGAAAGCACACGTTTGTAACGTGCACGGGAATTGGATATGCCTCCTAATATCCTTCTTTCTCCTCTACACCAGCCCCCATTCTCTGTATTCACCTCGTCCTTCCCGTTTTCCATTTCCTCTCACGCCTTTGTCCATCTCCTGTTCTTCACTCTCTGTGACCATGGCCCATATTTATTGTCCTTTAAAATAACCTGCAGTAGTATTCAAATAATAAACCAATAAGCCATAAATACAACATACCTGCTTGCTAACAACTTTTCACTAGTGTATATTTTATATACATACATTAAATAGTATAATAGTATATCGCCTACATGTGTCTAAACGTTTAAACATGTAAAACGTTTAAGCGTTTATTAGTGCAACTTCCCAGTTTGCTAACAAATTTTCACTTGTGTATATTTTTCTATTTGTATCTGAACGTTTATTACCGCAACTTGTAAAAATTTGAGGTGAATCTGAAAGGTTCATTTTGAGGTTTTTGGAAACAGTGTATGTATTAAAAACACACATATATTAAAGAATTATGTACTTAAAAACACGCCCATTTTAGAATTCTACGTTTTCTCAAAATTTAAGAGCTATCGGTCAAAAACGTCCGGATATCAACGATTTTGAACATACGAACAATGACATTTTTTTAAACGTTTCCTCTTACATATAATATATATTAAGTATATACCAGATGGTGTTGCAGCAGATACACAAAAATATATGCGTATAAGAAAGCAATGTTGTACCAGAATTTTGGCCACACGGGATTAGCCGAGCCGTCTCAGGCGCTGCAGTCAATGACCGTGGGGCTGGTCCCGGCGGAGCTTCAAGTCCTCCCTTGCGCATGGGTGTGTGTGTTTGTCCTTAGGATAATTTAGGTTAAATAGTGTGTAGGCTTAGTGACTGATGACCTTAGCAGTTGAGTCCCATAAGATTTCACGCACATTTGAACATTTTTTTTTGTATCAGAATTTTAAAATAATCCGTGAAGAACTTCCGGAGATTTGAAGTTTTAAAGAAACGAACATCAGCGTTTGTACTTATGCAGAAACTATAAATGTTCCTAATGGTAGTCATCTAATGTTTTCGGCCGAATGCTTCTTTGAAATTTTGATAAAACGTTGCATTTGACTGCACGTGTGTTTTTATATACCAAATTTTTTACAATATATGTAATTTAATATGTATAAGTAATTGTATATGTATGTCTAATTTAATAAATGTAGTACATAATATTTCATAAACTAATAATGGGAAAACGTTGTTACAAAATTTCAAAAAGAAGAGACCTAAAAACAGGCCTGATCCGTAAAAACACGCCTTTATTAAACGCAACGTTGTGTCAAAGTTGTTTACACGGTTCGTAGACTGATAGAGCACGTAGATTCCCTCCTGGAGATTAAACGACGAAAGTAGTGGCAAGTATTGCATACGCTCACAATAAAATAAATTTGTCACATAATAAATAATTGCAGTCGACGTGAACACTAGGAGGGAAGAGAGAGATTGACAAATATAAAAATTCTTTCTATCACAAGGATATCAGCATTTCAAAGTTCCGAAGCAATCTGTAGAGAACTTTCGGAGATGCACGAGTTTCAACAAACAAACATTAAAATCTTTACTTATACAGAGACAATGATGAAACTAAATTGGAATCCACGAAATAAACGAACGAAGACAAATATTCACGTTATTTCCATAACAAACGATTAAAAGTGTGCACGGTATTGAAATGGCGATATCCTTGCGACATAAAGAATTTTTATGTTGGACAATCTCTATCTTCTCTCCTAGTGTTCATGTCGACTAAAGTGATTTATTATGTGACTAATTTATTTTATTGTAATTTCGTGAGCGTCTGCCATACTTGCCACTAATTTCGTCATTTAATCTCAGGGACGGAATTAATGAGCGCTATCAGTCTTCGAAATGTGTAAACGTTTGTGTTATCGTATTTAAATTGCCTGTATATCTCATTTTACGAGGCGCAGAGTTGTAACCACTGGGGCATTTGCTAAAACAGGCATGGAAAATTGCCCAAAAGGAGGTAAATGATCCTTAATCGATAGTGTGGTTTCATTCCTCCTTGTCTGTTAAACAATCATATAGCACGGCATCTAAATTACCAGGATTTTTTTGTTTGGCATTGTTTCCTCAAAAATTACGTCTATTAAAACCAAACAAAATATTACGGAGTGTTGAAACAAAAGCCAAAACAAGTGGCGGGCGCATTTTGCAATAACGAACATCTGTACAAAATTCAATCCAGATCTTTCAGTGACAATTTCGAACTTTCCCTTGTGAGAACGAATTAGCATGCGTATAGGACCGCTTAGAAAGGGAAACATTTTCAGAGCAGAGTACCTCGCAACGGCACATATAAAAGAAGCAAAGCTCTATCCATACAGATAATCAAAGACAGATTAGGATACACTTCATCAAACTAATAGAGTTACAATGGTGCACCCAAATACAAAGGAGTATATTTTGCACCATCAAACACAAGCAACGTGATAGGACAATCCACAGGTCTATTGCCGATGCTTGGTGGCCAATTAAGATAATATTTTGGCGAGCAACCTTGTCGTCATCATCTGGGAGAAGGTAATGAACTGCTTTACAAATAACTTTTACAAGCCCTTAGAGCTAGGATAATGCCATGAAAGATACACTACGTTCACAGTATGTACTCACTGTATACTTGAATACATGTTTTGACAAAAGAATTATATCTGTAAACCTTCACCACAAAGATGATTCATCCTACATGATCAGGAGCCACTTGATCCCAAGTAAAACACGCACGCTTTAAATCTAATTAGTTATAATGTAACTCGGCCGATGATGCAAGGCGTTTTTTTTTTTATATCTCAAATAAGTCATTTATTAAAAGCTATTTATCCCGTGTAGTTACCGAATTTAAGCACTGACAATATGTTCCAGAAAGCAGCTATGGGCCGGCCGCGGTGGTCTAGCGGTTCTAGGCGCTACAATCCGGAACCGCAGGTTCGAATCCTGCCTCGGGCATGGATGCGTGTGATGTCCTTAGGTTAGTTAGGTTTAAGTAGTTCTAGGTTCTAGGGGACTGATGACCTCAGAAGTTAAGTCCCATAGTGCTCAGAGCCATTTTGAACCAGCTATGGCGCCAATAATTCTATACGATTACGACGACAGCCCTCCGTGCACCCTAGTGCGTATTGTAGCCCGCCTGGTTGGCGTCGAGCTCAAGAAAGTGAAACTAAATGACATCAAAAAAGAATTGGCTACTACTGAAATGACGCAGGTACGTTTAGTACTTTTTCCCTGTTCCAAACTACAGAGAATACATGAAATCTTGAAAGTAGCTCCTGTATTTGGAACTATCCATTTACACACAAGTGCATGCGGTTCCGTGTGGGAAATTGTGCTATACGTAGATTGTGTTAGTGTACAGAGAAATTCCTGTAATATTCCTAACGTTACGTAATTGTAAAGTAACGTTTGAGGAACACGGGGGAAAAGATTAAAATATTATGTGCTTTCTTGTATATGTTACCCAAATTTAGATAACCTGATAGAAATCAGTATTTGCGGTTAAACATAAAATTACATATTAAATGTTCGTAGTACGACACCACAGTGCAAGTGACGGACTAGTTTTTCAAGTGAAAAGCATTAAGAAATAAGAAAATGAGTTTAAGGTTTTACGATGAGCTAAATTATAACAATCAAGTTATATAGTTAGTTCTGAATCTTCATAACCCCTAATATCCTGTGAAAGCTTAATCTTTTTAGTTCCGTCATTGCAATGAAAAACTACTGCTGATTTTCCGCCTCATGTAAGGCACAATTACTTACTTTTCTTCATTCAAATGCTTTTTAGCACCTCCACTGCTATCGTGACTGTGTAATAGCATTATCCAACAAATATTTAGGTGTAGATAGGAGTTCTAATGACACAATACATCGACAGTTACTTATAGAAGAAAATCGTCGCACAGTCGAAAGCGATAGCTTTGAAAATAACATTTCAATGGAATAAACTTTACTAAATGATAAAATATTATGTACGTCGTGGATCAAACCTACAAAAGTAAATACTTTCAACGAAACTCAATGATATGCTTCTCTGAATATGCAAAAGGTGTTAAGGAACGTGTGGAACGAACAAATCTAACGCAGTTATTCTATTCGCTTCATAACACGCAGTTATGTGAAAAATGATTAAAAGCTTTGAACATTGCAAGTGGTGTAAAAAATAAAACTGATGAAAACTTTTCACATACAGTTGGGTGGAATTTTAAGTATTAAATTCAGACAGAAAAAAAGAACATTCTGTTTACAAATTAGTGAAATATTATACTATAATTCAGATTATATAGTAGCTACCTCTGAGTGAGGTAAATCTTACGGTACCATTTCAGTAAGTGGAAGAATATTTCTGAAGCTAATTTTTCGTAAGCAATTAACTTCGACGTTAGCCATGGGCCGGTGAACAAGCGAGAAAGAGTCCCATATATTCGTCGAAAGTGCCATACTCTAACAGTACTAGAAACATTTATCATCGTATTTCATTTACTTACCGATTTATTCATCCTAGCATGATCAAGACTATCGCGTCCTCTCTGAACCCTACCAGGCATTTTTTCATTACGTTAATTACGATAAACACATTATAAGAGATCTTGCATCTAATATAGAATCAGGCATTTAGAAATAACAATAACATAAAAGAGCCGTAGTCTCTCCCAAGGGGACTGACTTGCTTGCCTCTATGGTCAATATAGCCGCGGGGTAGGAGCTGCAATATCGTAAGGACACATTTGAAGAGGTCAATATCAATGCTGTTCCTGAAATGGAGTTGCAGCCTTTTCAGTAGTTATAGGGCCATCAGTTTGTTTGATTAACTGGTCTGGCCTTATAACATCGCCAACATGACCTTGATGGACGGGTGCTGCGAACGGCTGAAAGTAAGGGAAAAGCCCAGCCGTTGCTTTTCTGGAGGTGATGAAGCTCTACTGCAAGGTTAACTTATGATAGCATTCTCTTGCGTAAAATAGTCCGAGGGGAAAATAGTCCTCAGTTCTGATCCCCTGACGGGCACTATTCGGGATAATGTTGTCATTGGGAAAAATAAAACTGGCGTTTTGCGGATTAGATCAATTAAAGGAGTAGGTAGGTCAGAAAATTGTAAAAGGGAAATGCATAGGTTGAAGTTGAAACTTCCTGGCAGATTAAAACTGTGTGCCGGACCGAGACTCGAACTCGGGACCTTTGCCTTTCGTGGGCAAGTGCTCTACCAACTGAGCTACCCAAGCACGACTCACGCCCCGTCCTCACAGTTTTACTTCTGCCAGTACATCGTCTTCCACCTTCCAAACTTTACAGAAGCTCTCCTGCGAACCTTGCTGAACTAGCACTCCTGAAAGAAAGGATACTGCGGGGACGTGGCTTAGCTACAGCCTGTGGGATGTTTCCAGAATGAGATTTTCACTCTGCAGCGGAGTGTGCGCTGATATGAAACTTCTTGGCAGATTAAAACTGTGTGCCGGACCGAGACTCGAACTCGGGAAGTTTCATATCAGCGCACACTCCACTGCAGAGTGAAAATCTCATTCTGGAGGTTGAAGTTGGTTTTTGTGGGAATTAATGAAATCCAGTAACAGGATGAACAGGTCTTCTGGTCAGGTGGGTATGGGCTATAAACACAAAATGAAATAGGAATAATACAGGATTACGTCGATAATGAATAAGAAAATGGGAATGTGAGTAAGCTGCTGTGAACAGCACAACGAAAACATGATCGTAGTGAAGACAGACAGGGAACCAACACCAACGACTGTAGTACAAGTTTACATGCCAACTAGCCTTGCAGATGATAAATTGAAATAATATATAAATTGAAAGAATATATGATGAGTTAAAAGAAATTATTGAGATAGTTAATGGAGAGGAACATTTAATTGTCATGGGTGCCTGCTGGAAGAATTCATTAACAGGAAGAGGAAGAGAAGGAATGATAGCAGGGGAATATGGACTGGTGGGAAGGGGCGGGGGGAGAGGGAGAAACGAAAGAGGAAGCCACCTGGCAGAAAGTTTCACAGGGCCTAATTTAATCATCACTAACACTTTAATAATCATGACGGAAGGTTTTGTACGTCGAAGAGACCAGAAGACGCTGGAAGGTTTCAGATTGAACTCGTAATGGTAAGGCAGAGATTTGGGAAACACATTTTAAACTGTAATATCTAGGGGCAGATGTGGAATTTGACGATAATTTATTTCTGTTAAGATGAGGATTACAACTAAAGTAACGGTGAAAAGGTAGGAAATTAAGGAGGTAGGATCTATATAAGCTGAAAGAAGCAGAGGTTATTTAGAGTTCCAAACGGAGAATTAGGCAACGACTGAGTGTAACAGCGGAAATAAATACAGTAGAAGACGAATAATTAGCTTTGAGAGATGAAATAGTGAAGGCAGTTGGGGATTACATATACAACAAGAAAGACCTAGTGCAAATCCTTGGATATCGTAGGAGATATTAAATATAACTGATTAGAAATTTGTGGTAAGGTCTTATGGTAACAAACTGCTGAAGTCATCGTTCCCTAAGCCTACACACTACTTAATCTCACTTAAACTAACTAATGCTATGGACAACACACACACCCATGCCCGAGGGAAGACTCGAACCTCCGACGGGGAGAGCCACATTGACCGTGACAAGATGCCTTAGACCGCACGGCTACACCGCGCGGCAGATATAACTGACGAAAGGAGAATAGAAATTTAGCAAATGGATTCGGCAAAAATGAACACAGTGGTCAAAAAATGAGGCTGACAAGTAGTGCAAACTGGCAATTCAGGATTGACAATAGGAGAGATGCTCGGTTGTAGAGGTATACATTGCTGTGGAAGAAATAGATACGAACTTCATGGGAACAATAGATACCACCTGCAGGAAAGTTAAAGAGACATGTGAAGAAAAGAGAATGAGCTGTTTGAATGCCAAGAGCTCAGATGGAAAGGCAGTGCTGAGAAAGGAGGGGAAAGCCGAAAGGAATACACATAAGGGCTAGATAAAGAAAATCTACTTGAAGGCAAGAACAAGTAGATAAAGGTGAGATTGGAGATATGAAACTGTGAGAAAAATTTGACAGAGCTCTGGAAGACCAAAGTTGGAACAAGGCCCCTACAGAAGGCTTACGATCGGATCTACTGGTTAAAATGGTTCAAACGGCTATAAGCATTATGGGACTTAAACCATCTGAGGTCATCAGTCCCCTAGACATAAAACTACTTAAACCTAACTAACCTAAGGCCATCACACATGTCCATGACCGAGGCAGGATTCGAACCTGCGACCGTAGCAGCAGCGCGATTCCGGACTGAAGCACTTAGAACCGCTCGGCCACAGCGGCTAGCAGATCTACCAGCATCCTAGCGTGAGAGAGCCATGACAAAGCTATTCCACTAGTATGCAAGACGCATGAGACAAACGAAATACCTTAAAACGTCAAGAAGCATGTGATAATTTCAATTCCAAAAGAAGCATATGCTGTCAAGTGTGAATATTACTATTAGCTTAATAACTGGTTGCAAAATACTGACGCGAATTATTTCCCAAAGAATGGTTAAACAAATACAAGCCGAAACAGAGGAAGATCAATTTGGATTCCCCAGAAGTATAGAACTGGGTTATAGAAAGGCAAATCTACGTTTATAGCTTGTTTAGACCTAGAGAAAGCTTTTGACAGTGTTGACTGGAATACGATCTTCTAAAGTTTAGGGAAAATAAATAAAAACTTTGGCATTAGCTGATGACATTCTAATTCTATCAGAGATTGCAAAGTAGTTAGAAGAGTGAAACTTCCTCGCGGATTAAAACTGTGTGCTGGACCGAGACTCGAACTCGAGAGCTTTGCCTTTCTTGGGGAAGTGCCCTACCATCTAAGCTACCCATGCACGACTCACGACCCGTCCTCACACTTTTAATTAAGACAGTACCTCGTCTCCTACCTTCCAAAGATTGTTGAACCCAATGGCTAGAGTCTGGAAAGGAGGATATAAAATGAACGTCAACAAAAGTAAAATAAGGACAATTGGGTGTACTCTAATTAAATCAGTTGATGCTGGGGGAATGACACATTAAAAGTAGTATATTGAGTTTGATATTTTTGACGATGGTCGAAGCAGAGGGGATATAAAATGTATGCCGGCAATTGGAAAGGAAAGCCTTTCTAAAGAAGAGAGATTTGTTAACACAGAATATAAATTTAAGTGTCAGGAAGTCTTTCCTGAAGGTATTTGTGTGGAATACAGCCTCGTTTGAAAGTGAATCGTGGACGATAAGTAGATCAGAAAATAAGAGAACAGAAGCTTTTGAAACTTGATGCTACCGAAGAATGCGGAGGAATACATTGTTAGATAGCGTAGCTAATGAGGAATTGCCGAACAGAATTGAGGAGTAAAGCAATTTATGACGTAACTAGAGTAAAAGAAGCGATTTATTGATGGGACACATTCCCAGAGAATCGTCGATGTAGTAATGGGAGGAAGTTCGGGGAGTAGAGGGAAAGAGCAAGTTATTCATCATTTGACTTTGCAGATCCTTGTGTCTACCGTGTTTACAGTTAAAATTGTAGGATGTGAGTTCCGCCAGATTAAACAGATCACCCATCAACAAACAGAACTACACACAAGAACTAAACACAATAAAACAAAAAGCAGTAGAAATTGGTTATAATACCCGTATGGTAGACAAGTTAAATAAAAAAATATGTACACAGTACAAAAATTAACATACTACACACACACACACACACACACACACACACACACACAAACACACACACACACACACACAAATCCTCACCTAACCCAGAACAACACAAAACACAATGACCACACACATGGCATAACAGAGCAACAACACCCACATACAAAACGAAATGGCACATACCTACAGTAACAATATTGTTCACAGAATAGGCAACAGATTATAGAAACAGGGACTCCAAATAGGATGCAGAAAAGAGAACACAACACAGAAAAAGATCAGAACGCAAGAAACATCCATGGATGAATTTAATAGATCAGGAGTATATGAACTCACATGCAACGCTTGCCAGTGAGTGTATATAGGACAAACCTGCAGAAACTTCAAAACCAGATATTCAGAACATCTTAGAGCTTTAAAAAGCAACAGCTCCCATAGAACATTTGCTGACCACCTTATAGCCCACAATCACCTCCCAACTACAATAGAAACAGACTTAAGAATACTAAAACGGAGTCACAGCGTATACAGCAAACTGACTACTGAGGAAAACTTCCACATACAGAAGGCAATAGCAGAAGGAAAACAGGTCATAAATGGATACACTACACTCTGCAAGGGCACACAATTTAACACATTAAAGGAACTTTACAAAAAAGACAACACAAACATATAAAGTCTACCCACGCACACACACACACACACACACACACACACACAAAAGATAAAATGTAAGCGAAATTCAAATTTGGGGCCGAACTCTCTGGTGAACAAATGAACACTGACAAGCCTGTGACATACAACAACCACAATTACACTGTGTTTTGGTGAAGTGTAAAGTGCTTTTACGACCTTATTTCTGGAAATACGTGTTATATTTACATGAACATCATGACACCTGGCCATGAGGCTGAGAATAAAAGGGCTTGCCACACGAGAACGTAAGTAACAAAGAATATAGACACGAAATATCGCGACAAATTAAATTATATTTTAGATCATATGTTAACTCCCAACAAAATTTCTCATTAATATCGTTTCTTTGCAGGTGACAAGCTACCTGTAATAAATAATACACAAGTGGTTCGAAAAAATCATGCACACCAAGTGTAAAGGTATTAAAAAAGAGAAACGGACTATGTTCGAACTAAATATCTACGTAATTTTGTAATCATTTAATATAAATGTTCACATTTCAGGATAAATAAAACGGAAACCAACTGATGATGGCACAGTGGTGTGAAACATGTTTGGGTACTTGGAAAATACGGTGTTTTGCATAATTGGCAGACTACACATCCTACAAGTAGAAACAGCAAGAGACGAAAATTGTTATCATGTTCAAATAAATGTAGGTCGCAGTAGTTACTTGGAGATGAAGAGGCTTGCAGGCGATAGAGTAGCGTATAAAGCTGCATAAAACCATTCTTCGGGCAGAAGACCACGACAGTGATGAGATAAATGAAGTTATTTGGTCAGACGATTAAAGGAGACGAAAATTTAATTTTGATGGGTGGCTGAAATTCCATAGTAGATAATGACGCGAATGAAAATGGTATAAGAAAATAAAATTGAGAAGTGGTATGAAAAAAGAAGCCACTTGTTAGATTAGTGCATATACCAGAATTTTATCATTACCATCACATGTTTTAAGATTTCATAGGTTGTATACTTGTAAGAGACCTGAAGACATTGGGAAGTTTCAGAATCATTATATACAAGTAAGACAGAGATTTCGCAAACAGATTTTAAATATTTCAGGGAGAACATGTGTACAGTGGCCACAATGTAATGATTATGAACTGGATACAAAATCTGGCTAAGTACAGAACGATGTAATATTAAAAAGATGGAAAGTGGACGTACTGAAAAAAAGAAAGGATGGTGTTAGGAGCCCAATGACTGATTGAAATAGAGGAATGGCAAACAAAAAGATACGATGGACAATTTCGAGAGATGAAACAAGCAAAACGACCAGTCCTAGCCGAAATCGTTGGATAACAAAGGGGATATTTAATCTAATTACAAAAGCAGAAAATTGAAAAAAAAGTAGCAAATGGAGCAGACAAAGAGAATACGAAAATCTAAAACAGTGAAACTGACAGCTAGTGCAAAATGGCAAAGCTGGACTAGACAAATCATGCAAGCGTGTAGAAATGTACATGACCATGAGAAAGACAAATGTTACCCACAGAAAAGCTAAGAAGACCTTTGGAGAAGAATGAAGCAGCTCTATGAATGTTAGGAGATCAGGTAGTATACCTGTACTTAGCAGTGGAGGGAAGGCTGAAAGACGGAAAGACTATTGGACTGTCTGTACTGGAAACAAACTTGAAAAACTTTATTCTAGAACGAGAAGAGGAAGTACATGAAATGTGAATTATGAGACTGCGAGGAGAATTTGACAGAGCACTAAATGCTTCAATTGAAACAACGACTCTGGAGGGGGAGGCAGCCAAGATAAAAATATCCCAACTGGGGCATTTTAGGGACGGGGGAGAGGCTACATGGTAGGGAGAGGAAGAAAACCACAGACTTTAAGAGAAATGCAATAACTTCTGTTTAACAAACAGTTGCGAATATTACCAAAAATATGTTTAATGACTCACGGTTGGAATCTTTTAGAATACGCACTGACTAAAGACAAACCTACATTCACAGAAAATATTGATTGAAACAACCCTTTGAATTTCTGAGGAAACAGGGATATAATAGAGCGAAAAGTTATCTATTGGTTGTATAGGCACCAGACTGCTGTTACCATAATCAAAGGACATGAAGAGGATAGACTTGTTGAATAAGGAGGACATATTGTAATCTTTTTCGGAGACTATTCAATATACACACAAGCAGTACAGGAAACTCAAGAGAGTTTGTTTGAAAAAGGAATTAAAGTTCAGGGTGAAAAACTAAGGAAATCGTGGTTTATTGATGACATAATACTACTGTCTGATACAACAAAGGCAATGAACTGGATAAGCAGTTGAACGGAACTAACAGTCTTGAAAGGAGGTTAAAAGATGGATATCAACGAAAGCATAACACAAGTTATGGAAATGTACTCGAATTAAAAGAGGTCATTAGGTTATAAAGAGCGAAGCGTAATTACTAATACAACGTACCCAGAAAACATGACATCTTTCATCACCCAGTTCTTCAGAAGTTAATTGAAATTAAACAGCTGAGTAGACGAATTTTCCACGCCAATATTTCTTTAGATTTCGATTTCTCGTTAAATCTACGTTAGAACCTTTTTAAATATTTTCTGTACTTTCGTTAATAATTTCTTAAACGAAGTGCATTGCGTTGTTTTCTTAAGAAAAATAAAGCATAAATTGGTAATTCAGATGAAATAATATCCTCTAGTGTAACATGATGTGCAGTACCATAGTTATGTGCTGCTCTGTGTTGTTTCAGAAAAATCCGCAGCGCACAATTCCGACGCTTAATTCTTGCTGAAAGGTTAGTGCAAACATAATCTTATAACACACGCGAAAGGATTAGTAATGGCGAACTCGCTGGTAGAGACGTTCAACAGTATGGGACTAGCGACATATTTACTGAAAAAAAAGCACCGTTTCAGTCATAAAGGAAAAGGCCCCGTAATTGTTCAAATGATTATTTTAAAAAGTAATTTCTTTTTTCGACAGAGTCACAACAATTTAAGTTCCAGATTCCCTCTTTCGGCCGTCATCGACCTTCTTCAGATTATAAGAGAGATGCTATAGTTCTCTCCAACCACTGAGGAAACCACATTGTCACTGAGACTTTCTTATTGTGTTATGCGTTTGCCTACCCAGATTGTAAAAACGAATTAATTATTCATTTACACTATTTGTTTTATGTTTCTCTCAGCAGATTTCCAAGTTCGTCTATGTTTTAGTTTTTGAGTTCTGTACCTCAATCGGTAAAATCGAAAACCTTAGAGGGTAACTTTGTTGTGCGTGTGTCCGTCTGTCTGCTTGCCTGTCTATCCGGCTGCTAAAAACGCTTTTCGTCAGGAGAGGGTAGATGTGTCAAGATGAAATATGTCTACGGTCCCATGACGGTGTAGGAAATGAAGCTTCGTGGTCAGTGCAATAGAAGATACGCTCATTTATGTCATATATTTTGATACTCGCAAACTCATTCATCAAAACCAATGGGCTACTTCGTGTTGACTCGGAATCATTAAATTTTGCAAGAAGCAAGGTTTCACAGTACAACCACAAGAGAAATCCAAAATATTACTTTGTAATTACATTGCTCCCTCCCCCCAAAAAATTGTCATTTCTTATCTGACTGCCTGTCCGTTCATCTAACCGTTAAGACCCTTTTTCTCAGGAACTGGTTGACAGTTCAAGTAGAAATTTGTTTTACGTACTAAGATCTCAGGTCTCTTGCCAGTGTAATAAATGTAGGCTCCGATGTCTATACAATAAAAAGATGAGGCTGTTTACGTTATATATTTTTACACTCGGAAACTCAATCACCAAAACCTATAGGATATTTCCGTTGACCTTGAACCATGAAATTAGGAAAGAAACCAGATTTCACATTACAAATGAAGAGGAAGAGGCATTCATTTGTTATTACATCACACAAAAGATATTTATTTTCCTATTTGCTATTCGACTTCCGTTTTAAAGCATTCTCGATAGTCTTGGTATTCCAGGGACCAATACTTTGACAGTTTCAATGTCGATAACAGATATAAATCTTTTAGAATTTATATACGCGTTATGTATGTACATTCTATGTGCATAATTAAGTTTGCACGGAACCCTCAGTGCGCTAGTTCTACTCGTAGCCTTTTATCTGAGTACAAGGCCTGGTTGTACATTTTGCACTGCTTAGTGCACTTGAGACAAGAAATGCACAGTGCTAGAGCGCGATAATCTGTAACACAATTACGCCCGAATTCAGTTTGTTGTCTACGGTTGCCAGTTAAGTGTATCGAATCACTAATTGTAACAGACAACGGTATGTAAAGTGAGACGCCATCTCTCTTACTTCACTCTGGACTGCAGTCTTCACCTCGAAGACTCGTTTGATGCAGGCCCCCAATGCATCTCCCGTGTGCAAGCATCTCCCTCTCTGCAGAACTATTGCAACCTACATCGTCTATGACCTGCTTGTTGTAGAGAATTCTTCCTCTCCCTACAAATTTTACCCACCACACTTCTCTCTGAACCAAGTTTTTATTCGCTGATGCTCCAGAATTCCTTTTAATAGTTACGTTCTGCCACAAAATACTTCCTCGTCAGTCAGTTCAGTATACATTTATTAGTTAACCTATACATTTAAGATTTAGCCCTCTTCTGTGGCACTACATTTCAATAGCTTCTAACCTCTTCTTGCCCTCTCTACTTATTTCACAAAGCTCACTCCCATTTAAGGCTGCATTATAGACAAATACCTTTCGAAAATACTTATCAACACTTATATTTGGTGTCTTTGTTCTCCTTCAGTTATGTGAAATATTAACCGAATAGTCTTGCCACCTACAGTTCAAATCGTTGCTTGTACTCTTCACAGTTCGGAAGTTTATCTTTGCTGACTTTATATTTGTGCGTATCGCTCCATAATTCTAGCAGCCGTGCTTCATTTCTAGTAAGATAATTATCCGTTTGTGACTCCCCTTGTCCTCTTTTTGGCACCTCTTTGCACGAAAGACAATGCAAATGAAAGCAACGTATGAGCTCCATCACCCCGCTATGTACCTGATCTGCTTGTAATGTTTCACACTTTGTTATAAGTTAATGTTTAATTCTAAATTTCTTTGCAGATTTTATCATATACAGTACTATTTTACTAAAAATTTATGAAACTCTTTACTTTTTTTTTTGTACTTGGCAACTGTATTTTCCTATATTATCATTGACTTAGATACACAGGCTATGACTTACAGAAATATTTGCGAAATGTTTACTGTTTAACACTGCAAGTATTTTTTTAACATGTTTCCTATAGTATTTACCTTACAAAATGTTCGGAAACTTATCTGCCTTTCAGAACGTCGATCATGACCATCACGTTCTGTTGTATATTATGATCGTGATGTGTTTGTATGGTTCTTATAGCTGTATCGCGAGATCATCACCCGTTATAACGGATGCCAAATGTAAATACATATACGTATGAAAGAAATTATTTCGAGGTATCTGGCACAAAATTAATTTCTTTTTGTTATCCGTCGTTCAGTCTAGTGACTGGTTACACGTGGCCCACCACGACATCCCCCTGAGGCGCGTACTGAAGCTGTAGTCAGAGTGAAAATAATATGTCAAGGATGCTACTGAATATATGATATATGAAAAGATTCGATCACCCACGTTTTGTTACAAGACTGACTGAGGAATTCGTGAGCCTTTAACATTACAAAAAAAGACTTAGCTGGGGATTTGTAGTTCGTGGAAGAGCGGTGCCCTTTGAAAATTGTGATTTGCTTAAGAAAGGCAATGCAGAAGGCATAGAAAATTACCGGCCCTATTCGATGCTGTCAGCATTATCCCAAATAATAGAAGCAATTATGAAAGACAGATTAAAGAATTACCTGAATAAATACAACCTTTTAAGCGAATCACATTTTGGTTTCCGAAGTGGCAAGAATACGGAGTCAGCCATAGTAGAATTCACAAAAGTTGTACTTGATGCTCTTGAGCAAGATGAGTGTGCCACAGGCATATTTTTGGATCTTTCGAAGGCGTTTGATACAGTTGATGACAAGATTATATTAAATAAATTAGAAGCAGTAGAAATAAGAGGGGTAGCTAATGACTGGTTTCGACCATACCTAACAGATAGGGTACAAAGAGTAGAGATGACACATACTTCAAATAGATGTATACATTTAGTAAAACACTTATCAGAATCAAAATACATTAATATAGGGGTTCCACAAGGTAGCATATTAGAACCAATACTGTTCCTGATATACATCAATCCCTTTCCGAGTAGTGTTACTCATGGTGCAAAAATCCTCTTCGCTGGTGACAGCAATGTTATAGTCACTGATAAAACGAGAGAACTCCTTGCCGAGGAAGCAAATGTAACTCTCAAGGAAATTTATGGTTGGTCAAAAAGCAATAAAGTGACATTGCACATAAAGAAAACTAATGCCATGAATTTCAGTTTCAGGAGGAAAATTGACAATGTTAAATTAAATGTAGATGGTAGCTCTATAGACTGTGTAACAAATGCAAAATTTCTAGAAATGATTATTGATTCTCAGTTGAAGTGGCGTGAACACACAAAGGTATTGCAAATAGAATGTCATCACCATGTTATGCCCTTAGAATCCTATCATCAGTGTGTAACATGCAGTGTGTTTTAGTTACATATTATTCATATGTACACTTAATTCATAGGGACTGATGACCTTAGCTGTTTAGTCCCCCTTAAACATCCCAACAACCACCGCCACCACTTAATTCATAGGTATGACATTATGAGATTCTTTTTTGGGGAACAAATGCGCAAAATATGAACACAATTTTCAAACTCCAGAAAAGAGCCATAAGAATAATAACCAAAAATACTAATCGAGCTCATTGTAAAGATCTGTTCAAAACACTGGGGATCTTAAGTGCTACATGTGAATACATTTACCAGTCAGTTTTAGACATCAAAAATAACATTCGTAATTACTGCGCAAACAGCTCTGTCCATGACCATGCTACAAGAGATAGACTGAACTTACATTTACCAAGAAAAAATAAACATAAAACTCAAAACAGAATTTTCTACAAAAAATGGTCCAGAGATCACCAGTGTGTGTGTGTGTGTGTGTGTGTGTGTGTGTGTGTCTGTAGTGAGTGAAGTGTTATGAAACAATGTGTGAATAGTGTGTGCAGTGACTGATGGTGATATATGAGTGAACAGTGTGGCATTACATTATTTAATAAGTTATTTGTAAAAAAAGTATTGTATACCAGGAGTAAATCTCATGATTGTCTCTAACTAGAATTCTGTAAATGCATGTCAATACGAATTATCTTATTATAAATTAGTCATTCCTGAGAGACGTCTATTTGGTATCTCGCCTGCTCTCACTATTCATCACATTTACTTGCGGCGGTAACCTGTTCGTACCACGTACCCCATATTATATAGCCATGTATCGTATGACAATGGCCAAGACAACAGAAAGAGAACAAACATTTCAATGACCAGACGGACAGTTCATAATAAGGTGAAAAATTAAGTAGCACCAGGGAGATTTCAACACGGTTCGTCCGGTTTGCAGCCCAACACCGCAACCATTTAAACACGACGCCGCAGCTGTTACGTTTATTTTGATATTGGACTTGTTCGGCTTCGACCGCTTACTGTTCCTATTTTTTTCACAGTTCAGTACACCTTCTTCCAGTTTTCATGCTTGATATGTGTTCAGTTTTTGACAGGCTATCCTCTGGGCCATCTTACCACTAAATGTGTGGGGGACGCGATGGGGAGTTTCCCTCTTACGGACCAGTTACAACAGCTGCGGCTCAACTTGCCTCAGGAGATGCTATGCGACTCTGACACACCCTTCCAACGGAATCAGGGAATGAATTCAGGCCAGAGTTAGTGGAACATCATACTACCGAGTTCTTGAAAAACGTGACTCAATTTTGTACCCACTGAAGTAACATCACATACCATCTCGACTCGTGAAGTTTCATTGCGTTTCCCCCTTCCGTTTTAAGTATTTCTCTTTTATTCTCAGGCAGCGTATTTTGTTTTAATAATTTCATGACCATTTTGTTTTCTGCACATAATAATAATTATTATTTTCTTTTACAGCCGTGCTATCGCTATGTACCTAATATCGAAATGTGCGAAGGACGATTCACTGTACCCAAGTGACCCGCATAAGCGAGCTCTTGTAGATCTACGGCTGTTTTTTGACTTCGGTGTCTATGGAGCTATGGTGAAAATCTTCGTAAGTTCTGCAGTAATTCGACCTGTGAAAATACATGAGAAATGGTTACACGGTGTAAAGGAAACCTGTCGGTTCTCGATCTGATTTATTTTTCCTGTCTGCACAGATTCTACGGTTTTCACTCTAGCCGAATACCGCCACATCGTGACTTACAGCAATTAGTTACAACGACAGAACTTTCTCCATCATTAAGCATCAAGTCAACAGAGAAATTCAACCTCCTTGTCTGCTAAGTGCGTGTCACTAGCTCTGTGAGAATGAGTTGCAATAAATTCAAATACATGACGAAAAACACACAATATGCGAATATCGAAACTTCTCACATAGCATATGACGCTAAGTAGTATGGATTTTACTGAAATTCTGTGGATATTTTAGTCTGAAAATGCAAACCAACCGAGAAACGCTGTTCTATGAATTCATGGGAATGAAAAAGATGCCGAAGCTGAAAACCGGTTGAGACGTGGTTGTAACTTATCCATCTTAATCAGAGTTCATTTGGAGAAACAGTAAAAGAATAAAAGGAGAAATTTGGAAAATGGAGTTACATTCAGGGAAAGAAATAAAAATATTGAGTTTCGACGTTGGCATAAATTATGTCAGTGAAAGCAAAAGACTTGGGTGATTAGTTTTAAACAGGTTCTAAGATGAACATCAATAAAAGTACAGTAAGGATAATACCGAATAGCAAAATTAAGTTCAGAAATGTTGGAGGGCATGGAATGAGACGCTGTAAGTCATAGTGGCATGTTGTTACTGAGCACCAAACTAATTGACGCCATAACAGTGAAGAGGACGTTAAAGGCAGGCTACCAACAGTCATCGGGGTCGTTATTCTCACTAGCAACATCTGAATATGCATTGGAAGAAAGTATTTCATAGTCGTTTATGACGGAAATTTTTGGTTGACCAATGGATGTACAATGTCTTTCTCCTTGAAGATGATTGTAATAATGAAAACTGCTAGAGAACAAACATGAAATTGTACAGCTCATGACATAAATGCGCTTTTTCCAAATTATTGAACAGCCATAGAAAGGTTGTATTTCAAAGTCGTTCATTTCCTTCCGCTTGTGGAATAAGGCCTACTCTAAAAGGAGGATGGAATTCACATTGAAGATGGCAACTGTCTGAAATATTAAAATACGGTCACAATGCTAGATAAGCAAAACGTACACGAAGGCAGTCGCCTTTTCCATGTTGGCTATGGGTGGAAACACATAACCCACCGATGTTTGTAGGCAGCATGTAGTAAATACGAGTTACTTCGCTATACGTCCGCAAGTGTGTTAATTCCCTGAAGGTACAAAGTGTCTATGTAGCTGTGTACTTGAGGCGAAATGGGGTGGAAGTATTAGTGGAGGGAGTGGCGTTATTGTACATTGAGACCAAGACTTGAATGCAGCAAGCAGTCTCAAGTGGATGATGGTTGCTGTAGTCATGTAGAGGTGAAGAGGACTGGGCAGGATGAAACAGCAGAGACAGCTGCGTAAACAAGACTTTTGACTAAAGACAACATCAATAAAGTCTTTATCTTAAGTCGTAAGCGACCTTTTCGACTCATTAGACAACGGTGCCACATATGCATAGGAACAATTCGGCGGCAAATGTAGGGGAAAGTGCATTTTATTTCTATAAAAGTGTAACTTGAGCCACCAGTGGTCTATCCGTGGTCGAACGGTAGGTCATCGTGTTCGGTGAGAGGGTTAGTTACCCACTGTGATAAAAGAACTGAGTGAATGGATCGACGATGAGCTTAAACGATTGTTACGGGATGTCCGCCACGGACAAAGACAACGAAAGAAAAGGTGCAGCATCTTTGATCAGTAATCAAAACGTCTTCAGCCGCAGTTTCGAAACCAGCCACCGCTTAAATTTTGAATAAAAATCATCAGCAATGGTGGCCAAAGACTTTCAGCATAAGAAGTCACCCTCATTCTGCCACGTAAAAAGTCACCCTCATTCTGCCAAAGGCCTTGTCAAAGCGGATGACGGAGTGGACAGAATTTCAGGGCACTCTCTTCTCCTTGGGTCGTGAAACTCTACCTAAAGGCGGAAGATCAGCAATGATCAACAGCTTGAGTATGCAGAAGGAAATGGATACTGCATTAAAACACGTACTGTACATCCACAGCACGTATGGCCTGTAATTGAAAAATGATTACCCCACCATTGGCAAAAGACTCCAGTTTAGTTCTCCTTTCGGATCTCTGGGAGGAGACTACTAAGGGGCAGGTGACCACGAGAAGAAGACTGGATAACGAACGATAGATTAACGTGCTACGAGTCGGGCCATGGAATGACAGATGTTTGGACGTGGTAGGGAAGCAAGAAAGTGTAAAAAGAGAAATGCTAAGGCCCACTGTAGATATAGTAGGGGTCAGTGAAGTGAATTAAAACACTAGTCAGGAAAAATCAGTGCGCAATGAAGTAGGATACGGAATTGAAGAGTTACGCTTGAAATTCTCTGCGAACATAGATACTGTGATAATGAATAGCTCAGTGCGCAGTTCAGTAGGAGAAGAATTGTTATGTCTAAAACGGACAATCACAGAACTTGCAAAGAAAAACATAGGTACAAAGAAGGTAACTGCGAACAAACCATGGGTAACAGACTAAATACTACAGTTGATCGACGACAGAAGGAAGTACAAAAATGTTCAGGGAAATTCCGGAATACCTAAATACAAGTCGCTGAGGAATGAAATAAATAGGAAGTGCAGGGAAGCTAAGACGAAATGGCTGTGTGAATAAATAGAAAAGAAATGAATGTAGCAAGTACTGACTTAGCATATAGAGAAGTCAAAACGATATGTGAAATTAAGAGTGCAAAGGGAATTCCACTGTTACATGCAGAGGAGAGAGCGGGTAGGTGGAAAGAGTACATTGACGGCCTCTATGAGGAGGAAGATTTGTCTTCTGAGATGATAGAAGAAGAAGCAGAGTCTACACGTATGAGAGAGCGGATACAGTATTAGAATCAAAATTTAAGCGCTTTGCAAGGCTTAAGTTCGAATAAGGCAGAAGGGACAGATAATATTCCATCAGAATTTCTAAAATCGTTGGGGGAAGTGGCAACAAGACGAACTGTTCTCGTTGGTGTGTAAAATATGTCATTTGACTCTCAGAAAACCATCATCGACACAATTCCGAAGACAGTAAGAACCAGCAAGTGCGATAATTATCGCACTGTCAGCTTAGCAGCCCTTGAATCCAAGTTTCTGACAACAATAATAAAGAGAAGAATGAAAAACAAATCAGAGGATGTGTTAAGTTGCGATCAGTTTGGCTTTAGGAAAGGCAAGGGCGCCAGAGAGGCAATTCTGATGTTACGGTTAAATTCGAAGTAAGACTAAAGAAAATCAAGACACGTTCACCAATGCAAATGGTGCAAGATATTGTAGGGATAAGCTATAGGGAAAGACGCCTAATACATAAAATATGTACAAGAGGGAATAACGAAGGTGGAAGACCAAGAACGAAATGCTCGGATTAAAACGGTTGTAGGAGAGGGGTGTAATCTTTCGCTCTTACTGTTCAAAGTATACATCGAAGAAGTAATGACGGAAATAAAAGAGAGGTCCGGAATTAAAATTCAAGGTGAAAGGATATCAATGATGAGGTTCGCTGATGACATTGCTATTCTCAGTAAAGGCGAAGAATAATACAGTATCTACTGAATTTCACAAACAGCCTAATGAGTACAGATATGGATTGAGAATAAACTGAAGAAAGACGAAAGTAAAGAGAAGGAGCAGAAATGAGAACATCGAGAAATTAAACATCGGGATTAATGGTCACGAAGTAGATGAAGTTAAGGAATTCTGTTAGTTAGGCAGAAAAATAAATCATGACGGACGAAGAGGACATAAAAAGAAGGTTAGCATTGACAAAAAAGCCATTCCTGGCCGAGATAGGTCTACTAGTATCAAACACAGGCCTTAATTTGAGGAAGACATTTCTGCTTTTTGATAAAGCATTGTATGGTAGTGAAACACTGACTGTGGGAAATACGGAAATGAAGAAAATCAAAGAATTTGAGACGTGCTACAGAAGAATGTTGAAAATTAGGTGGACGGATGAAATGAGAAATAAAGAGGTTCTCAGGAGGATCCGCGAGGAAAGATATAAATTGAAAACAGACAAGAAGAAGGGACAGCATGGTAGGATATCTGTGATGACATCACGGAATAACTTCCATAGTACTACAGGGAGTTGTAGAGAATAACACGTGTAGAGCAAATCAGAAATTGGAATATATCCAGCAGGTAAGTGAAGACGTAGATTGCAAGTGCTACTCCGAGTTGAAATGTTTGGCACAGAAGTAAATTAACTAACTATCTTTATAAAATAAAGTTGATAACTTACAAGGAACGTATTTCATTATTTGAACTTTCAACTGAAGTTTTTGTGGTTACAAGACCAGTAAGTGGAGTTTTTAATAATTTATCTTTTGTCATAGTAAGTAATCTTTTTACGTATACTTTGCTCTATGATCAATAACAAAGATCTGTCAATATTTCTTTTTGGCTACAGTATGCAGTTATTGAGGGAAACCCACCAGACCAGACGTATGTGGACAAAGTAAACGGTGGACTGGAGACTTGGAACAGAATGCTAGAGGGAAAGCAATGGCTCGCAGGGGATAACATCACACTGGCTGATTACTCTGCTGCTATAATTGTGTCAACAACTCAGGTAGTGCTGTTCTGTTTGTGCACAATTAGTCTCTAAGTGAAAACATAGAAGTAATAGCTAAGCATTCAAGTTTCGAGTTGTTATGAAACAAGTAAAATTGTTATGTTCACACTGTTGCATCAATCTTACTTCTCTTCGGTCACTGTATTATGCTGCCTCTTACGTAACCCTTACTCAGGTAAGGTCAGTTTATTTGTAGGCAATATCCCATTTTATCATCTGAATGTTTTTGTTTAAAATGCTGAAAAAATGTAAATGCTTTGATTTTAACCATCAGCATTTATTTTATAGGATTGTACTTCTTGCTTCGCATGTTTATATCTCTTTTACTAGGACATTTCGTATACACGTACTTAAGAATTTGTACATATTTTAGATTTACTTTAGATTTTAAAGTGTATTGCCTATGTACAGAATAAATCTTAGTTACATTGTCAATGGAATTTTATATCAGGATAAAGCAGATGCAAGCTGCAAGTTCTTCTCTGCTTTCTCCACTAACTAACTTTAAAGTGATCCTGCGGCTACATAGGTTAAGGAGACAGTTTCAATAAGTTATAGCTGTCAGTGTAGCGAATTTTCTGACGTAATTAACGCCATAACATATGTGAAATGTGATTAGATAGCAACAAGACAAAATCGCAGCATACCACTGTTCCAACGTCAGTTGAAGTGGTCCCATAAAATCCACCGTATTATATTAAACGTAAGAAACGCCTCACTCATATATCGTTCCTCTTATTATCTTTGCACCTGAAAGTATTAAGTGAAAATCGGTTGAAGTTCTCGAAATGGTGTCAAGGAAAACTATAAACTGATGCAGGTTTATGTTCAAGATGTGTGTACAGATGAAACATGGCTTATAAACCATTGACAAGTCAGTGACATTCCAATATGCACCACCAGTCAGTTGAATATCCACACTGGCTGCTGTTGGTGGAAAAGAATGATGTCCGTCTTTCAACGAACGTTTTGGAATTTCACCAATAATTGGGATTATAAAAAGCACAGTTATATACACATCCGAAGATATGCTACCACACTTATCGCGAGACATCAGGTTGGACATAAGACACTCTTGTGGTACCAATATGGTGGATATCGCACTCATTCTTTACAGATAATTACGGGCCTTTGCATAAAATTTGGAGGTCGTTCGACTGGTCGTTCATGAACACAAAACAGCATATACTACTAATAGCTTTCTCTGCCCTTTTATTGTGAATAATGTAAAAGAAGTAGTTTACTAGGAAACTCAGACTCCAGAAGACAAAAAATGTCCCTTAAAGTACTGTGCTAGAAGAAATATAAGTGACTTATTCGGAAATGAATTCTACGTAAACGCTTTCCTTGCCATCGCCAGTCAACATTTTATATCCTCTCTTCTTCGACCATCATCAGTTATTTTGCTGCCCAAATAGCAAAACTCATGAACAACCTTGAGTATCATATTTCTTATTCCGATTCCTCAGCATCACCTAATTTAATTCGACTACATTCCATTATCCTCGTTGTGCTTTTGTTAATGTTCATCTTATATTTTCCTTTCGAGACACTGGCCATTCCGTTCGACTGCTCTTCCATGTTCTTCGCTGTCTCTGACAGAATTACAATGTCTTTGGCAAAGCTCAAGGTTTTTCATTTCTTCTCCCTGTAGTTTAATTCGTACTCCAAATTTTTCTTTTCTTTCCTTTACTGGTTGCTCAATATACTGATTGAATAACATTGGGGATAGTCTCTGACCCTGTCTCATTCCCTCCTCAACCACTGCTTCCTTTTCGTGCCTCTCGATTTTTATAACTGCCATCAGGTTTCTGTACAAATTGTAAACACCCTTTCGCTCCCTGTATGTTACCTTGCTACGTTCAGAATTTGAAAGAGAGTATTCCAGTCAACATTGTCAAAAGCTTTCTCTAGGTCTACAAATGCTATAAACGAATGCTTGTCTTTCCTAAACCACCCTTCTAAGGTAAGTCTTAGGGTCAGTATTGCTTCGCGTGTTCCTACTTTTCTACGGAATCCAAACTGATATTTCCCGAGGTGGGCTTCTATCAGCTTTTCCATTCGTCTGTACAGAATTTGTGTTAGTATTTTGCAGCTGTGACTTATTAACCTGATAGTTCGTTAGTTCTCGCACCTGTCAGCACATGGTTTCTTTGGAACAGGAACTACTATATCCTTCTTGAAGTGTGAGGGAATTTTCTCTGTCTTATACATCTTGCTCACCGGATGGTAGAGTTTTGCATGGCTGGCTCTTCCAAGGCAATCAGTAGTTCTGACGGAATGTTGTCTACTCCCAACGCCTCGTTCCGACTTAGGTTTTTGAGTACTCTGTCAAATTCTTCACGCAATATCGTATCTCCCATCTCACCATCATCTACGCCCTCTTCCATTTGCATAATATTGCCCTCAATTACATTGCCCTTTCATAGAACCTGGTCAGGAGCGGATAGAGGTTCAGGGCACTCTCTTGTCCTAGGGGTGGAAAATTGCCCCTAAAGGCGGAACAATCAGCAATGACATGAGGGTGCAGAAGGCAATGGAAACCACAGCATTAAAGACACATAACGTGTATCCACAGGACATGTGGCCTGTAATTGAAGAAGTGTCATGATGATCTCTCCATTGGCAAAAGATTCAAGAATAGTCCCCCATTCGGATCTCCGGGAGGGGACTGCCAAGGGGGAGGTTAACATATGAAAAAGATTGAATAATCAACGAAAGGGTAGCGTTCTACGGTCGGGGCGTGGAATGTCAGAAGCTTGAACGTGGTAGGGAAACTAGAAAATCTGAAAAGGGAAATGCAAAGACTCAATCTAGATGTAGTAGGGGTCAGTGAAGTGAAGTGGAAGGAAGACAAGGATTTCTGGTCAGATGAGTATCGGGTAATATCAACAGCAGCAGAAAATGGTGTAACAGGTGTAGGATTTGTTATGAATAGGAAGGTAGGGCAGAGGGTGTGTTACTGTCAACAGTTCAGTGCCCGGGTTGTTCTAATTAGAATCGACAGCAGACCAACACCGACAACGATAGTTCAGGTATACATGCCGACGTCGCAAGCTGAAGATGAACAGATAGAGAAAGTGTATGAGGATACTGAAAGGGTAATGCAGTATGTAAAGGGGGACGAAAATCTAATAGTCATGGGCGACTGGAATGCAGTTGTAGGGGAAGGAGTAGAAGAAGAGGTTACAGGAGAATACGGGCTTGGGACAAGGAATGAAAGAGGAGAAAGACTAATTGAGTTCTGTAACAAGTTTCAGCTAGTAATAGCGAATACCCTGTTCAAGAATCACAAGAGGAGGAGGTATACTTGGAAAAGGCCGAGGGATACGGGAAGATTTCAATTAGATTACATCATGGTCAGACAGAGACCCCGAAATCAGATACTGGATTGTAAGGCGTACCCAGGAGCAGATATAGACTCAGATCACAATATAGTAGTGATGAAGAGTAGGCTGAAGTTCAAGACATTAGCCAGGAAGAATCAATACGCAAAGAAGTGGGATACGGAAGTACTAAGGAATGACGAGATACGTTTGAAGTTCTCTAACGCTATAGATACAGCAATAAGGAATAGCGCAGTAGGCAGTACAGTTGAAGAGGAATGGACATCTCTAAAAAGGGCCATCACAGAAGTTGGGAGGAAAACATAGGTACAAAGAAGGTAGCTGCGAAGAAACCATGGGTAACAGAAGAAATACTTCAGTTGATTGATGAAAGGCGGAAGTACAAACATGTTCCGCGAAAATCAGGAATACAGAAGTACAAGCCGCTGAGGAATGAAATAAATAGGAAGTGCAGGGAAGCTAAGAAGAAATGGCTGCAGGAAAAATGTGAAGACATCAAAAACGATATGATTGTCGGAGGGACAGACTCAGCATACAGGAAAGTCAAAACAACTTTTGGTGACATTAAAAGCAACGGTGGTAACATTAAGAGTGCAACGGGAATTCCACTGTTAAATGCAGAGGAGAGAGCAGATAGGTGGAAAGAATACATTGAAAGCCTCTATGAGGGTGAAGATTTGTCTGATGTGATAGAAGAAGAAGCAGGAGTCGATTTAGAAGAGATAGGGGACCCAGTATTAGAATCGGAATTTAAAAGAGCTTTGGAGGACTTACGGTCAAATAAAGCAGAAGGGATAGATAGCATTCCATCAGAATTTCTAAAATCATTGGGGGAAGAGGCAACAAAAGGACTATTCACGTTGGTGTGTAGAATATATGAGTCTCGCGACATACCATCTGACTTTCGGAAAAGCATCATCCACACAATTCCGAAGACGGCAAGAGCTGACAAGTGCGAGAATTATCGCACAATCAGCTTAACAGCTCATGCATCGAAGCTGCTTACAAGAATAATATACAGAAGAATGGAAAATAAAATTGAGAATGCGCTAGGTGACGATTAGTTTGGCTTTAGGAAAAGTAAAGGGACGAGAGAGACAATTCTGACGTTATGGCTAATAATGGAAGCAAGGCTAAAGAAAAATCAAGACACTTGCATAGGATTTGTCGACGTGGAAAAAGCGTTCGACAATATAAAATGGTGCAAGCTGTTCGAGATTCTGAAAAAAAGTAGGGGTACGCTATAGGGAGAGACGGGTCATATACAATATGTACAACAACCAAGAGGGAATAATAAGAGTGGACGATCAGGAACGAAGTGCTCGTATTAAGAAGGGTGTAAGACGAGGCTGTATCCTTTCGCCCCAACTCTTCAATCTGTACATCGAGGAAGCAATGATGGAAATAAAAAAAAAGGTTCAGGAGTGGAATTGAAATACAAGGTGAAAGGATACCAATGATACGATTCGCTGATGACATTGCTATCCTGAGTGAAAGTGAAGAAGAATTAAATGATCTGCTTAACGGAATGAACAGAATATTGAGTGCACAGTATGGTTTGAGAGTAAATCGCAGAAAGAGGAAGGTAATGAGAAGTAGTAGGAATGAGAACAGCGAGAAACTTAACATGAGGATTGATGGTCACGAAGTAAATGAAGTTAAGGAATTCTGCTACCTAGGCAGTAAAATAACCAATGACGGACGGAGCAAGGAGGACATCAAAAGCAGACTCGCTATGGCAAAAAAGGCATTTCTGGCCAAGAGAAGTCTACTAATATCAAATACGGGCCTTAATTTGAGGAAGAAATTTCTGAGGATGTACGTCTGGAGTACAGCATTGTATGGTAGTGAAACACGGACTGTGGGAAAGCCGGAACAGAAGAGAATCGAAGCATTTGAGATGTGGTGCTATAGACGAATATTGAAAATTAGGTGGACTGATAAGGTAAGGAATGAGGAGGTTCTACGCAGAATCGGAGAGGAAAGGAATATGTGAAAACACTGACAAAGAGAAGGGACAGGATGATAGGACATCTGCTAAGACATGAGGGAATGACTTCCATGGTACTGGAGGGAGCTGTAGAGGGCAAAAACTGTAGAGGAAGACAGAGATTGGAATACGTCAAGCAAATAATTGAGGACGTAGGTTGCAAGTGCTACTCTGAGATGAAGAGGTTAGCACAGGAAAGGAATTCGTGGCGGGCCGCATCAAGCCAGTCAGCAGACTGATGACCAAAAAAAAAAAAAAAATCTCTATATACTCCTTTCCGCTTTCCCTTAGGACTGGTTTTCCATCTGAACTCTTGATATTCATACGGGTCCCTTTAGTTTTCTTGTAGGCGACATCTATCTCACTCCTAGTGATATATGTTTCTGCATCATTATATGTTGTGGTAGATATAAAGACAAACATATTACAGAGACACCAAAAGCACAACATGTTACCACGCCCAGTAAGTTGCAGGAAAATTTCTGGCTAACCACTAGCTTTCAGAACAGCTCCCAGTCGTGTTGTAGAGGATAAATGGGGGCCCCGTATGGTTTTCAGGGGAACGATAGACCATTATTCCCGCAAAATAGTGACACGTTAGGTAACTATGATGGTGATCACGTCCCCTTCTCTCCAAGTAGGCCATAAAGGCTCAATAATACTGTTACCTGCTGACTGTGGCCGCCCGGTGGGATGCGACAATTCATCCTCCTGCTCGCAAAACCAGTCCTGGACGATGCGAACTGTGAGAACAGAGACACCGTCGTCTTGGAACACTTCCTCCCCATTGGGAACAAATATTGTACCATGTGATGGACACATAATTCTTGGCAATAATGGCCCTTGCAGAGAAGCATGTGGCCCACGATATGGCTGCCCGAATCATCACCGAACTGCCACCGCGTTTCACTCATGGGGCGTAAACTGGGCTGTAAGTTCGAAACAGTGTGAAGCAAGACTCTTCCGATCAAAGAACTTTCTTCCACTGCACCATAGCCCCGGGTTTTATAGCTCCGGCACCACGTTATCCTGTGACGGACATTTGTGACAATGATGTGCGATTTTGGAATCCCAGCTCGCCCTGTATTCACGAGGTCGACGTTATATACTGCAATGAATTTTGCAGCTGCCGTCCTCTTTAATTTTCATCACAATGCTGTTAGAGAATTGTCTATCACGCGTTTGCCCGCATTGTGGCATAATGGGTGACTGGTTTCCCGCTATGAGGCATAAATTTCTGATACAGTGACTCGTGAAATATCAGACACTTGCGCTATGATGGTTACGGAAGCACCCACCATACGAACACCAACAATTTGCGTAGGTTCTACTAATTCACTCAACACTTCATAGAACATTATTGTGACCGCGACTGAAACTTTTAATCTTTTGGGGTTTTGCTTACGTGCCGTTCGTGATCAAATACAACAGCGCAATCTGCAGGTTTGCCGAGCATCTGCAGCTATGCGTTTTACAAGCTGTTTCGATATTTTTGTGCTATCCGTGTACGAGCTACTTGTTTTCTTACATTTGGTGCAATGCCGAACGGCGAATGAGACGCTGTCATCTTGTTTGTGTTTGATTAAGGTCTTCTTCTTAAGGTCTTCCACAGAAAAAAAGTTAAATAAGAAATAGTAGCCTCCCAGAAAACAATATTGGTATATGAATATGGCAACAATAAATACTACAGATCACTTGCGTAGGTCATAAATTCGTCACACCGTGCGCTATAGCTTAGTAAAAGCCGTACGTAAATATGTTTACTTGTTTTGTATGTGTTTGTAGCTCTCCGTCTCAAGTGCTTAAGCATGTATGTTTACTGGGAGAACGCTGCTGAATCTACTGTATATTTTAAGTGTTCTCTTCGTAAATGTGTGATGATGCATATTGTATATTCCCTAGTAATATATTCGTATATATTCTGTTACAGAATATTTCAAAAACGGAATTTCATCCATACAAGTACAAAAATGTTGCTGAGTGGCTCTCTAGAGTTGAGAGGTCTAACCAAAACTACGCAGACGAGATGAAAGTATTCCGTGAAGCCGAGAAACGTCATCTAGAAAAGATGCAAAACAAATCAAAATGATAAATTTTTTAGTACCCACTGTTTTGCATATATTTCACAAATAATGTTTTAAATTAAAAATATATTAATTTATTATGAAGTTGATAACTACCATACAAGTATGCATTTTTATTTTCAGTTCTTAGTGCGACATACCCAGTTATCAATGATTTCATAGTTTCGTCAAGTCATTACGTATAAAAAAAGTGTTTAAAACACGAACTGCCGTTGATGTGGACTGAGTGGCACACCAGATGTAACACTTCGACGATTTGTAAGGAATGGGTCGCCAGATTGTAAATATAAAGGCACTTCCACCTTCACCTCTAGCAACATTCGTCTGAAGTATTTAGGTTTGTCTAAAGTATTTTTCTCGATGACTAAATCAAGCCATGTATTATCGTGTCTAGGTAACATTTATAACACCAGCAAAGTTTTGAAAAATTCTTCTGGTGGCCTCACTGACCTTACAAAATGAAATATCTTGGAAATGCTATTTATATGAACAAAGGGACAGTGAACTTATCACGCCGCCGGAATGTGAGCAGAGTACAATTAAACCTGATGACCCCAACCACACTTGATGAACACCTCTGATAATGTTACGCCAGTGTATGTTAAATGAAGGCGGTATTTTCAACTTTTACTGTATTAATTTTGTTTCTTCACAGCTACTTACAGCCTTTAAGTCCTTCTAGAATGATTTATGGTTCTTGTGAACAAATAGAATTAATACAATGAAGATTCTAAATACCCCTTTCATTTATAAATTCCTTGGTGTGGTACCCTCCATGAAATAAATCAGTGTTTGTCGTAACATTGTGCATGCCCACTGCGACAATCCACTCCAGTACACTTCGTACAAAAGCGCTTCGTGATCCATACACATAGCGGGAATCTTCCAATATATAGGAATGGTAGAAGAAAGGTTAGAGCTTAATGTGTAGTTGACTACAAGGTCGTAATCGACGGAGCTTAGGTTGTAGTGTTTGGAATGCGATGAGGAAGAAAATACCCCGTACACTTTCAGAGGAACGTTACTAGCCTTCCCGCCAACCGATTTAAGAACATGGCAGAGATCGTCTAAGTCTGGATACACAGGCGGGGATTTGAAGCGATGTCCTCCGAAATACGAATCCAGTGTATTGTTAATGCGCCACGTCGCTCGGTGTGTTCCAATACTAGAAAAAGAAAGAGAATTGTCCTTAAAGGAGTGAAATCTACACGTTCATTGGTATTAGTACATTAGCTTCATTTGTATGTAGTTATTCTGTCCCTACATGTCATCATCCAGTGGTCGTTTGATTAGCCCTGCTGTCTCCCGATCACGGTGTTCCAGGATCGATTCCCGGTCGACCGGGGATTTTCGCTGCTCGTGACCGGGCTTGTGTTGGTGTGTGTGGTTCTTGTCGCCATTTCATCATCAACGACGACCAATTCGCTGATTTCGCATCAAATAAAAAGAGTTTTGGCGAACAAACTAGATGGGATTTCCCTGCCAATTATGCCATACACATATTCCATATTGTTCCCTCTACAATTATTGATCAGAATAGGATGCATGAAAGCATAAAAAACACCTCATTGTTCCGGACATTACCCAGTGTACTACTGTTTAGTACAGGAGGAAAATTTATGCCACCTGAGATTCACCTGCAGAGGGTTGTTGTCATCTGTCTCGAAAGCTTTACTGTATTCTAACGAGTAATTTACTCACCTTAAATTTGTCTGTAATATTAGATTTTCCATTGCTTTTTGCAGAACGACTACAGTGTTCTCTCCTTTTCCGCTTATTTACCCTGTTATCATCACGTTCTAGACAGCAAATGAATACATGCTCCCAGCGCAGTAAAATCTCTCTCTCTCTCTCTCTCTCTCTCTCTCTCTCTCTCTCTGTCTATATATATATATATATATATATATATATATATATATATATATATATATATATATATATATATACCAACAGTCACAACGCCCTCACCTTCCTTTTATCAGCTTCGTTGTGAGATTAATTAAATATTTCCGTCATCAAGATCTCTAGTGTTCATGTGATTTTAACACCATTTCAAAAACACTGAAGTTTTTATGGCTTACAAGCTTTCAGATTTGCAGTGAGTTCTCATTATCACTTCAGACGATATCCCAACAACGTCTAGGCTTCCTTGAACAGTTTCATCGGGGTTCGACAGCGACCAAAAATATCTTCGATGGTCATCTGAAAACGACAACAGGCAGATTGTCAAAGCAAAGCGTGAACACGACAACTAGGCTGCAGACTGAAAAACTTATGAGCCATCAGTTTCGCCTACGAAACGCCAGGGATCATGAAGTTATATATTTTGCTCTGATAATTTCTAGTGTCATCTCTTTGTCTACATTTTGCTATTACAACTATTACCATAAATCTCTTATATTTTGCATTGCTAAAAAACCTATTATCACTTACTCAATTGTAACTATGATAAAATTATTACACTATTATTTATATATATATATATCTAACGGAATGGCAGTTTAATGGTAACTGAGACATTTGAGAAATCATATTTTATAGAAACTGGACAAACGTAGTACTTGCAATAAAAGCGAGCTATTTGGCTCATGTAGGTAATTGGCGACCAAAGACATCCGGCATATGAAATCACCCTCATTCTAACAACAGCCTTACAATGAGGGCGGGGGAGCGGACAGTTGTTCAGGGGACACTCTTGCCCTTGGGGTGGCCCATTTACCCTGAAGGCGGAAGAATCAGCAACGATTAACGGCATGATGATGCAGAAGACAATGGAAACCACTTCATTAAAAACACATGATGTGTATCGACAGAACATGTGCCCTGTAATTAAAAAACAGTCATGATGATCTCTCCATTGCCAACAGATTCCGGAATAGTCTCCCATTCGAATCTTCGGAAGGGGACTGCCAAGGGGAAGGTGACTAACGGAACGTTAGAAGTTTCAGCGTGGTAGGGAAACTAGAAAATCTGAAAAGGGAAAGGCAAAGGCTCAGTCTAGATACAGTAATGGTCAGTGAAGTGAAATGGAAAGAAGACAAGGATTTCTGGTCAGATGAGTATAGGGTAATATCAACAGCAGCAGAAAATGGTATAACGGGAGTAGGATTCGTTATGAATAGGAAGGCAGGGCAGAGAGTGTGTTACTGTGAACAGTTGAGTGATAGGTTTGTTCTTGTCAAAATCGACAGCAAACCAACACCGAAAACGATGGTTCAGGTATACACGCCGACTATACAAGCTGAAGATGAAGAGATAGAGAAAGTATATGAGGATATTGAGAGTGTAATATAATAAGGGGAGACGAAAATGTAATAGCTATGGGGGACTGGAACGCTGTTGTAGGGAAAAGAGTAGAGGAAAAGTTAACAGGAGAATATGGGCTTTGGACAAGGAATGAAAGAAGGGAAAAACTAATGAATTCTGTAATTAAGTTTCAGCTAGTAATAGCGAATACTCTATTCAAGAATCATAAGAGGAGGACGACTTCAGTTAGACTACATCATGGCCAGACAGGGATTCCGAAATCAGATACTGGATTGAAAGGCTTATCGAGTAGCAGATACAGATTCAGATCACAATATAGTAGTGACAGTAGGCTGAAGTTTAAGGGATTGGTCAGGAAGAATAAATACGCAAATAAGTTGGATACGGAAGTACTAAGGAATGAGGAGGTACGCATGAAGTTCTCTAAGTCTATAGATACAGCAATGAGGGAGTAGTTCGCAGGCAGTACATTTGAAGAGGAATGGTCATCTCTAAAATGGACAATCACAGAAGTTGAGAGAAAAACATAGGTACAAAGAAGGTAACTGCGAAGAAACCATGGGTAACAGAAGAAATACTTCAGCTAATCGATGAAAGAAGGAAGTACAAAAATGTACAGGGAAATTCAAGAATACAGAAATACATGTCACTGAGGAAGAAAATAAACAGGAAGTGCAGGGAAGCGAAGACGAAATGGCTGCATGAAAAATATGAAGAAATCGAGCAAGAAATGGTTGTGGGAAGGACTGATTCAGCATACAGGAAAATCAAAACAACCTTCGGTGAAATTAAAAGCAAGGATGGTAACATTAAAAGTGCAACTGGGATTCCACTGTTAAATGCAGCGGAGAGAGCTAATAGGTGGAAAAAGTACAACGAAGCACTTTATCAGGGGGAAGAATTGTCTGATGTGATGGAAGAAAAAACAGCAAGAAGAGGATGTTAGGAGATCCAATATTAGAATCAAAATTTAAGAGGGCTTTGGAGGACTTAGGATCAAATAAGGTAGAAGGGATGGATAACTTTTTATCAGAATTTCTAAAATCGTTGGGGGAAGTGGCAAAAAAAAAAAAAAGTCTACTGGTGTGTAGAATGTGTGATTCTGGAGGCATACCATCTGACTTTCGGAAAAATATCATACACACTATTCCGAAGGTTGCGAGAATTATCGCAGAATTGACTTAATAGCTCACGCATCCAAGCTGCTGTTAAGAATAATATACAGGGGAATGGAATAGGAAATTGAGATTGTATTTGATGCTGATCAGTTTGGCTCTAGGAAGTGTAAAGGCACCAGAGTGGCAATCCTGACTTCGTGGTTGATAATGGAAGCAAGAGTAAAGACAAAACAAGACACCTTCATAGGGTTTGTTGACCTGGAAAAAGGGTACGAGAATGTAAAAAGGTGTAAGATGTCCTAAATTCTGAGAAAAATAGGTGTAAGCTATAGGGAGAGACGGGTAATGTACAATATGTGCAACAGCCAAGAGGGAATAATAAGAGTGGACGCCCAAGAACAAAGTGCTCGGATTTACAACAGTGTAAGACAGGGATGTAGTTTTTCGAATCTTCTTTTCAATATGTACATCGAAGAAGCAATGATGGAAATAAAGAAAATGTTCAGGAGTGGAATTAAAATTCAAGGTGATAGAATATCACTGATACGATTCACAGATGACATTGCTAACCTGAGTGAAAGTGAAGAAGAAATACGTGATCTGGTGAACGTAATCAACGGTCTAGTGAGTATGGAATATCATTGTGAGTAAATCGAAGAAAGACGAAAGTAATGGGAAGTAGCAGAAAGGAGAACAGCGAGAAACTTAACATCAGGATTCATGGTCATGAAGTAGATGAAATTAAGGAACTCTGCTACCTAGTCGGTAAAATAACAAATGACGGACGGAGCAAGGACAGCAAAAGCAGTCTAGATCTGGCAAAAGTAGCATTCCTGACCAGGAGAAGTCTACTAGTATTAAACATAGGCATTAATTTGAGGACTAAATTTCTGAGAATGTACGTCTGAAGCACAGCATTGTATGGTAGTGAAACATGGACTGTGGGAAAATCGGAACACCAGAAAATCGAAGCACTTGAGATGCCGTCCTATCGACGAGTGGTCATTGATTCAAATGGCTCTGAGCACTATGGGACTTAACTTCTAAGGTCATCAGCCCCGTGGTCATCAGTCCCCTAGAACTTAAAACTACTTAAACCTAACTGACCTAAGGACATCACACACATCCATGCCCGAGGAAGGATTCGAACCTGCGACCGTAGCGGTCGCTCGGTTCCACACTGTAGCGCCTAGAACCGCTCGGCCACTCCGGTCGGCGACGAGTATTGACAATTAGGTGCACTGATAAGGTAAGGAATGAGAAAGTTCTGCGCAGACTCGGAGAGGAAACGAATATGTGGAAAACACTGACAAGGAGAAGGGTCAAGATGACACGACATCTGTTAAGCCATCAAGAAATGACTTCCATGTTAGAGGGATCTGCAGATGGCAAAAACTCTAGAGGAAGACCGAGAGTTGAATACATGCAGCAAATTGAGGACTACTTTGCAAGTGCTACTCTGAGATGAAGAGATTGGCACAGGAGTGGAAGTCGTTGTGGGCCGCATCAAACCAGTCAGAAGACTGATTACTCAAAGAAGAGAAAAAGTAACTGAACAGTTTTTGAAATTTGGAAAGAATTCTATTTTCTTTACCATAGCTGCTGTTTTTCGTTATTATTATTATTATTATTATTACAATTGTGTACGTTAATTCCTTGCTAAAATTATTTGAAGGATATTTTGATGATGATTGTTAAGCTACACATCAACATTTCTAAGACTTAGTAGTTACACAACGACATTTCTGAAACGTAGCAAATGTGATTGGTAATCAGAACAGCTTAGGTATAGGTTCGAGCCACTCGCTGCATAGATGCCGAATACAAACCATCAGCAATTGCAGCGGAAGATTTTCGGTGAAACGAGTTACCCTCTTTCTGCCAGAAACCTTGTCAAAGAGGGTAGGAAGTGTACAGAGGTTCGTGAGTGGGAAAGTTGCCGTAAATGGTGGAAGAATCAGCAATGATCAATGGATAACGGTGAGAACTATCTCACACTCGGTTTAAGAACTCACGTATCTAAGCTGCTCACAAGAATAATAAGCAGAAAAACGGGAAAGAAAATTAACGCTCTTTTACATGAATATCAGTTTGGCGTTCGGAAACGTAAGGTCATCAGAGAGGCAGTTTTGACGTTGTGACAGATTATGGAAGCACACTTGACAGTGTAAAATGGTACACGATGTACGAAATTGTGAGAAAAGTAGGGGTGAACTACAGTAAAAGACGAATTAAGTACAATACTGTAGAAACCGAAAATGCTTAGCAGTTGATAAATACGTATGAGAATGCTTATACATTGCGTCCTAAACTCCTTCTCCTCCCTCTCTGGCCATCGCCTCCTTCCCTATCTCTTTGTAGTCTTCGACCCCTGTCAATATTCTCGCTCTGTCTCTATGTGCCGGCTGCGGTGGTCTAGCGGTTCTAGGCGCTCAGTTCGGAACCGCGGGACTGCTACGGTCGCAGGTTCGAATCCTACCTCAGGCATGGATGTGTGTGATGTCCTTAGGTTAGTTAGGTTTAAGTAGTTCTAAGTTCTAGGGGACTGATGACCACAGATGTTAAGTCCCATAGTGCTCAGAGCCATTTGAACCATTTTTTGTCTCTATGTAAATTTCTTCCTCTGTCCATATTTCTTCTTCTCCCCTCTCACTGACCTTGAACCCTGTTTATCATCATTGAAAACGAGGCGTTGATTAGCAACTGAAGTCGCTTCGTATGAGTGGGTAAAATCGGTTGAGGTCATTGGTGTATGGAGTATGAGAGAGAGACCTCTGTCAGATGCGTTGCTACATACTAAATTTTCAACTGCAACTAAATATACAGCTGCAAACTAAATATACAAAATTTTATAGTCTTACAAAACTGTATTATGCTGTTTCCATAGGCCAACAGCTAAATTCTCTCAGCTAGCCACTAGCTTTAAGTCTATTGCGTTCTGCGCGCCCCTACTCACAATCGATTCTGCCACTCATGCAACGTCTTTGGTTCTGTGGTGTCAAGGATACTATCCCTTCTACGTGTGATAAACATTTCATATCATTTTTTATGAAATATATTACAAAATCTGGCACCACGTACAAGTGGATCCCTCAATTTCTGTTCACAAAAGTGTTTAAAACCCATTAAAGGACTTATTGTTAATTATTAAAATTATTGTCTTTGTGAATTTCAGGAGAAATAGAAATCAGTTCCGCGTTCGAGATCTGTTCGAATGCACAGCACTAGTCTGGTACGAAGTTTCGTTGATAAGTACAGTCTGAAGCACAGTGATATTTACATTAAGCACTTCCTTACCTGTGAGAAACAAGACCCTCTGTCATCAAAAGGAAAGACATGTTATTCAGATTAATCAGAGTGACTAATGTATAAATGTTTAGTGTCGCGCCTGTAACAAACTTTAGGATGTAGCTCGTACATGGCAGAGCCCCGTTCACTGTTTAGTAGTTTGAAAAAGAAAACTGTTTGTTTGATGAAAACACGATGATCCTCTGGAATGTAGCCTATAGTCACAGTGAATCGTCGTTGAGTACAGATTATGCAGGTTGGCATGACGTAGCAGTCCATGATGACACAGTGATAGCTCTGTGATGCCTCTGACGTAACAAGATAAGGACGGCAGGCTGAGCTGTATATAAAAACGCCACGCCGCTCTAACTGCTTAGTGCTGGGGCCTCCACACCGCGTCGTGTCTTTATCCGGTAGGTGCTTGCTTGCTGCTGGTATTCTTCAGGAAGCATGTCGGATTATTCAAACGTTAATTCATTAAATTATTTTCAGTGATCAGCACGTTTGGAGATTAAGGTTATTCAGTTCTTTTGCGGATTCAACTAAATGATAAAAAAGTTCACGTATATCTCAGTATTCAAGCTAATAACCTCCTTAGGTCAAAACACCCAGTTTGCTCCGCCCCTTTAAGTGAATAGAAAAGTCTTGAAAACATGAAAAAAGTTTTCTCTACTGCAAAAAGTACATGAAAACTTACGTACATGATGATTAAAATGTTTCTGGATGTTGTCCCGCGACATCCTGTAAAATACTTTAGCGTTTAGACTCTATTAGAATGGCCCTTAGGATGGCGTTGTAATACGATCGAAACGTTGGTTTTACAGCTTATAATTAAAGTATTTTGTACGGTGACACAGTACAACACCAAGAAGAATTTTAATCGTCATTATACCGACCGCGGAAACCTAACAGTACTACGAACAAATTGTTTTAAGTGCCAACGTACGCTATGATGAAACGAAGTTACAGACGCAGTGGTCGTCTTCTTAATCAGCATCGGAACAGTTTTCGTGAGTCCAACCACAAGAAGGTCCATTAATCCTTCGATAATAAGCCAGAATGTAGCCTATTACAAATTATGCATTCTTCGTCTGCACTTTCGACTGATGAAGAAGCTTGCTTTTTTAGTTACTTTCGACTCGGTCAAATCTTTTCCTGTGTCGATTTCTGCTTCTTCGCCTTCTTGAGGACTTGCACCTTTTGGTTCTTCCCCATAAAAGCATTCGTTTTGAGTTTTTCTTTTCTGCTTTTTCTTTCCTGCATTTTCTTCAGCTCCCAAAGAACTTTTTAGTGAACTGGTTGGTATTACGGTTTTGCTCTTTTTTCTGTTGGTGAATTTCCTTGTACTTTCTAACAAGTCACCCGTGGTGAAGGCATTAGAAGCCTCGGTGACACAGATATGACGACGACGTACCAGAAGTTCCAGCAACCGGAATCAATACGTCCGATGCTATTTCCGCTGACCCATGAACAGCTATCAACTCATTTCGTAAGTCTGGAAATTTTTCGGTTGCAGAAGGCTGAGAAACTGTCTTGGAGCACACTGGCTTGAGGGAAATCGCCTTGAAATGTCTCAGCGCCGATACTGCCTCTTGTGTTGCGTTGCCTTGTGTTTCTCCTTTTCTTTTTAAACTGCGGTGCGAAATCGGGTTGACCCGGTTCTGTCCCACATGTTGTACCTACTTTTGCACCACAGAGCATGTTCATCATACGCAGAAAAATCGTGCTTAGTCGAATTAATCACATATCCATTTCTTATTGGGTGATGTCTGTCTTGACAATACTGCTCCAAGACGTGCCAACATCGGAGAAAATTCCAGAAAAACATTGAAAGGTTTAGAAGGAAATAGAACAAGCATACGACCACGACGATCATCTACAACTTCCCGAAATGGGCGCTGTTACTAGTTCCGATCTCTATCATACCAAAGTCAGCACCAATCCGTCACGGAGATCTGGCGGTACCCGGTTTGATCTACATATCCTGTTTTACCCAGCTACGAGGGAAATGCTGGAGACCAACAACAGAGAGAGAACTGTGTTACATTCATAATTTATCTTTAAAATAAACTGCTTCTGTGGCTGGACTGAACAAAAAGCTGCATCGGACTGGGAGTGAGTAGACTTACAGCAGAAATAGAAATGTTTGCTGTTGTCTTTGGCGCGTGTGTAAATAAGAATGTAGCCAGTAATTACGGTTTTAGTCTGTCCATGAGATGTCACACTAACATTTTATTTCTTCCATAAAACCGGAACTTATTGTCTCTTAGGTCACTTCGTTGTGAATCTTCTTCTTCTGTCAGGTTTTATAACGACAGTCCACGACTCAACTCTTTCAAACAGCCCTATGACGGGACTATTCACTCGTTTTGTTAGTGCTATAGTGAGACTGTGATGTTAGTATACTGATTCTAATTCAATTTCAACAATAGTCAGAAACAGTTCTAGAAAATAAATTGTCTGCGAAGGCCTTCATCAAGGAATCATTTTCTCTTTGCATTACTACAACATGATAATACGGATTTCGCATTTCGGGGAGGTCCGGCTGTTTGTTGTCGATAAATATTCGTTTCCTTTTTTTTATATAAATTGTTTCTGTCAATTCTCGCCAAAGGGAACTAATCTTTTATTTCCCGGCGTAGTTACGAAGTTGCATAGTGGAAACTGATGAGTTACTTCCTCATGCAATGAAAGTGTGGTGTCGTCTAATAACTGTGTTTGGTAATAAGAATAATCATAGACTGGGATGCTGGATAAAGAGGAGATTGCCTTATAACGCCTATGGTCACGAGCTGGGATTATAATCGTTAATTCTTTGTTTCTCTCAAAGGACTCTCTGTCCTCACGCCACGTTCATGAAATACCAGACTGGCTGCATCCTACGAATTTATAACGTTAAATAAAGGTAAGCACATTAGAGAACATAAACAGAGAATCTATGATATGCGTAGGATTATATAAATCAATAATCGATACCCTCTCGCAACGATTAGATAAACTGTTATCACACATCAAGGTGGGATGCAGTGGAATCATCTGCTCTGTTGGAAACTTATCCAGCTTCACGTTCGACACAGTGAAAGAATGCGGAGGATGGACAAGGGTAACGTAATCCACACACATATTCGAGCATCCGGGAACTCTAGTTGTGGTTTTCAGTAATTGGCTAAATCACAACTCATCTAGAACGTACAGAAAAAGGAAACTGCAAATAAACAAAGAATGGTCACTGAAGGTGGATTAAGTTTCACTTTGACAATACGTGGTGGCCTAATAGACAAAGGCATGCATTTTTGTTGCACAAGGTATCTGGTTAAAATGGCGTTACATTCGACAGAATAATTATCTCAAGACTAGCGGGAAGATACGAATTCAAGTTAGTAGGCAAGCAGCGCAGGAAAATTGAAACACATTGTCTTATAGTCACTCAAGGTGGCAAGATTGAAAAGAACAAAGCGCACCATACTGAGTTCCTCCCTGTAGGAAAATAAGTAAAATGAATCGTGAAGCACTTTCGCTGACATAGCACCGCTGAAAGTAATAGATTAAGCACTGTTACGTATAAAGATTACTCAGTACAGGGTGTGACGACATACTTAGAAAGCTGGGGAGAGAGTATACTGTGTGACCGTATCATTCCCGTCTTGGCTGACGGGAGTGGCAGTAAAGTTACGTAAAGTCACCCATTCTCAGCCCGGTTGTTCGGCCGGAACCATCCCCCATTCATCTCTGCCTTCACCCCCCACCCCCCTGTCCAAGCTGGTCACCGACCGGCTGACTATGTGTGGGAACATTGTTACTGCGTGGTGGAACGTTCCTGTTTGCTCTGTCGGAGTGTGATCAGACAGCAGATAGCCGTCGGGCAAGAAGGTAGAGATTCGCCAGCAAACCGAAGCTCCTGGACCACGGTCCCTACCAGCTTGACAGGGGGATCGGCCGACTGGTGGAGTTTTATTTTGGGGTCTTTACAGTGGTTTCATCAACGTTGCATTGCCATGCGCCGAACGACCGTTCATCTTTGACGCTGACCACAACCATCTGCTAGTCTTATCCACCGGGTTAAGCTACTGAAACTGATTCTCTACGCTACTAATTCTGGCTACCTGTGCAACATTTAAATGAAGACACTCTCACGTTCAGCCATTCTCACACTGAAATTTGGGTGCAGATTGGTGTGTAACAACAAGATAACTAAATGTACTCGTACGTTCTCCCGGAATTCATTATTGACTTTACATGTCAATTCTGTACTGTGAGCACTTCTGTAAGCTTTATATTCGTGATATTTATGAAAGTGATCTGACTGACCCGTTTTTACAATATGGGTGTGATTAAATAATACCACTCTAAGCCACGCACTTTGTAGTTTTCGTATCTGAAGAGATATCTGACCGTAAATATCAAAACAAAATGTTCCATGTTCTTTGGCCATTCACTTTCCACATACCTATGAGCAAAAAATTCCGGGACGAATATTTGCCTTGTTGCCAGGTCAGGAGAAAGCAACTGCTGAATATAAGTGATTTTGTATGGGTAGAAATGCAGCACGTTTTATAGGATTTTACGCACCATGCTCGCAGGCATGTGCATCGTTTGAGCAATTCCAAGTGCTCTGCATGTTTGCACATCACAGCCCGTCGCCTCTTGCAGCATTGTGGCCATATCTTCCACAGGTGTCGGATCAACTGCTGTCCTCCCTCTGTCATATGGAACTTTAAAAGAGTCTGTCTTTCTGGATTTCGTAATTATTTTCTACTGACCCTTAGTAGTCATCGCACTAGTGCCTTTTTTCGTACCCTTGAGTGCCCGGAACTACTTCAGGGCTTCTGGCGGTGTCACCGGTTTTGTAAAAGAGCTTCATCTGCAGCACACTATTCTTCATGGAGACAGTTACGCTGGAAGTCTCGGAGGCAAATTGAGGAACTTCCGCGTGATCAAAATGGTTCGAATGGCACTAAGCACTACGGGACTTACCATCTGAGGTCATCAGTCGCCTACACTTAGAACTACTAAAACATAACTAAGGACATCACACACATCCATGCGCGAGGCAGGATTCGAACCTCCGGCCGTAGCAGCAGTGCTGGTCCAGACTGAAGCGCTTAGAACAGCTCGGCGGATGAGCATCCGCGTGCACATTCTGACGCTTACAGCGCCGTCTATTGGACAAATTATTCTTAAATATTTTTGCTCCTTGACATTCTCCCCTTCAGTCAGTAATACGCTGTTTAAATTTTACATCATTCTGAGGAGTGGTTCTCTTCCTACAGCTTTTTGGATCTGGAACTTCAATTACAGACGCCCTGTATATGTACGACTTGTTACGTCGCCCTCCACTAGAAATAAACGGATCGTAACAAACGCGAGAGGAAACCCTAACCCACATCTTATCACATCTATCATGAAAAGACCTTTAAAACCCATAATATTGGGCAGTGCTCACGATGAGCTTCGTTTAAGAGCGGGAAATATACAGGCAGTCTTCAACCAAGTTTGTAGGGGGAGGTGAGAGATGAGACGTCGAGGTATGGAGTATTTTTAATATTTTGGAAGAGGAATGGTGACTTGTAAGTAGCCATAAAATGTTAGTTAGAACCCAGTTAAAAACATACGTAATGTTGACATTTAATTAATTTTGTGGAAAGAATATCACCTGTTACCGACATTTAAATAATTTTCTGGAAAGAAAAACACCTGACTTCAATAAATTTTTTTTTCTTTGTCAGAGCTGGGGAGGGAGAGGGGCGGGGGAGGCGGGGAGAGGGGAGGCGGGGGGCAACCCTGTCCCCTGGGCACGGGCAACCTTGTCTTCAACTCATAACAGCATGATTACCATCCTGACAAATAGGGGTCACCAATCATGGGTAATTGGTTTGCTTGGAATTTGTAGCATATATTCATCACTGGAACGAAATCTCTAGGAGTTATAGTTTTTGGTAAAAAATCTCTAGATCTTGAACAAGTCAAAGTAGAAGATCCTTTGTGTTGCCTGAGCTGTCACGACTATTACGTCTCAATGTACCAGATACCGTGGAACAACAGCGAACGATTCGTGCATTAGATTTGAATTGTTGTAGTTCGCTTGCTGATATCGGGAAAACACTTTTATTAATCTGAAAGAGCGAAAGCGGATCATTCATTTGGCGCAGTTGTTGCAATACTGCTGTCCTGCTACTTTTTAAGGTAAAAATGGTGTAAAAGTCATGGAATAATACAGTTTAAGTTCATTTGGGTAGGTAAATTTAATTTTACACATAACAAAAATATTTTCGCATCACCCCGGTTCCCAAAACTCGTCAGGATAGAGGCTGACTGTGGATATTGTATCACAGACACACTCCCTTTGACTGTTCAGAGATGTCACTAAACCCGCCCAAAGATGTAAACAACCATGCATGAGCAGCGACTATTAGACGGAGGGGGTCCGACAGCCGATCAGTTCGTCATTCCACCAGGAAGGAGGTACACAGCTCGTGTTGTCTGTAGTTCAATCATGCCTAGACGTTCAATACAGCTATTCGATCGCGTCATCATTGTTACTTTGTTGCAGGAAGGGCTCTCAACAAGGGAAGTGTCCAGGCGTCTCGGTGTGAAACAAAACGATGTTGTTCGGACATGGAGGAGATAAAGAGAAACAGGAACTGTGGATGACACGCCTCACTCAGACCGCTCAAGTGCTACTGCTGCAGTGGATGACCGCTACCTACGGACTATGGCTCGGAGGAACCCCGACAGTAACGCCACCATGTTGAATAACCCTTTTAGTGCAGCCACAGGACGTCGTGTTACGACTCAAACTGTACGCAATAGGCTGCATGATGCGCAACTTGACTCCCGACGTCCATGACGAGTTCCATCTTTGTAACCACGACACCATGCAGCGCGGTACAGATGGGCCCAACAATGTGCCGAATGGACCGCTCAGAACTGGCATCAGACAATCGTCGGAGACGTGTTTGGAGGCAACCCGGTCAGTCTGAACGCCTTACACACACTTTCCCGCGAGTGCAGTAAGGTGGAGGTTTCCCGCTGTTTTGGGGTGGCATTATGTGGGGACGACGTACGCCGCTGGTGGCGTCGAACAACTGTACGATACGAGAATGCCATCCTCCGAGCGATAGTGCAACAATATCGCCAGCATATTGGCGAGGCATTCGTCCTCATGGACGATAATTCCCGCCCCCATCGTGCACATCTTGTGAATGACTTCCTTCAGAATAACGTCATTGCTCGACTTGAGTGGCCAACATGTTCTCCAGACATGAACCCTATCGAACATGCCTAGGACAGATGGCTGTTTATGGCGACGTAACCCACCAACAACTCTTAGCGGTCGACGCCGAATCGCCGTTGAGCAGTGGGACAATCTGGACCAACAGTGCCTTGATGATCATATCGATAGTATGCCACGACGATTACAGGCATGCATCAATGCAAGAGGAAGTACTACTGAGTATTAGAGGTACCACTGTGTACAGCAATATGGACCAATACCTCTGAAGGTCTCGCTGTATGGTGGTACAACATGCAGTGTGTGGTTTTCATGAGTAATAAAAAGGGCGGAAATGATGTTTATGTTGAACTCTATTCCAATTTTCTGTCCAGGTTCCGGAACCGTCGGAACCGAGGTGATGCAAAACTGTTTTTGATGTGTGTATTTTGATACTAGCTGGCCACGCTCTGCTGTGGGTCAATCTGCTTAAATGGAAAAGAGAAAGCACACGTTTGTAACATGCACGGGAATTGGATATGCTTCCTAACCGTGACCCATATTTATTGTTCTTGCAAATTCAGAATCTGCAGTAGTATTCAAATAATAACCCAATAAGCCATAAAGACAACATAACTGTTTGCTAACAACTTTTTACTGGTTTGTATTTGATGTATATACATTAAACAGTGAATCGTCTATTTGAATCTAAATGTTTATTACCGCAACTTGTAAAAAATTGAGGTAAATCCGAAAGGTTTATTTTGGGGTTTTTGGTAACAGTGTATGTATTAAAAACATACGTATATTAAAGAATCATATACTTAAAAACACGGCCATTTTAGAATTTAACGTTGTGTCAAGTTTCAAAGCTATGGGTCAAAACCTTCCGGAGATTTATGATTCTGAGCAAACCAACAATGAAATTTTTTAACGTTTGCCCTTACATAAAATACATGTCAAACATATACCAGATGGTGTTCCAGCAGATACATAAAAATATGTGAGTATACGAAAGCAATGCTGTATCAGAATTTTAAAACAATCGGTGAAGAACTTCCGGAGATTTGAGATTTTAAAGAAACGAATATCATTGTTTGTACTTATGCAGAAACTAAGAATGTTCCTAGTGGCAATCTCCTAATGTTTTTGGTCGAATGCTTCTTTGAAATTTTGATAAAACGTTGCATTGGATTGAACGTGTGTTTTTATGTACCTAATTTTTTAAAACATAAGTAATTTAGTATGTACATGTAATTGTATATGTATATGTAATTTAATATATGTAAAACGTAATTTTTCATAAATTTAAAAATGGAAAAACATTGTTACAAAAATTTCAAAAAGATATATACCTAAAAACACGCCTTTATTAAACGCAACGTTGTGTCAAAGTTGTTTATACGGTTCGTAGAGCACATTAGTTCCCTTCCGGAGATTAAATGACGAAAGTAGTGGCAAGTATGTCAGCTGCTGAAAACATTTCAAAAAAATAAATTTGACACATAATAAATCATTATAGTCGACATGAACACGAAGAGGGAAGAGAGAGATTCACAAATATAAAAATTCTTTCTATTGTAAGCATATCGGCATTTCAATGTTCCGAAGCAATCAGTCGAGAACTTTCGTAGATACACGATTCTGAATACACAAACATTTAAATCCTTATTTATACAGATATAATGATGACCTTAATCTGGTAATGGACGAAATAAACGAGCGAAGACAAATATTCACGTTATTTCCATAGTAAACGACTAAATATGTGTACGTTATCGAAATGGCGATATCCTTGTGACATAAAGAATTTTTATATTTGACGATTTCGATCTTCTCTCGTAGTTCATGTCGACTAAAATGATTTATTATGTGAGTAATTTATTTTATTGTAATTTTGTAAATGGGTTCCGTACTTGCCGCTGTTTTCGTCATTTGATTTCAGAGACGGAATTAATCAGTGCTATCAGTCTACGAACTGTGTAAACGTTTGTGTTATCGTGTTTTAACTGCTTGTATATCGCATTTTCTTAGGTGCATAGTTGTAACCAGTGGAGCATTTGCTTAAACAGCCACGGAAAACTGCTCAAAAGCAAATCAATGGTCATAAATGCACAGTGTGGATTCACTCCTCCCTATCTCTTAAACAAGCATATTCCACGGGGGCTAAATTAGCAGTATTTTTTGTTTTGCTTTGTTTCCTCAAAAATTACGTCGATTAAAACCAAACAAAATGTTACGAAGTGTTGAAACAAAAGCCAAAACAAATGGCGGGCGCATTTTGCAATGACGAACATCTGTGCAAAATTCAATCCAGATCTTTGAGTTACAGTTTCGAACCTTGCCTTGTGAGAACGAATTAGCATCCGTATAGGCCCGTGTAGAAAGGGAAACATTTTCAGAGTAGAGCAACGACACACATAAGAGAAAAGAGAAACAAAGCTCTATCCATACAGGTATTCGAAGACAGATTAGGACCCACTTCATCAAACTAATGGAGTTACAACGGTGCACCCAAATACATAGGACTATATTTTGCACCATCAAACACAAGCAATGTGGTAGAACAGTCCACAGGTGTATTGCCGATGCTTGGTGACCAGTGAAGATAATATTTTGGAGAGCAGCCCTGGCGTCATCATCAGGGGGAAGCTAAAGAACTGTTTGACAAATAAGCCCTTAAAGGTAGGATAATGCCATGAAAGATATATTGCGTTCCCAGTAGGCGCTCACTGTATACTTGAAAACGAGTTTTGATAAAAAAATTATATGCGTAAATATATGTACCTTCACCACAAAGGTGATTGATCCTATACAGTCAAGAGTCACTTTAATTCCTCTTTTCGTTTCCCAAGCAAAAATCGCGCTCGCCTTAAACTCTAATTAGTTATAATGTAACGTCGGCCGATGATGCAAAGCCCTTTTTTTATAACACAAATAAGTCATTTATTAAAAGCTACTTATCCTGTGCAGTTACCGAATTTAAGCACTGACAATATGTTCCAGAAAGCAGCTATGGCGCCAATAATTCTATACGATTACGACGCGAGCCCTCCGTGCACCCTAGTGCGTATTGTGGCCCGCCTGGTTGTCGTCGAGCTCAAGAAAGTGAAACTAAACGACGTCATACAAGAACTGGCTTCTACTGAAATGACGCAGGTGAGTTTAGTGCTATTTACTATTCCAAACTAAAGAGAATACATGAAATCTTGAAAGTAGCTCCTGTGTTTGAAACTACCCGTTTACACACAAGTGCATGCGGTTCCTCTTAGGAAATTGTGCTATACGTGGATTGTGTTAGTGTACGGAGAAATTCCTGTGATATTCATAACGTTACTTAATTGTAAAGTATCGTGCAGAAACACGGTGGAAAAGATTAAAATGTTATATCCTTTCTTGTATATGTTACACAAATTTAACCTGATAGAAATCAGTATTTTCGGATAAATATAAAATTAAATTTTAAATGTTCGTAGTACGACACCACAGTGCAAGTCAAGGACAAGTTTTTCCAGTGAAAAGCATTAAGAAATAAGAACAGGAGTTTAAGGTTTTACGATGAGCTAAATTATGACAGTCAAGTTATGTAGCTAGTTCTGAATCTTCATAACCCCTAATTTCCTGTGAAAGCTTAATATTTTTAGTTCCGTCATTGCAATGAAAAACTACTGCAGATTTTGCGCCTCATGTAAGGCACAATTACTCACTTTTCTTCATTCGAATGCTTTTTAGCATCTCCACTGCTATCGTGACTGGGTAGTAGCACTATCCAACAAACATTTAGGCGGACTTAGGAGTTCTAATTACACAATATATCGACAGCTACTTATAGAAGTAAATCGTCGCACAGACGAAAGCGATAGCTTTGGAAATACCATTTCAATGGAATAAACGTTACTAAATGATAAAATATTATTTACGTCATGGATCAAACCTACAAAGATAAATACTTTCAACGAAACTCAGTGATACGCTTCTCTGAATATGCAAAAGGTGTTAATGAACGTGTGGAACGAACAAATCTAACACAGTTATTTTATTCGCTTCATAATACGCAATTATGTGAAAAATTATTAAAAGCTTTGAAAATTGTAAAAGGTGTAAAAAAAAAAATTGATGAAAAGTTTTCACATACAGTTGGGTGGAATTTTAAGCATTAAATTCAGACAGAAAAAAAGAATATTCTTTTTTTAAATTAGTGAAATATTGTACTATAATTCAGATTATATAGCAGTTACCTCTGAGTGAGGTAAATCTTACGGTTCCATTTCAATAAGTGGAAGAATTTTTCAGTGGCTATATTTTTAGTAAGCATTTAACTTGGACGTAATCCCTGGGCCGGTGGACAGGCGAGAAAGTGTCCCATATATTCGTCGAACGTGCCATACTCTAATAGTACTAGAAATATTTATCATCGCATTTCATTACTTACCGATTTATTCATCCTAGCAAGATTAAGACTATCGGGTCCTCTCTGTACCCTAACAGGAATGTTTTCATTACGTTAATTACGATAAACACGTTATAAGAGACCTTGCATGTAATACAGAATCAGGCATTTAGAAATAACAATAACATGAAAGAGCCATAGTCTTTGCCAAGGGACATAACTTGCTTGCCTCTATGGTCCAGATAGCCGCGCTGTAGGAACTGCAATATCGTATGGGCACCTTTGAAGAGGCCAACATCAATGCTGTTCCTGAAATGGAGCAGCAGCCTTTTCAGTAGTTATAGGGCCAAAAATTTGTGTGATTAACTGGTCAGGCCTTGTAACATCGTCAACATGACCTTGCTGGACGGGTACTGCGAACGGCTGAAAGTAACGGAAAAGCCCAGCTGTTGCTTTTCTGAAGGGGATGATGTTCTACTGCAAGGTTAACTTATGATAGCATTTTCTTGCGTAAAACATTCCTATGTTAAAATAGTCCTTAGTTCTGATACCCAGGCGTTACTCGGTATAATGTCGTCATCAGGAAAAATAAAACTGGTGTTTTACAGATTAGATTAATTAATCGGCTAGGTAGGTTAGAAAATTTTAAAAGGGAAATGGATAGGTTGACGTTAGTTTTCGTGGGAAGTAATGAAATCCAGTGACAGGATGAACAGGTCTTCTGGTCAGTTGAGTATGGGGTTATAAACACAAAATGAATCGGGAATAATGCAGGACTGCGTCGATAATGAATAAGAAAATGGGAATACGAGTAAGCTACTATGAACAGCACAACGAATACATTATCATAGTGAAGATAGCACGGAACAACACCAAAGACTGTAGTACAAGTTAACATGCCAACTAGCCTTGCAGATGATAAATTGAAAGAATATGTGATGAGTTAAAAGAAAATATTGAGATAGTTAATGGAAAGGAACATTTAATTGTCATGGGTGTCTGCTGGAAAGGGGGGGGGGGGGAAGAGGGAGAAACGAAAGAGCAAGCTGCCTGGTAAAAATTTTCACAGGCCTAATTTAATCATTGCTAACACTTTAATAATCATGACGGAAGGTTTAATACGTCGAAGAGGCCAGAAGACGCTGGAAGGTTTCAGATTGAACTCGTAATGGTAAGGGAGAGAGGTGGGAACCAGATTTTAAACTGTAATATCTAGGGGCAGATGTGGAATTCGACGATAGTTTATTTGTTTTAAAATGCGGATT